>NC_141392.1:122971415-123283915 GCF_034619465.1 Leptosomus discolor
ACCACGCAGAGTGGTCCTCGGCATCCCACAAGCTCAAGCACGCACGTAGGGAGCAAAGCGTGTCGAAGCACAACACAAGTGGACACCCCCCCCGCACCCCACCTGCCACTGCCACCTGCGGGGAGCACAGCTTCCCCCCCCCCCCCCCCCCCCCCTTCAGCATCATTCACTCTGCCCCACGCTGAGCCCACTGATGGGACACCACGGGCAGTGCCTCAAACCCTCACCACACCCTCACACCCCCCCACCCCGCACTCAGCCTGCCCAAGCCTTCCTCCCGCAGCCCCACAGGAGCCAAGGCAGGTTCACACACACTCTCCAGTAACGCACGGGATTTTTCCCAAACCGCTGCCGCAGGGACAATGCAGAGTGGTATCGAAAAGTGCTGCTGAGTTCTTCTGATTGCGCATAGGAAAGAGGAACGAAGTAGTTTTGTTTTCTTTTGGCTCCGGTTTGGGTCCCGTCCTTCACTGCAGGAGCTGTAGGAGCACTCCTGTCCCGGTGCTGATACACCTTGCTGACAGAGGGCTGGGTGTCTGAGATTTAACATCCCCTTGAATGTTGATACTATCTTTAAAGTTGAGTTCCTTTAACAATACCTCCCTTATTTTGTTATTCTGTTTTCCACCATAATGCCTTTCTTCTACCAAGGTACTTTTTAAACATTATCTAAACTTTAAACTCAACAGTCTCAACAGCCTTTAAAAACTCTGTGTAGCAAAGAGGCCGGTCTTAAAAACTGCTGACCATCCCCTCAGTCCTACTGAATCTTTTGATTCATATAAAAAATAACTGTCTAGTGCATGCAGGCACGTTTGTCTTCCCTTAGCACAAACGTTGTCGTGAGGGACATTATCTCAGAATTGTTTATGGAATGAGCTAGTTTACACCACTAATTACGTGATGCAAAGTTTGTTAACTTAAGCGAAACCAAAAGAAAAACTGTGGGAAAAAAAGCAGTACTTACTATTTTTCTTGACAGATGTAGATGAGTTTTAGAATTTTGAATATTTATTTCCTGAGATTAATGACTGGGTGATGTTAGGATAATTTGTAGCACATTTTAAATTGCTTATAAACCTTTGGAAACCGAACATGGGATTAAATAGCACTGATAAATGCTATATAGTTAACAGCTTGCTTAGGTTTGCTACTTGCTAGGAAAAAAAATGCTAAGGAGATGCAGATTTTCGTGTCTTCATTATGTAACGCACTGTAAACTTGCCAGAATTTCAGAACAGAGCAGAAAATATACTATAAACTGGAGATTCCCACTAACAGCACCTGTAGATATAAATAATAAACTAATAAAAAGCATAGCTTGCTATCAATTTTTTATATAAGATTAATCTGTAGGCACTCAGGCGTGCTTATACCTAATAATGTACACAAGCACACAAACATGCCTATATCCTGAGAAACAAAATAAGCAGTAATTCTGCACTGTTGTCACAGTACTTCTGCACTGTTGTCATCAGTATACTATGATGTTTCCTTCTGTAACTGCGTGATATTAATGGGTGAATACCTTGGAGAAAGGGGCTATCTCATCTTGGCTTAATATGAAATACCCATTGTATTGGAGCTATTACAAATAACAAATAAGAAATGACTTGCAGAGTGTAAGGATCTATAAGTATCTATACAAAATTACAGATATGCATTTAAAAAATGTTTGTAATTAAAAATCATCCAGTGACATCAAAGGGTATTTCTCTCTCTCATTCCTAATAAAGCAATATTACTCACAAGAAACGTAAAATATGTGAGAATATGGATTTTGTCAAAGAGAAGATGCACAAATATTTAACTCTGAGGCCGTCAGGGAGACTTAGGTTTCATCAGATCCCCAAGCCCATAACTAAATCAGAATAAATCATCACACTCCAGCCACCCTATTGTCTTCTTCATCTATACAAAGGGAAACCTACAATCAAAACAGACCAAGTTCTTTTTGCATCATGCGTTATTGGGATTTTCATTGTGTTGACAAGACTGTTGGGTTAGAGTGTGGCTCTGTTCTCGCTGCTGTCATCTACACACCCCATCATCAGCTTGTGTTGACATTTGGTACTGACTGCGCTATTTGATGGGGAGACAGGAATAAGGAAGGGAAAATACTCTCCCTCACGTTTGCTGTGACTACTTTTTTCAGTATCATATAGCCTAACTTTCGTTCATCCTAAGCTTGGGAAACAAAGCAAAAGTGCCGTTCATACGAAGGAGTATGTTGTGCTGAGCATGAACCAGCCAGTAGAAGGAAAAGGCTTGGGCCCCAAAAGCAAGCTAGCAAAACCGAACATAGTCCTTCGTTATTCCTCTCCCTCAGATCACTTGACAATAATCACAGAATAGAATAGAATCATAGAATAGTTTGGGTTGGAAGGGACCTTTAAAGGCTGTCTAGTCCAACCCCCCTGCAATGAGCGGGGACATCTTCAACTGATCAGGTTATATATAATCTCCTGAGATGATTCAGTAGCTGAAGCAATTCAGCATACGTCAGTATTGGGCCCTGTGTCTTTCACCCAAATGTGGTCTGCTGCACAAAGCATAGCTGTTCCTCACCCATCTTTTCCCTCTCGAGCAATCATATTGGTTGAAATCAACATGAGCATGATGGATCAGATGGTAAAGCTCTGTCATGAAGAAAGAAGTAATTGAATAGCTGGACAAAAGAGGAGCCCTGAAGAAGGGTTTGTGTGCCTGAAAGCTTCCTTTCTTTTTTTTTTTCCCTAATCTATCAGTTGCAATACAAAAGATATTCCTCCTTCGTCTAAATCTTGTCTCGCTTGTGTCTTTAGACCTCTGTGGCTGTAGTAAGAGCTCAACTATCACTGTTTACAGTCGTCTCTAACACAGTATCTTATGGCAACAGATGATGTCAGACCAGACCACGTAATCCCTTCCCTGTGGGAATAAACACTTGTCCTAAAAAGGGTCTTTTTAACATTCACAGGCCTATTTCGCGTGGTACTCGGAGCACGAAATTGCTGAGGCAATCTGCTGGATGATCCTACCAGTTATCCCACCTTCTGCCTGCTCTCATTTTCTTTTTCCTAGCCTTGCAGTAGGACCAATGGTGTAGGTAACTGGACAGAGAGCAATGGCCACAGTTTTCCCTTCTTTATGTATGCTGGTTGGCACATTACTTTGCTGTGGCTATATGTGGGGCTCGCCATCCGACGAGCTGATGGGGTCTTACGTATCCTGGCACCAGACACCAGTCTGTAAAGCTTTCTAAAGGATATAAAAGCTGCTAAGAGGAATAGGGATCTCCAGGCTGAACTGCTAGACTCCTGAAAGGCATTATTTCCATTCTATTTTTGAGGACATTTTCTTCTGCTTCTTCAGCTGGTGTTTGTTATCATCCCATCGCTCAAATATCCTGTTATGACAGGACCAGCTCAACAGTTGAACAACGATTGACTTTTCCAGCAGCATCTACAGCAGCATTGGGTTGACGGGAGAGAAAAGCTGATTGTTGTCACTGCTGTTTAGTGCAACTTAAAGCATACTTTGTCCTCTCCCCATTGTGCTGCACTTCTTCACAAAATCTTTTGTCCACTCTAATGCATAATCAGAATATGGGGGAAGGAATACACTAAAGCATGTGTGTTTGGCAAGAAACCTAACCCTTCATCTCCTGGTGTGGCTGCACTTATCCTTTCCTTGCTCTTTCCTCCAGTTTACTGCCATGCCTTTTTCTATTTAGCACCTGGTGTAAAGGCCAGGACTTCATCCATCTCCTCTTCAAGGTGGTGTTTATGGTAAGAGACCCGTGCCTTCAAAACTGTACACAGTTTGTGACAAAGACATAGCTTCATCTAGAAAGCACCACACCGCTCTCTGTTGCTGTGTCAATGAATAATTAATGTAGTGAAATAATTAGATGCAACAGATTTTACCTTCTTGTAATTTGCAACTTGCTCTCCATGTTTCTGGAAAGTATGATTTAGACTTGTTGGTATTTTTTACTTTTAACCTATATCCGGCTTACCTGGAATTGCTTTGATTAAGATCACTTTGCATAGGTGTAATATTTTTAAATATTTTAGGCTGCAAACAACCTTCTACCATATAGTAATGAGAAGTGTTCCAGTAAATTCTGGTTAGTGTAGGAGCAGCTGCAGGGTAACAGGTTTTTGGATTAAAGGAGCAATTATTTATCTGGCATAAATGGTGCACATACTAGCTTAACATGGCAAGAAGATAAACTTTAATATGACACTGATTTCAGTACAGTCTCACTCATTATAAAATTTACAGACTTATTGAAGTAAATAAATATGTACACATTGCTACTGTTTTCTTGACACGTATGTATGCACACGTGTGTATATGTATTGTATAGCAGGAGATGCCAAACAAACAAATCTACTGTGTTAACACTCTTCACAAATGTACCTGACAGACCAGAAGTTTGAAAATGTTGATTGAAAATATTTACAGGTTTCTGTGCAGCCCTATGTCAGATATGAGAAAAAAAAATACCAACACACTAACCAAAAAAAAAACCCCCAAAAACCTAAATACCAAAACAACAAAACCCAAAAAACATTTCAGCATTTCAGGCATGTGGCACCAGATTTCTGTATTTGACCATACAAGCTCATGAATTGTAGCTTTGAGCTGTGCAAAAATGTGTGTAAGTGCCCTTGATGTGTCTATATGTTTGGTGATGCATGATTTATCTCTATATTCTGTCTGAGAAGTGGACACTAATATCTGTCCTGTAGCATAATTAGAAAAGTCATAAGATGTTCTGCTGTACTGAGTCAGGATCTCTCCCATCTGGGATTTATACCAAGAGATGTTCTTTTCTGGTTTTGTTGTCAGCACAAATGTTTAAATATACCTTCAAGAGCTGAAATATTTGGAAAGAAATCCTGTTTGCCTTATGTAAGCAAGCAATAGTCTGCCTTTAATGAAGTTTCATCCTTCAGTTATATTCCTCTGTCTCTGCTAAAACTGGAACATACACAGTCACCTTAATTTTAAGAGGGATTACATATGGAAGAAGATAAAATAAATGTGTTAGCATCCTGTCTAAAGTGAGCTATTCTCTTTTTTTCTATTCTATTCTATTCTATTCTATTCTATTCTATTCTATTCTATTCTATTCTATTCTATTCTATTCTATTCTATTCTCATTACAGAATTTAGATTACAAACTAAAAATTTTAAGCATAATAAAGCGAACTCTTGCAGTGCATAAACATTAGGGTGTTCACAGGAAAGGAGAAATTATCATGGAAGTTTAAAAAATACAGTATCTTTCCTTTAAACATGAATGAGGAGCACAGAAGGTCTTTATATCATTGTCCTCACGGAAACCATCTGAACTCCTTCTAGTAGTTCATTGAATTATATGATATTGTATATCACTACCATATGCAGCTCATCCTTTTTTCTCATCTTTCCCTCGGGGAAGAATTGTGCATGCAGTGGTAAGATTTATTTCTTCCACAGAATTTTTTATTGTAGTTAGGTTGGAGAAGGCAGGTCAAAGAAAAGTGATTTGCACTTGGTGATAAAATATGTGCTAGTTCTTAAGATTTATTTTTTTTTTTCCCTGGGAGTTTATACTATCCTCTTGGACCATTTGCAGAGAAAGTTTTCTCTTTTGCTCTCTCACATATTAGCTTTAAGTTAAAAGCTCGATTTTGCCTGAGGAGTTATTGATCACAGTCTTCATTGAAAGATTTGGTGATGATCATTCAGCAGTTTTAGACCTTGGCCAAGTAATTGCCACTTTCAAGAAATAATCAATTCCAGAACTAACCTGAGATAAACTGATGTAGCTCAATAGATTTCAATCATTAACATCAGCTAAGGATTTGACCTAACTTTAGAAGGAGTATATGAGAGTTCAAAGGTGTGGAAAGCCGTTCTGGCTGCAATTCACTGCCAACCTATAGTGTCACTGCATCTTTGTTATCCTAAACACTGCTATGAGTACTAAAATGAACATTTCTCATTAGAGTTAATGTCCTAAGTGTTTCACTAACTATATTTTTTAAATACAGAGCGATACTGGAATCTGGTTCAATGTTTCTACGTAGTAGATACAAGACTCGAAAGACTGACAATATGTAATTTTTACTCATCGTGAAATCGATTGAAGTAACCATAATGTTCTAATTTGACTGTAAATCTTATAAGATCGTAGAATACTGGGTTGGAAGGGACCACAAGGATCATTTGGTCCAAAATTTCTTGGGAAAAGTACAGTCTAGATAAGATGGCCCAGCACCCTGTCCAGCTGATTCTTACAATGTTGTGGAATCCACCACTTCCCTGGGAAGATTATTCCACTGCCTGATTGTTCTTGTTGTGAAAAATCCTCCTCTTGTGTCTAATCAGAATCTCCCCAAGAGTAACGTGTACCCATTATCCCTTGTCTTTTCCATGTAACTCCTTGTAAAAAGGGAGTGTCCATCTTCTTTGTAGCCACCCTTTAAATACTAGAACATGGATATAAGGTCTCTCCTAAGCCTTCTTTTCTCAAGGCTGAACAAGCCCAACTCTCTCAGCCTTTCCTCACACAGCAGGCTTCCCAGTCCTTTGTCCATCTTTGTGGCCCTTTTCTGGACCCTCTCCAGCCTGCCCACAGCTTTTTTGTATAGAGATCTAACAAGATCTAGTAGTTCACTTTCCCCAGACTGGAATTTCAATCCCTTCGTCTTTCTCAAAGCAACAACGTGAGGCAATATTTAAAAACAAAACTAAACCCACCACCCCCAAAATACTCCAAAACCCCAAACAAAAACAATTACAAGTAAAGAACAGATTTGTTCTTCATGATTTAATTTGTCAAAACATAGAATATGAGGTTTCTCTTGCTCTAACATTTCTTTTGTTTTGTAGGTGGCACCTGTGTTGTTAATCCCACCGACCTGTTCTGCTCTGTTCCCGGTCGCTTATCACTACTCAGCTCCACTTCAAAGTACAAAGTGACCATTGCAGAGGTGAAGAGGCGCCTTTCACCACCAGAATGCCTCAATGCTTCCCTCTTAGGAGGTATTTTGAGAAGGTAAGTTGAAGGTGAGAATAACAAATCCTAGACAGTGCTGTAATTACTGTAATTTTGTTTTCTAGAAATAGGTTTTATTCTCTTTTCGCATTTGGGTAGGTGGTCACATTTGGGAAAACAGTAGGAAATGGATTGGAAGTGAACACTCTTTCTAGGGAAATTTTCAATAAATGAGAAAAAAAGACATTTGTGTTAACATTTTTCACAGAAAGTTTCCTTTTTTCAGTGAACTGACTTTTTTTTTACACCCTCTGTTCGTTTAGTCATCAGATGGATAGGTGTCACTTTGCCTTGTTCTGAATGAAAAAAAAAAAAAAAGACCCTTAATGTGTGAAAAATTTCACCAGAGCTACAAATCTGACTTCTTGCTGAGAAACTGTTTCCAAGGAAATTGTTTTACCAAGTGTAGTTACAGCCCCTATTCTACAGAAAACTACAACACGGAGGTGTAGGGATGCCTTTTTCTTCCGTTCTCCTTTGCATGTCTTTTAAGTACAGAAAAGACAGAATACACTGTTTTTATTTTTCTGGTTGTGAGATACCAGAGGAGAAGCACATAATTAGGTACAATTTTGCCTCTGACCCTTCACTGACCAGAGCAGACACCTGCAGAGAGCGGTAGCAGAAAGGAGGAAAGCGGCAGACTGTGCCTCACATCGCACATGGAAAACAGGGATGCATGTAATTCAGGCAGGCATATGTAAGTCGCAATGTCCCTGAGCCGTCAACTTGGATGGCATAAGCTACTTGAATGCCCTTTGATCAAAACTAGCTGGAAAGTCGTAGGCTATTTCACTGCTGTCACTGAAGGCCACACTGATCCTCATACTTATATCGAAAGTCATTTTAACCAACCTGCAATATTCTAAGATACGTAGTAGTCCAAGGGCTGTCTTGAGCCAATTGCAGAGTAAAGATTGTAGATCACGAAATTGTTCCAGGGGCACAAGCCCCGTTTACCTGCCTCTATAGGCATTGGAATCCAAAATCTACATTCACAAAAGTTTTCCTCTGTTACTCCTTCACCTTGGAGAGTCCTTCATCTAATTATCATAGAAATATTCACTTTAAATACCCGTGCCACAGGCTTCATCAATACCAGTACAAGCTAGTAAGAATGCAAGGGCATCAGTCTGAATATGGGTACTCATTTCTCTCTTCTGTTAAAATGCTAGAATGATCCCTGTAAGTTTTCGACCGGGACCAAATAGGACTCTTCCAAGTCAACCCTGGGCGTAGTTCAGGAGTTAGCAAAAGCCAGGGACTACTCCCAGCCAGAAGTTTGGATGTGCTCATTCTGTTTTACAAAGTAGAAAGTGTAAATGAATAGATTTGGTCACGCTATATCTGTAGGTGTCATGACTAGAGAACAGACTCAAACACTCCGTAGTTGACCAGCAGAGGTGGAGATTCACAGTTTGCCTGACACCTGGCAAGGTTGGTTTTGCATCCTGTCAGCCCTCACCATCTAGGTATTTTTCCAGCTAGTTTTCCTTCAGAATTGAGTGTTCTCAGAAGACATTTCTTGACGTACAACATGGTCAAAGTTGTGCTACTTCTTAGTGCGTAAAATGACCATCCAAATGGTGGTATTCCAAGTTTGGTTCCGTCCTATGCCTGAAGGAACTTGAACCTGCACCTCAAAATATCTAGTTAGGCATGCTTAATACTTAATGACAGGTTATTCTAAGCTGAGGGCGCCTCAATCTCATTTGGGGCTAATTAAATAGTTGTTGGACAAAAGCAAAAGTGTAACTGTAGTGATGACTCTATTAATCTAATGATCAGGTCGTTCATTTGGGGTGGGAGAGACCCGGGTTCCAGTCACTGCTCTATTCAACGTTTAAGCATTTTAACATTAGTTATTCACTGCTAGCTGGCTGCTGCAGTCATCTAAAAGACACAGGTTAAAATTCCCCCAGGCTGAGGAAGAAATTGAACCTACGTCTGCTGCATAAGTGGATGTGTCTCAAATACTTCAAACACTGAGATACTGCAGAGAAGCTGGTGTGGGACACACCAGAAACCGTTTTGTGAGAACAAAGTGACGTAGGCATTTGGGATAGGGGCATAGAAAACCAACAATGGCTAGGACTTTAGTTTCAGCATCCCTATTGCCTTATCCTTCTTCCTTGTATGTATTGGGCTTTGTAGACTACATTTCTAAGTACCCAGGTCTCTACACAAATTATAGAGGGGTAGCTGGAGCTCAGTTCCACAACAATGTCTACATTTGAGTAGCCTTCTGGCTTCCTTTAATAGTCAGGTAAAAGAAACGTGTAAAGAACCCTCATTCTAGTCATCTGTTTAATATCATTCTAGAAGTGAATGTTTCTCTCTTGATTATCTTGGGAACCTTGGGTGGTTAAAGCAACTGCACTATCGATATTCACATGCAGTCATTGCAATCCCAGGCCCTGTGCCCAAATCAGGACCATGGGTTCCATTAGGTGGAAAGCTGTCTGAAGAGCTAATGCCCCTCTGACAGGCATTAAAACGTCCAACTTTGTCAAAGGACCAACGTGGAAGACTCGCACAGTGTGAGCAGGATGTTAAGAATACATCTCTAAAAGATTTTCCATTGATGTCATTAGTGCAGGTCTTACCTCACATGTTTGTCAACAAGGTGTATAAAATTTCTAGACTTACATTAACATGGGAAAAAAGGTGCAGAATAAAGACATGTTTCTCTCTCCTACTGTTCTCTTGTGATAGAGCAAAATCCAAGAATGGAGGACGCTGCTTGCGAGAAAAATTAGACAGACTGGGACTGAATTTGCCTGCAGGAAGAAGAAAAGCAGCAAATGTCACACTCTTGACTTCCTTGGTAGAAGGTAGGGTTTATAACATTGTGATATACTATAAACATAATTAAAATGTTTCCTTCTATACAATATTTTTCAGCCACGGTGTTAAATATCATGATCTGTATTTTGTACAAAGGGGAGAACTGACTTGCCTAAAGCCACAGACGGATGGAGTGGCAAAATGGAAGTTCACTCTGAGATGTCTTGGCTCCCAGTAAGTGGTTTGGTCCTGCAGTTTCCTCAGCATTGCTCTGTGCTTTCTGTGCTGGGATCTGTCTTACAAATCAATGATCCAAGTGTTCTTGTAAGAGAGACAAATGTCTTATACCAGTTCCATAAGTAGGTTTGTTTATCCTCCTTTATTTTAACTTGTGAGTTTCCTGGAGCTGATCCAGAAATGTGATTTTTTTTTTTTT
This sequence comes from Leptosomus discolor, assembly GCF_034619465.1. Classification (NCBI taxonomy): domain Eukaryota; kingdom Metazoa; phylum Chordata; class Aves; order Leptosomiformes; family Leptosomidae; genus Leptosomus; species Leptosomus discolor. The sequence goes on from NC_141392.1 coordinate 122,981,675, forward strand.
TTTTTTTTTCCCATAAGAAGGCATAATATTTAGACAAGACTGTTTCCCCCACACATAAATGAATGAAATCTGTTTTCAGAGAAACTCTAGACAGACCCAGGAGATACTTTCTTGGCCTTTATTTGTTGTTTAAATATCATTCACCAAATACTGTTGGGCTCTTCAAACCTTCAGCTGGGAGATGCAGGTTCAAACCCCTCAGGCAAAGGGAAGAAACTCTACCTGAATCTCTTCTATTCTGGGTGACTCCACTAAGTACTTGTTTTATTGTCTGGCTGCAAGTAGCAGCTCTGGGAATTTCAGATCCCTCCTCCTTGATGTTGAGAACACTCAGCTCATCCTAAAGGTCAACACCTTCTAGGATCATAACCTGAAAAGTCCATACAGATCTAGGCAAGCAGGCTGAGGTCTCAGCACGTAATACCACAGAATCGCAGAATTACAGAAAGGTTGAAGTTGGAAGGGACCTCTGGCGATCTTCTAGTCCAACCCTCCTGCTCAGAGTAGGGTCAAATAGAAGAGGTTGCTCAGGACCTCGTCTAGTTAGGTTTTTAATATCTCAAAGGATGGAGAAACAGTGCTGAATCCACACCAGTGGATGTTTTTCACCATCTTAGAGAAGAGACTAAGGTTCTTAGGGGCCACTGAGGACAGAGAACTACAATGGGGTTGCTCTGAAATACAGGTGTGTCCACACCACACCTGTTTGTAATAAAGAGAAAGCTTTAATGGAGCTACAGTCTTAGAAAAGGGAATTTTCTCCCCCAGTTTAATGGAGTAAGAGCATTTCCTACCCTCACAGCCCTTCATGCATCTTATGTCTTATAAGGGAAAAATATAACAGAGCTATGTGGCCAGTTACCAATTCATTAGAAGAGAAAGAGGAAGCCTTCTTTCAACTGCTGGCCTGGGATTAATGACAAAGTACTTTTACTGTAAGTCAGAATTAGATTCCTTTTTTTCCCAGGGATGAAGCTGTGCCTGCCTCCCTGCCCTTCACTCAAAACCGATAGCAAACCTAGTATCAAGCCTATGGTATCGCTTTTGTTCTTGGACTGCCTTATTGTGAGTCCTAAAGATACATACTGAGAAGACTGAGCTCACTTTGACAGAGACTTGTTTGTCTAGACATGTTAATCATTAATTTTGTCTACTGGAATTTTTGGGAAAGACACCACCATGTGCGTTAACATTCTAACAGAAAACAAAATGAAGCTCATTTTCTGTCTGTGTAACCAATCCTCGGTCAAGCTTGGCAGTGCTCATTGAATTCTTTGTGGTATAAACTGCCTTCCCTTTGCACATGCAGATGTTACTTCCCAGTGGGACTAACTTGTAGCACAATTTCTGAAGGAAACTCGTCCCTTAATGGCTCCTGCTATTGGAGGAGGGAGAAATGGAACGACACAGGCTTATTTTGGGTTTTAGAGGAGAAGAAAACATGAAGGAAATGACATAGGCTTTTTTCTGTGTGATGTCAATGTACAAATTGACATCATGATTTGTTAGCCTTTTCAAAACCCTAAATATCAGGTGCACTGTGTGGACTTCTCACAAGGACTCAGGACTGTGTCACTCCTGATTATTTCAGATGTTCTAAGTTTATCATTACTAAAAATTCTCACAGTCTTCAATGTATCAAGGCCTTTAATATCTCTGTAAGGTAGGAATGCTCAACCTCTTGAATATCTGTTTGAGGTAAGAAAAGGCAAAATTAATTGTATCATGATTAAGTATATTCACCAAAGCTGTCTCAAAAGTCTCTGGCAAGATTGAGACTTCTCTTCTTCTGAAATAGACTAAGATCATTGAGTTTTATGGAGTACTGCTAAGTTCAGAGGAACTGGGTGAATTTCTAGGCTATATTGATTATGTGAAAATCCAGACTTTATGCAAATTACGCTGTGGCCCCTTGTTTTCTACAAACTTACATCTTTTGGCGTTCAGCATTGCTGATGAGTGTTTACTGTTATTCTTGTTTTGGTCAGGATGCATCTTTAGTGCCTTTGATAGGGACTTCTGGAGCCCAAAGTAGGAATTGTTTGACAAATCGGTTCTGTTCTTTACGTTGTTATCCACATAAATCAGCACAATGGGTGGAAAGACAAACTGGGAGAATGAGCTCAGCATTGGAATACTCTCCACAGCAGAATGGGACACAGCTTTGTGCAACCTGTGGGTGAGGGATGCCCTCTAGTGCCTAGATCAGAGGAAGGGAAAGGTCATATTTCTTATGAGCTCTAAAAGGAAAATTCCTAAATCTTAGCTAATACAATAAAGGGTCCTCCATTAAATACTAGCATTGCCAAGGCTAAGCCTTGCTGCTGGCTCAAAGGAGTCAAAAGTCTCCCCAGTGGGAGCAAGAAAGAATGTGAAAAGAGGGGAAATGTCCCCTTCTGTTGAACAGGTCACTTATAAGGCAGAGACATAACATAAATGTGATTGCAGATACAGGTAAAAGAAATGCACGCATGATTTTAAAACCATCAGATTTTTTACAAAAAAAAACAGAAAAAGCATTTACAAAAAATCAGGAATTTGTTTTCCTGTCAAACCTAATTAAGATGTTAAATTTCCTAGACACAGAATTGACAGAATTTATCTTTTGGAGACCAAAACTCTTGAGAAAAATAGGTCAGCGGTTACTTTTTTCATGCTACTATTAGCTATCACACTTCTCCTCCACCAGCTTTTGTTTAAATACCCTTCCCCATGTTCCTCCTCCCTTCTCACCCTACAAATAGAAAAAACTTTCCTTTCACCTCTTCCCTGTCCCTCCTCCCCCTGGACAGCATTTCTGCCGGGTACAGCATCCGGAGGAGGTACAGCCGAGGAGAGAGTAGGAGGTTCAGATGCCAAGTGTCCCTCTCCTGGGACACAGCTTCTGCCTTCACTCTGCATAGGAGCATCTCTCATTCTTGCTAGACCCAGGAGACACGCACACTGCTCCTTGCACCTGCTCACCAAAGCCTGTCAAGGTACGCGGCTGGGCTCTCCGCTGAGGTTTTCCAGAGCTGTCTCTGCCAATTCAGCTTCAGCAACTGTCCTTTTCCATCACGCAAAGCTCTCTGGTCAATCGTTGAATTATATAGGAAAGGCAGCGCTGCCTATAGCTGCAAAGCCATGGACTGGATTTAAGGAGAAAGAGTCCATGATCCCCAACATCCATTCTTTGATTCTGCAGGAGGAAAGAGCTATGGATATTGCACATAGGGAGATTTGATTTTATTTTGAAACAAGGCAACTGGCTATAAAGCCAGGGATTTTAGGGGCTTCTGCCTTTAGTATGACTCCTCCCTGACATAAATAATAACTAAGCAGAAGGCAGCAAATCTAAGGTAAAAGAAAAGAGCTCAGTTCATCCACATTTCCAACATTTCCACATTCTCCCCTAGAATAAATGTTTGTCTGAATTGTGTTGTAGAAAAAGAAAGAACATAATTTATGACATTTTGTACAAACTACTTTCCCCCACCAAGCAGACTTATTTCCTACTGCATGGTAATACAAGGGACCTCTATTCAGTGAGATTAACAAAAAATAATATATGTAGAAGTATATCACAATCCACTTCTAAATACCAAATCGTCAGCTGCTCCACGTTCAAAATGGCACCTTTGCTCAACAACAAGATATGAGAAATTGTGTTCAGCAGAGGGTTTTCATATCCTGATATGTATTTTTATTTATAACGTGATGTTGTGATTTAGAATGTCTGCTCCTTATATCATATGGAAGTGCGTGCTTATATGAATAAACATACACAGTTCTAATGAGCATTCACAGTATATATCAACTTTCCATTCCTAGTAAAAATACATTATAAAAATATATTTAAGACATTTTTTAATTTTTTATTTCACAAAACACAATAGGTACATTTGTGTCTACATTTTTACACATCTACTTCCACAAGCAGATATGTCATTTTGTTTCTTTTTGCTCATGATTTTATCTCTTCATATAGCGTTCAATCACAATCACAATCACAATCCTGGCTTCAGGTAAAATGGACAAGTTTTATACTTTTGTGTTAATTTCTCAGATCATCAAAACAGTTTAGTATAGTTTTCTCAGCTCTAGTAGATTATATACAACGTATTTCTAAAGATAAGTTTGAATGACAATCTAGATTTTCGTTCCCTTTTTTTTATATTAAATGAAAACTTACACATTTCTGCCAGTTTGTTGTTGACCACGTTAAATAAATGCCTAAATTTCATTACATAAAGTTTTGCTTGCTTGAAGAAACCAAGACTTTTCCATAGCTAAATGTTTAAACTCTTTGCTGACTACATTCCTTGTACTGTTACTTGGGTCTGACTGGGACAGGGGTAGAGCTGTCTGGAGAATGGTAAGTCCACCAGATGACAGCTTCAAAAGGGTCGACTTTTATGTTCTTTCCATGCTGGCAGGAAAACAAACCTATCAAACGCTTCAATGGAATTTGGTTGAAAAGCAAAACCTGATGCTCTTCTGCATCTGACTTATTCTTTAAGTCTTTATTTAAGGAAGAGTAAAAGTGTAGCTGAAATAGAAATTTTGAAGCACCTCTACAGAAATTCAGAAGCTATAGCTTAAGTTTGTACCCTTTTTTGTCCTTGAAGAAGTCTGGGGAAGATGTTTTAAATACAAAACTGGCAGTCATTTACATGCCTGTTCATTCTGACTCACTGTTAACACACCACTGAAACCTATTTGAATTTCACTGAAAGTTATTTTACTTTTCCAGAAGGTGCAAACTAAGTGGAAACCGTTTCTCCTTTCAACACAGAGATAGTGGTTACTTGTTAATTTCTTTTTTTTTTTTTAAGGATACTGGAAATCATGCTTAAAAAATCCAAATAATGGAGATGATTTTGAGTATAATCTTATATTTTTACACATAAAATAGGTTACAGTTATGAAGGATGTTACCAACTGGTGTCAGCAAACAAATTCCCTGGGAGTAGTGCATGTATTTTACTAGAACCTGCATCCAATTAGCTCAGATAAACACTCAACAAAGTATTTGCTTGTGGAAACAAAATGTATTTTTCTGGTTAAAACTCCAGTGATAGAAGGGGAGACAATAAACTCTGAAAAGGTGGAGAATAGAGTCTGGAATAGAAGTTGGTGCGGGTGGTTCCTTATGCCTCACGATGTCCCTGGCACAGAACCACTGCTCCCATGGAAGTTTCTGTCTTCCTTGGCTTGGCCAGGTCTGTGCAGAGCAGACTCAGTCTTTCTGGGCATGGGGTTCATCTCATCATCTCTATATCACAGTTATATCTGTCCTCTGATGTGTTATTGTAGTCAATAGGGGGAAATCAGCACTTCTGGGTGATTAAAAATCAAATTAAATTAAATTAATAATTAAGCATTTGATTAGGTTTCTCAGAAAATCTGTGGAATCCCCATGGTTGGAAATATTCAAGACTAGGCTTGAAAATCCATGAATAACCTAATTTAAGGTCACACTTTCAACAGAAGGTGATCTGAGTTCCTTTCTAACCTGGAATTTTCTATAATGCCTCTGATCCACCTTTGCCAACTTCTTTAGTATGGGATGATACATGCTTCAAGGGCTAGCTTGTCTCCACTGATTTGAAAGTATTAGGTCAGATGTCAATACTGACATTTAATCAGAGGAATTCCACTACCCGTGTTCTCAAAGGGAAATGTTACAGATCCTGCATCCCTCCTACCTTTCACCTGGAGCATCAGCCTGGTCTCCAAAAAGCCAGGGTCCAATGCCACCTCTCATGATAGCAATCAAATACACAACTCTGAAAAAAAGAAAAATAAAATAAAACCCCTACAACATCCTAATGCCAAAACTATTCTGGAACACATCTCTCAGTCACTCATGCAGATGTGCTTCAACATACTCATCTGGTAGATGACCTATTTCTACCTTCTACAATGAGAACAGAGCAAGTGTCATCTGGAAGCGCGTATTTCCCACCAGGGAAAGACTAACATAGGCACAGATGTTCACAATGCACGCAGCTGTGCTTGGTCAGATAAATCCCACACCAAGTTTGTCGGAGTCACAGCACACAGGCCAGAGTGTTCAGTAAACCCTAAAATAAAATTCTGGGTTCTCTAAGCTAGCAGAGAGAAGCAGGTTCTTCCAGAGGCATTTGTCACCCAGCATGAAGTTGGATTATGGTGTCCATTCTCTGTAGTGAGGTAGAGAGTTGCTCGGTGCCTGCCTCTGTCACAGACTTCTCACAAAGCCCAGTCAAGCCACATAGACCCTCTGCCTTGATTTCCTCACCTATAAAACAGCAACTGTGGTCTTCATCATCATTCCTTTTTATCTTGTCAGGTCAATTTTGATTGCAATCTTTTTGGAAACAGGATTGTCTCTTGAGCTTTACTTTGGGGTCTGCTCACCTTTAGTGTGGGGCGTTCGTATTGTGCCTGCTGGCTTAACCCCTAAGCAAATATGCTGAATTTTGTTATCCCTGCAGCTTTCTCCTGGGGTAAAAGTTTATTCTTTCTTTAGAAATAGAGAAGTGAAGCACCAAAGGCTGTGCTTCAGAGCCCTTCAGACTGGCTCCACTGGCTTCCACTAATTTCCGTGCCTTAAATATCAGTGATGAACTGGGCTTACAAAACTTGAGCAGCTGCCCAGTACTTGCTGGTGGCAGTCAACAGAACTAAACTCGTGTGTCTTGACCAGTATTTTCTCATGAGAGGAACAACCTCCCTGTCTTCTGGCTGGCACCATCTAATAACTAAGCATGAGCAGTTCACATGGGCTGAAATCTGTAACTGAGATTGGGAATGATGTCTACAGAAGTGATTTGTTATTGTGTTATTATTTTTTTTAAAGACTGTAAGATACTCTGTAAGCATAATAATAATAATAATAATAATGATAACAACTCTAAAAACTAACTGACCCTTTTGGTTTGCCCACAGGGGAAGCATTACATTTGGCCAGAGATTTCGGCTACACCTGTGAAACAGAGTTCCCTGCCAAGGCGGTAGGAGAGCACATTGCCAGACAGCACATGGAACAGAAAGAGCAGACAGCAAGGAAAAAGATGATCCTAGCGACAAAGTAAGATGGGAGGGGAAACTAAAAAAGAAATCTGTCTGTCACTTCTCCATTTTGGATCTGGGAACTCGGGAAGGGAGGAGTGGGAGTACAGAGCTGGGATTGTGGTGACTGCTATCACAACAGTACTCACTGACAGCAAGTGAGAGCAATCCTCTTTAGAGATGCTGTAAGAGGAACTTTATTTACTGCAGTGAGGTTTTACTGACTATGCTCTCATTGCCTGCGGTTAAGGAGGCACATGCATCTTCTCAGATGTATTAGTTGAGAGGAGGGGACATAATTACGTGTTCAGATCTATAGGACAGAGACTGGCTTTGTCTCCTGTTTGTGTGTGAGCAGGAGATCTAAGCTTCTACTGAAGTACTAGTTATTGTGGTATAATTACCGTTAGTCTGCTGAGGGGGAGCTGGTTTGCAGAGGGACAGCTCCTCTCTGAAGGATGGAAATTGTGAGTTCCCCTGAAGTCAAAGGCACTGGAACAACGTACAGCAGCAGGGGAGCTTTGCTAAAGCCATTAAAGACACACAGAGGCACCTACCTGACTTTACTCTAAACAAGCCACTCACCTCCCTGGAGCAGTAACATCATGTTAGGATAACATTTTATCTAGGTTAATTAGCCTTGATGAGGGAGGAATTAGCCTTCATGAGCCATGGGAAATAGGAATAAATAGTCTGCATGGAACAATGTAGACCTACTCTAGGTGTGTGGTATGCCTGCATGGGGTAGCCTTGGATGTGTTCATTCTCTTCCTGCGCCTAGTGCAGTGTTACACAGGAAGGCTGCAGGAGAGCTGAGGCCAGAAACCAGAGCTCTCAAACTACCATCTCAGTGTTGGAAATGTCTGGAAATCATCCAGGCTGGGATATATCCATCAGAAAGGAATCACCCTGCAGTAGGGGAGAAGGCTGACCAGCAGCAGGATTGTCCTTTGTATCCAAACATCCTTCTGCTTTATCTGTTTGTGAGGAATGGCATTCCTGGGCTTGGTGTCCTTCTTGTGTCCAGGGATTTTTGCCCTGAAGGTGACACAGAGACAATGTGCATTGAAACATCTCCCGCCTGTGAATCCTTTGGATATAGCCTGTGATTCTTCCCTGGGGTGATAAGCAGAGCACCATGTGGCTCAGGGGGCATTTGCTGGTTGTGAAGGTGATGAGAAACCTCTCACATCATGCTCCTAAGTCCCTTGTAGATTAAAAGGAATAATGTAAGTGGAATATGATCTTATTCTTACCTACATCCACATTTGGTTTAAGGGCCCAAGGGGTTTCAGAGACATGAAAATAAACCATCTGGCAAGAAGCAGCTCCTCACTGCAAGCTGTGTCTCCCCATTGCTGTATAGCCCATCAACAATCTGCCCCCCTAACTATGTAAGAGCTGATTGTACTGCAGCGCAACCTAAACTAGAGTTAAGACTGCAAGTTGCCACAGTTGGAGGATTTGCCCCATCTATGAAGAGTTATTCGGACGTACGACACAAATCTTCGCCCTTCTTTTCTGGCTCTAGTGAGAGATCATTTCACCATGGGTTGTAATGATCAGGGAGTAACTGTTATGTCCTACCTTCAAAGGCTGTCCCACCGAGGGACACATAAAAGTCTCACTACCCTTTCTCACTACTCCATACCTACTTTCCCACGCTCCTTTACTACCGAGATGGGAGGTCATGGGCATTCATTACTCCTAACCCCCACGAACTTTGGGCTTGTAGGTTGTTATCCTGCATTTGTAAGGAACAAAATTACTTTTTATCCACTCTCATCAGTTAAAAGCACCAGTAAATTGATCAGAGAAGTCTATCGATAATACAAAATTAGGCCATACCCTACTGCAGAGTGTTTGTTACAGGGACAGATGGGTCAATGTGTGTGCTACTACTGCCCTCTCCTGCCTGGAAGGAGAACAGTGATTCACAGACCAGTCCTGTCCAGGTACTACGGGAGACACAGGTCCATGACATCATAATACTAGCATGGTATTTCCCAGGCATGCTTCCATGTCTCTCATAGTAGGTACTGTAGTCATTTGTTGGGAGTTTCAATTATTCACTAGGCATACATAAGCTCCAGGTCTATAATTTCAATAATTTCACAACTGCCCTGCCTCATGCACTTGTGACATATGACACCAGAAAAAGTGGTGGATTGTTATGCTGCCACTGAAAACAACACTGAAATTCCAAGGTTGTAAAATCACTCAAGACAAGCTTTGCCTATAGAAAGAACTGGAGTGCCATTGCCTGTGTGTGTTGCCACTGTCCACTCTGGGACAGAGCCAGAAGCCTGTAGAAGTGTGCCTTTGGCAGAACCGGTGAGGTCTTCCACTTGGTGCGGTCTTGAGAAAAAATAAGGGAAAAGAACAATATTATTTCCACAATTCCTAGTGTACAGGTGAAATTCCATTCTGGATTCAGACATTCAACTTTGATGGCTTGATTCAGTTACTCAAAGATAGGCACCTACTGCCATTTGGGCCGAACAGGATTATCCAACTGGTTACCAGCTGCTTCTCCAGAAGCCCACAGGTCTCTTTTTGTTAATGTGTTGTGTCTGCCAGTTATTATGGATGTCTTGGGTACTACATATCTATGTGTGGGTAACTAAGTAGAGCCCTTAATATCTACAGTGCAGAAGTTTCTGGTTTCCAGTAAGAGCTCCCAGTGTTACCAAGGGCATTTATACCTTGTAATCAAGCAGTCACCCACCCTGAATGGACGTAGCTCAGCTGCCATGTACAGAACTGCGGCCCATGGGCTAGTGAAGGCTAAAGACTGCTACTTTAGGTGACAACAACCCTCTTTAACACATGGAGACAACTGAACTTAAAGTAATGCTTTATTCACTGCACAGCTCAGCCCTACCTAGTCTGAGGCTATGTTGATAGTAATATAGTGAATGAAATCAGGATCATTTTCTATCATGGAATAAACCATGTTCATTGTGTTAAACTAATTGACCTCTCAAAACTACCTCTTGGAAATGGTGTCTCACATCTGCTAACTCAGGACCTGCCTAGGACAGTGCTAGTTGATGCAACAAGATGGCCTCATGGCCTGTTCTAACAATTTGATGGTTTAGACAATGAAGAATCAGAGCCTTACTTGACAGTTATCACAGGAAGAAATGATTGGGCTGTGTAGACAGTATACAGTGCTGAACACAAGTGATAGCAAGGGCAGGGTAGGAGTGAAGCACGCTTTGGTTAAAAAATGGAAAGATAGGAAATGGGTAAACAATGGGAGAAGCCATTCTATCATTCTCTTTCTCTGCACTCACCTTCTTTGACTGAGTAGGTGATGGTCTGGGCACTCCAGAGCAAGATGCTAAAAAACAAAAAAAGACCAAATTGTCATGTTTCTGGCCAAAGGGTTATGATACTGGCCTATTAACTCTAGACTCTTCAGAAAGACTTCAGGAGATGCCTATGCAATCTGCACAGAAATAAAAAATGGTTTTAGAGGGTTTTTAAGCCTGAGGTAATTCATCTTGCAGAGTTGTGGGAGACCCTGAATGGCTTCACAACAGGGGACAGAACCTCATCAGGTTTCAGCTAGGACAGATGTAGGACTGCTGAAGGCCACATCAATAATTCCACTTGATGGAGAGGCACACCGTCCTATGGGAAATATCACAGAGTATGGCAGTGCAAGGCCTTCCACATGAGACAGAGGGACAGATATACACACACTCACATGGACCAAAACAGAATAGTGTGAATAACAATTTTATTGTGAGGTTGCTTAGAGCCCTTACAGGATAATCAACATGTGGACCATGACACTGTGTGCTCAACTTGCTAGTTTTCTGAAAAGTAGCTCTGAGACTGGGTGCACAGGACCTGTTGAGTACCTCTCTGATATCTGGCCTTTGGACACCTGGGAGCTCCGCTACACTTGGAATACATCAGACTCATGGGCACACATTTGCCTCACTGTTGCACTCATCACAAGATGTTTGCTTTGGCTACTGCTAGGGATAAGATCATAGACTAGACAGGCTCTTGTTCTAATCCAGTACAGAGCTTTTTATCTTTTCCTGATCATTTACTGGAACATCTGACCATCTGTCACAAATCACCAGGTACCTCCCTTGCAGGAGCGACCAGGACTTCTTTTTTGTTAATCTGTGGCCTCTAAGACAGCATAACCATCTTTCTTTGCTTTTTCAAAGTCACAGTCCAACTCAGCAAATAACTGTCAGCCTCTCTCCCTGTCAGTACCCCAGGTGATGTTTTATTGGTACTGGAGGCTCTGAGACACCACTTTGCCTAGAAATCTCCTTGAAAAAAAAAAAAAAAAAAAGTAGGTTACTGCCTTTTACAGGTTTTCATGTATAATAAAAAAGTTTTTTCTTTTCTTTCAATCTGCCAACATTCAGTAAAGACTTTTGACATGTGAAGATAGAAGGGAACTTAATTGCACACTTGGTTCTGACACTTTTCTTTGTCAAAATATAAGAACTTTTAAGATTAACTTTTTTCAACAGGTAGAAAGTAGAGGTTGGAGGAAGGAGAGAAGAGCGGTGTTGACAGGGCCGACTGGGGATAGTAGATTGTTTAGAAGCCAAAATGACTGACTGTTTTCAGTTGTTGAAAGGAACTGTTTTTCCTCTAAGGACCTGATTCATTAAAACTGTATGTTACATTTACATACATTTCTGCTGAATACCTCTCTTTGCCTGAAAGGCTAAGACGATGCTGTCTTTTCAAGCAGTCAGTGTCTAGGTCCATACAGATGACAAGTGTTTACAGAAATCAGGCTTGGACGAAGTCCAGGAGCACAGCAGGAAATAGTTTTCTGCATCTCCTCTCCTCTTAGTCAAAAGAGAGCTATGGTATCCAATCTATGTCCACAACTCACAGAACAGTGATATAATGAAGGGTAAAAAACAGGTTAGTATAGTTTACTTGCTATAAGTCAGCAACGGAGAACCTTCTAAAGACTAAGAAGCCGAGTTTACCCACTTATTTTCCACTATGCCCTTGTTCCAAAGGACAAAAGTTACAAGTTGATAATGAAGAACTCAAACTTTATCTAGGACTAAATGTGCAAAGAGTCTTCTAACAGAAATCACAGACCACAGAGATGCTCTTTAGTATTAGAAATTGGCCTCAGGCACAGTGATTGCAGCTAAGCTAACAGCGCAAACCATGCATGCACTGAGCCATCAGACTGCAATTGTCCATATTTTTAAAATGTTAGAATGTCTTCTAGAACTCTCCCAAATATATTTTGGGCATGTTCTGGGAGATAATCCACATCAGGGTACATTCTCAAGAAGCCACCCTGTTTAGGAGTCTAGAGGAGTGTAACTGTATGGAACTTATCAGACAGTGACAATTTTCATGAGGGTATGAGGATGACCCCTGACACCGCATACTCTACTAGGTGACACTGTTTATTAGGTTATATGTAGTCACTTTGACCAGTATTAAGTCAATCCAACTAAGTCAGGCTAGTATCAGGAAACCCAGCTGAGTGTCCTGATCGTCTGGCAGGCATCACGCCCTCCTAACTCTACATTAAATGTCTATATTTCCAATATAGTCAAGGGAGAATGATATGCTCCTTTGGAGAAGTCCTGAGAGAGAGATCCAGATACCTCTCCTTTTTTAATTAACTGTATCATAAGCCAATTAAAAGGAAGTGGTGTCTCTATTCATCCATGATCCAGATAGTACTCTTTGACGACATGCATTAAATGGAGCTGATTTGGTATCTTTTTAAAAAAATACATTGGTAGAATATTCCTAGACTAATTTTGCAAACTGGCCCAGTACAACAGTATCACAAGAATGAAAAGGCCTTGTTTTCAGGTCTCTCCTAGTGTTAAGTGCCATATAAATGTATCCCAGGGGATATTTTTAATCTCCAGGTGCTGAGGCATCCTGAGAAACCTGAGGGAAGGCCTGAGAGAGAGAGGAAAGACAACAAGACCACCCATCCTTTCAAAAGAAGTTGGGCTAGTATGCTGGTGGGAGACCAGGCAAGGCACAGCCTGAGTTCCCGTTGCAAGGTGCTGAACTGTGGTCCCAGGTCCTACTTGCTGAACGTGTGTGTTTACCGGGAAACCATCATCGAGAAAAAGTGTAGATGATGGCATTTGCCTCGCTTCCCTGTCTGTTGTGCAGGCACTGACAGCTGAGTGAGTCACTGAGCATTCCTACAGTCACCAGAGAGAAAGAGGCGCTGTTAGGATGCAAGTCCTCTGGACTGCTGTGGACGTCTACTTCAGGCTGCCTGATACATGCTAGAAATGTAAAACAACTTAATGAATGTTCCAATAGCAAATTTAAATACTGCTGCTGGAATGAATTCTTACTCTGGGCAGATCTGTGGGAGAGGTCTCAGTTGAGGATCCAACAGTTCTTCTGCCCCAGACTCTAAAAAGAAGCAGAGTACAGACACAAATGGAAACTAGGAGAGCAAAGGTAGCATTTTCCTTCACAGCTACTAGTGCTCCATTTGCCTTGGAGCTGCGGGTCAAGAAGACAGGGCTAAAATAGCTGGGATTTCTGCTTGCAAATAAATGAATGCACACAAGCAAATACAAAAGCAGTAGTGATTTTACACAAAGTCTTCACACATGTTCTAATGCTAGTTCATCATATTCTTCAACCGTAATCCTTTCTTCTAATGTAGGTGAGCTAAGCCAGACTTAACACTGTCAAACTGGGTCCAATTCAGGAGAGAAATCACGTTTTTAGATGTTAATGTTAATATGGTTCCAGAGGGGAGCTATTCCTGTTCAAGAGACTCTGTATGTCGCTGGCACAGAGAATTTGGGGCAGGGAAGCAAGAGGGGGATTAGTTTGCCTTTAATTTCTTTGACAATGCTTCTGACAAACATTTCTGTCATGAATAAGATCACTCAGGGTAAGGTGACAGTGTTATGGGAATCAGCTTTATGTAAAGGCTTACACCTGTCTTATTTAAGGATTTCCACTTTCCTTTTAGACAAATATGTAAAGAATTTCAAGACCTTCTAAGTCAAGACAGATCACCCCTCGGATCCTCCAGACCAACTCCAATATTAGACCTTGACATCCAGAGACATTTAACACATTTCAGGTATGATTTTGAAAGAGAAACAGTTAACTAAAATCCATACTTTTGGTAAAGATTACATATGATGTTATAATGATATTTTTTTCCTTACCTGGAAGAATATAATGTCCATAATCCCTCTGTTATCTGTGCCTACTAAAAGCAATGTTTGCTCAGCAATGTAGTTCCAGCTAGCTGCATTACCCTGCTTCTAGGACCACAGTCTGAGTAAGTCATTTTCTACATCTGCTGGCCAAATCTCCTCATCTGGCCAGAAAGTTGTCTTGTGCTAGATGTGAGCCAAATCACAAGCCAGTCACAAAGTGGGTGGTCCAGAAATGTAGAAACTCAAGTTCAGAACCAAAATAACAATATAGATAAAATAAAGTAGCAATAAAAGAAGGGACAGTTATGCTGCATCCTTACCAATTAGCTAACTAGTTCCAGAGCATCCTCTGTGCTACTGAGACCATTTGACACCATCTTACCATGACAATACTATTAAGTCTTTGGCCTCCAAAACAGAGTGACCTCAAAGCACACTACCCACTGGAACAGTCTTACTGCCCTAATTCCTGAACACTACCCTGGAAAGGTCTGAGAGAATGCAAGCTCATTCAGACTAAAAAGCCAGAGACTGGTAATATATTTAGACTCGGCTCTTGGGCCCATGCCCTAACATTGTATAATTTATGGGTGTAGACAGCCTAAGAAGCTGTTATGAAGACAAGGACCCATGGTACATGCATGCCAAGTCCAACCTTCATCAGAATCTTATCCAAGTTATGGGTAAAAATGTAGACGATTTGGGATCAGAAAGTTTTATTATCCCAGGAGTTGCTGTGCAATTTCACTATTTTGCTTCAGGCTATGTGCTAGGTACAGTCAAGAGTGAGACGGGAAATTCCAGAAGGCCACTCTGAAATAGTGGGGTCAGCTGAGATATTTATCAAAGATAAATGTGATGAAACATCCTAGAGGTGTTCCTGTCTTTACTCAGACCACAGAGGGGAATACATGACTAGCTGAGGCTACACATTTGTATTTTTTTTCTAACCATTAGCTGATACCTGAAAAAAATCAACATATAAAGAACTGTTCCAGAATGTTGTTTACAGACCACAACACCAAGCAGGTTCATTAGACCTACAAAGCCTTAGAATGATGTTGCATATTCTTTAGCACAGCCAGCTGAGCGACTCTTCATTCGTTGGCTGTACCAACAATTTTTGCGCCCCAACATTCCAACGTCTTTTAGTTATTAAAATTCTTATAGAGCAATGTTTAGTCCCTCAGACTTTGAATGGAATCCAATGCCCACCATCCCACTTCTTCCATCTAGCTGTTGGAGGGTGGAGAGAGGCAAGGATAATGCCTAGTCTGCAAATGCACATGTTCCCATTTGTTCTTATACATACCTGTGTGCATCCTATGCATAGACGAACACATCTAGACAACCCCACTCCTATTCTCATGTAGTGATGTGCACACACATACACATGCCTCTTACATCTATGTATACTTTGCCTTGTACACACACACTCCAAAATACCTAACTACACTTGCACACCAAGGGAGACATATTTGTACAGGATGCTCATCAAGGAATTTTAATGGGCTATCTAGGCTTGTGGAAAAATAGATAATTCCCCATTACATGCACACAAAGTAAATGTGATACAAGGCAGCTAATCCCCAAGGATTCCTGTGTTTAAAGAAGAAATAGCAGTCAGGATAAAATGCTGAAGGCTTCAGCTACAAAAGCTGTCAACTGGTACAGCTCCCATCCCTCTTTCTTTGCCGCACTTCAGTAGGTTGGGGTACAAACCTTCTGTAGGCAGATCCTGGATCATTCAGTACTTTCTTTCATGCCTGCTGTAGACAATAAGTGTTGGACTGAAGATGGGCTCCTAGAAGAGCACAGGTCTTGATCCTACACAGATGCTTCCCTGGGCTTAAATTAGACAGCCTTCTCAGATTGTGCTTGGGGAATGATGAGTAGTACTGCCAGACCCAGAGGCTGAGCTCAGACCATATTCCTCTTCCATCTATTGTAGAGAAGCTGAGGTCAGATCCAGCTTCTGACCCAGACTTATAACTCTACTCATCTACATACGGGTGCCTCCATTTCAGCCACGTGTATATCTTTTGCTATAGTCTCTAGGGTTCTCATCTGCACAGCCTGTGAAATCTGCGTTACAATTAAGCAGTCCTAACATAGACATCTACATTAGTGTGACTCAAATTTCTCTCTAAACTGCATTGACTGAACAGCCTGGTCTAGATCTCCAGCTGAATGGGAGCATAGCCAACCAGTAGTACACACTAGATACTTAATATTGTAAATAGCTAAATCTAGTGTAGGAAAAAAAAAAATCATTATTCCCATTGCCTAGATCTGGAAGCCTTCACAGCTAGGTCATCCTGCAGCTACTTGCCTTATTGAGATTAAATATCACAGAAGGCACTTAAATCTGTCTCAGATGCCAGAGAAGATGCAAGAATGCAACTCACTATGTTTTCCAGGAGCATTAAGTATTTTCTCAGTGAAGATTTCAACACAGACTGCTCTAACCAGTCACTTGGTTTCTCTGTCTTTCTGTGAGGGATGAGCCTCAGACTGAACCAACCTCTGTCACAGGAAAATTGTACCTGATCAGTTGGGGATGAGAGAAGAGGAAGAAATTCTTGGTACCTCAACATACAGAGAAAGTCCTTGTAACACAGGAGCAACAAGCTCACTGTTGTCTGAGGCACAGCACAGCCTTCTTACTGGTCAGAAGCACAAATAGCTGTTTATCATTATATGTCAGTTGGAAATAATTTCATAAAAAGATGTTGAAAGCATCTGCCTAACAAAGCACATGGCCAACACTAATTCAAATATCCAAAGTACATTGGCCTCCATGTGCCTGATCATGGGCCCCACCTATGATCAGATTTCCAAGAGCCAGCTGTCTTTTATTTCTTTATTTATCATTATTTATTACAGTGAAATGAACACAATTATCATGTATCTATATCTATAGATGAAGAACCTTGTAACTGTATGCCAGAGAAGGATTTGACCTTCATACCATCGTCACTGTCAAATACTCTGATGACATCTATGATAGTCAGAGTCTAAAACTGGACTGTCTTTAACAAGTGGCTGGTCCTGATTGTACATATGAAATTAACGTTATTTATGACCAAAATGCCCAATAGCTGTTGGTACTCTGCAAATAGGTCTTGCAGAGGAGACATAAATCTAAAGCAGTGACTCCATACTGTTATCACAAATTTTGTAACATGCTTTTTCAATAGTGAAATTTTCATCTTCATCTCTATCTATATACCAGAACTGTGGGCTTTGTCACAATAAATTCTCTGTCTCTATGCTGCATAAATCTCTAGATTGGAACGGGGCCAAAATGTTACATTTGGCAAGGACAAGCCGTAGTCTTTCACTGAAATCTCCAACAAGGGTTTGTGAATGTTTTTAGCATAAATATAGCATGTTTTTCAACCATTATCCAATATGAGCTGATTTTTGATTGTGGGAAATCTCATATAGTTTCATAGAGATTTAATATAACAAGAAGAGGTTCAGAAATTCTGCCTTGTAAACGATAATCAAGACAGCAAAGAGATTACAAGATTAAAAGTTGGTATTTTATACATATATGTATATGCTTATGCCATATCATGTCAGAAAGTTGAAGAGATATTTTTATGACCAGTAAAATTCAAAGGAATCACACAAATGTCTATTATTAGAATAAATTCTAAGATAATGAAAGACTTTTTGAAGACCTATAATACCTGACACCTACAGTGTAATGCAGCCTCTATTACCTTGGGGTAAAAGGGAGTTTTCTTTAGGAATAAATTACCCTACAGATCGTAAATGTAGAGTTATGTGCTCCACTTGCTCATGGATTTTATTACTTGCTCAACATTAATAATTAAGGCAAGGGTTCATAAACTGGCACAGGTCAGATTGAAGCAATGTTTCCCATTTCCTCTGTTTTAAAACTTCAAGCTCACACTTCTCGCTGAAGTTTTTCCACTGACTCCCACTTCATCAAGATCTGTAAACTTGTGTCCAAGCTGAAGTAAGGATAGTCCCCATGAAGTGATCAGAATTGCTGGGTTTACTCAAACCCCAAACTCAAAGTTCATGTAAAGCATAAACCAGGGAAAATCTTCAAAGGAGCTGCAGTGATCTTGAAAACTGCTGAGTTTTGCACAACTTTACCAGATACAGGAAAACCAGAGGCTCTTCTACACCTCTGGTACAATCATATTTGTGCAGCTGCTCACCAAGATGTCCATCCGACCTGAATACAGAAAACTTAATGCTGCATGAAGAATGATTTCCCAATACTGTTTGATCATGAACAGACAACTCTGTAGAGCCTTACATTCATAGCAGCAAATATTGTGCACTACCTGTGCCAGGGTAATATTGTGTATGCTTTATTCAAGGTTTATCCTTTTTCAACACATTTTGGAATATCTTACTGCGAAGAAGTGATACAGATATTAGTAAATAAAAGTAGGGCCAGGACAAGGCATATATCGGCTGCCAGTGCTGCTTTTTTTTCAGAATTCCTGGAGTTTTGTTGTTTGGTCTAACTAGCACTGTCCCAAATTATTCCTGGGCACAGTGGCACAAATATACCACTAATATATAGATTGCTTGAGTGTTGAGGGAAGCACCAGCCCTTATTACAGCCCAGTTAGGTGCCTTACCTGTGCTATAAATAGTATACTAAGATTTAAAGAAGTACAGCCTTGTCAGGGATGGATCATAAGCCACCAACCTCACGGGTCGTGTTGGGGCAGGTCTGCTTTCTAAGCATATACACAAGTGTGGGTTCAAGAAGGATCAAAGAAGGATCATAGAGTCATAGGTAATATGTTGTAGGGCTACCCAAGCTGTCTTTCAGCTTCTTTGATTCCTTCATGATAAATGCAGAGGAGCAAGTGAAATAATCCTGTGGGTTGTATCTGGTCTGAAAGCTACCACTTGAGCTATGCTGTCCCCAGTTTCGGAAGACAGAATCAGCATTAAACCACAGGGTGAACAAGAAAACCCTGGAAAAGTCAATTTCCATTACTAAGTGTGGAGGCTTTTTGTCCAGATACATGGGTGTCTCTTTGTTGTCCTCTAAAGGATGATCTGTGTAAATGCATTTATGAGTCTATTACAGCAGAGAGCAAGGTCAGCACATCAGTGATAGAAAAGAACACAAAAGTTTCTATAGCTTTAATGAGAGGAACCTGTTTCTCTCACCCTTTGCTTTCAAAATGGATTGAGCATCAGGAAAGGGAGAGCAAGAAAGTGAGAGAGAAAGAAAGAAAGCACAAGAAAGAAAAAAGAAAGATAAAAAGAGAATATGTAGATAAACCTCAGTTTCTTTTAAAAAGTGTTTTATTACTTATAATTCAGAGGTCTTCTCCCCAAAACCCCACAGAATCACAGAATCACAGAATTGCAGAATGTTAGGGGTTGGAAGGGACATTGAAAGATCATGTAGTCCAACCCCCTGCCAGAGCAGGACCACCTAGAGCAAGTCACACAGGAACTTGTCCAGAAGGGTTTTGAATGTCTCCAGAGAAGGAGGCTCCACAACCTCTCTGGGCAGCCTGTTCCAGTGCTCTGTCACCCTCACAGTGAAAAAAATTTTCCTTAACTTAATGTGGAACCCCCTATACTCCAGCTTGCACCTGTTGCCCCTTGTCCTATCATTGGACTTCACCAAGAAGAGCCCGGCTCCATCCTCCTGACACTCACCCTTTACGTATTTATAACCATTGATGAGGTCACCCCTCAGTCTCCTCTGCCCCAAGCTGAACAGACCCAGCTCCCTCAGCCTTTCATCATAAGGGAGATGTTCCACACCCTTCATCATCTTTATGGCTCTGCGCTGTACTCTTTCCAGCAGTTCCCCGTCCTTCTTAAACTGAGGGGCCCAGAACTGGACACACTATTCCAGATGCAGTCTCACTGGGGCAGAGGAGAGGGGGAGGAGAACCTCCCTCGACCTACTGACCGTACACCTTCTAATACACCCCAGGATGCCTGTGTAGATGTGCATGCATTTGTATATGCAAGAGGGAAAAGCTAGTTTTTTAATTTTTCCTGAAACTTTAACAATATTCAAATCCTACTGATGTCAGTAAAGCTGAGATTTCATCTTTCATTATTTTTTTCAGGACAGAAAGCTTATACAAATCTGGCTTTAACATTGTAAGTTGGTTGGGTTTGGATTCAGATCAGGTAAAAGGGCCTAGTTTCATTCTCAGTGAAACTGAGAGACAGGTCTCAACTATCCAAGGTGATGGGAGGGAAGAGGGTGTTGGAATATATAAAAGAAGCAAAAAGATGGATGTAAACAAAGCACATATATAAGGCTTTCAGAATAATTGACTTTAGAAAAGCCTGGAAATGGTGAACAGGGCAATCCTGACCTACAGCACATGAAGACAATCCTTCCTGGAGACACAAGATCTCTGAGACACACACTCAGAGACTATATGGTGCACGTAGTTGGGATGGCTGATGGTGAAGCCTTGGATAACCCCCAACACCCATAATCCCACCACTAACTCAGCAGAGCTGAATGGTGACATTGCAGGCCAGCAGGTTCTTCGACTGGATCTGGAGCAATGTTAACCAGCACAATCATCAAGCCCAGTCCTTTTCCTGTTAATGGCATGCAGGTAGATCTGAAGCATGTCAGGATGGGAAATGGTTGGGATTAATTTGCATGTCACTCATCTCTGTAGTATTTTTGCACTTCCCAGACATTTAGTGCATCCAACTCTCCCCACAGCAGAGAACCAGACCAGATGAACCATTTTCAGTTGTATAGATCCCTGCTGTGAAAAAGGGAAATGCTTCTGTCATGTTTCAGAGAAGGAACAGAGACATGTAAAATGTAAAAATTAAGGACCCCCCCAAAAGATACATGCAAACCAATCTAATAAACTGTGTGAGTATGGTCCTGGACATTGGAACACAATTATCTGTAATGTTTGATTACTGATGGTTCCTTGTACGTACTTGGCCTAGACCAGCTCTTTCTGTCTCAGACACAAGTCAGCCTTATCTCAGTCAAGAGGATGTTCTCAGTTGGAAACTTAGATAAGGCCACTACTTTACAGGTGAAAATCCTTGAATAATGGACATAAGGCCAGGCTATGCTAGATCACTCATGATCCGAGGAGGAGTTTTGGCACTCTTCACTTTGCTAATGCAGGTATAGGTGACTAAAGGTATCCCCTAGCTTCAGTTTAAGAACCTTATGGTGATTCACCTGCCTGGTGAAACTAGGGATCTAGGGTCATTTTAGGTGTAAAAGGACATTCTGTCTCACATTCATCTGCCGCCCCTTCATTTCAAGAGTCTTTTGTGATTCCTGCATCACATCTACCAACCTTATAGATATTCTAAATGTCCCATGGCGTCTCTGGTGGCATGGGTGAACCTGAATGTTCACTTTCCATCCCTCCTCTTGAAGCTGCTCCCTTTCACAGAGGCTGGATTGAGAATGAGAGCCCATGAGTGTTGTTAACTAAGGTAGTGTCTTCTGCATTAAACCAAAGCTAGAGTTCTGGATCTAGGATCCTGCTTTATTCATTTCACACTGAATTCTCTTGATAAAGTATAAAACCAGCCTTCAGTCTATAGACCGGAATTTCGGGTATCCCTCCAACTAGACCAAATTTCCAAAACACTGAATTAGTATTTGTCTTGAATTTAGTCTCTACCTCTCTCCTGTTGAGTGGAGAGACAGTGTATCTACTTCTCTCTTCCATTCCACTGTTACATATGAACTTCCCACAGATTTAGCTGGCAACACTGATATGTGTCTCCTTGTCTTTGTCTTCATAACCTGCACTCGCATCAGAACAGCTTTGATTTTTTTACATTTTTGGCAGAAGTTTTTTTTAGCTCCCAAAGATCTCATGAAAGCTAGAGTCACCAGAAAGCCCACCAAAAATGACCCACATTCTGTGCTGGAAAGTCAAAAAACATGACGCAAAAAACCTACAAGGAGAAGACTTGCTGAGATTATACTCAAGAGATCTGTGCCTGTTTCTTGGCTTACACATGCAGACTCCCTGACCTCATTAGTCAGCCTCTTAGTCTCAATTTCTTCACTTATAAAATTGAGTATAGACATAACTTCTACATCTGCCTTTGGGACACTTATGTCTGTAAGAATCTGTCGTGTTTGGAAAGTTCAGATGTGCTACTAATGTCATCCATCATATAGGGAAAGATGAATACCCACTGATTACAGAAGTTGGATTTGATCCTTTAAACTCAACATTGCATTTCATCAAGATGCGAAATCATATCTCGATCATCTATCTTATATATAAAAGATGAAGACAGCAAAACAGCAAAGGGAAAACCGCTTTCTTGCAAGTGACACTGCTTTCAATGCAGAAACCATATAAAAACAGACAAAAAAAATAGACTCAAAATATTAAAGCTAGATAATGATAGCAATCAGCATCCTCACAAATTATTCTGTGTTTTGCCTAGCCATCCAGCTGATACAAAACACCCTTCCTATGAAACTGTGTGAGACAAGAGTTTTGTCATTTAGCTAGTCTCTGAGCCTGGAGCTGTCAGCCTCCTGCGAGTGCCTGGCATCACACTGACAAGGTGACACAAAAAGCGACAGGAGAGAAACCAAAGGCTCAGACTTCGAGAGAAGCAAGAAAGTAACATCCTGCTTTCTGAAGGGTAAAAGGGAGCAATGAAATGGGTTTTGAAGCTCAACATGTTTTTTTAAATTGTGACATAGAGCCAAGCCCAAAGCCTTGCTGGTGGGTTGCCTCTACAGATATGTTTAAACCCCACACCGCCCTTATATATCACTCTATTTTATACTTCTTTGCTTATCAGGAAACAGAGAAGCTGCTGTCGTAATTCTAGTCATCTTGATTAGCAGCAGCAGCCTTCTGTTTGGATGTACAGACTGGAAGAAGCCTGGTGCTCAATGAAGTTTGTCGTGAAACACCTCTGGTGCCCTCTAGAGTTCCCCGATTTCCATGATCTCTCTCAATCTGGTTTTAGATTCAGCTAGATGAGAGGGACAACACTGGTCCCCAGGCAGTAGTAATCACCAATTGTTTCTTTTTTCTGTTGTGGTTTTTTTTTTTCCTTACTTTTCCTTGCCTCTTTATTTACCGAAGATATTATAGTTCCTTCCTCTGTGATTTTTCCCTCACTCCCTTTCCCAGGGATTCATTCCCTCTTTGATCTTTCCATAACATGGATTCAATCACCTTCCATTACTCTGCTGGTGACCAAAATCCTTTTGGAAGGTTGTGAATTTCTAATATTGCCAATGTTTTTTATCATGAGTCTTATGATACCTTATTTTCTTACAGTCACAATTTATGGAGTCAAGAGAACAGATGAGAATTTGTTTTCTTTTCTTTATCCTCTTGATTAACAAGTAAGTTCAATAATTACCAAGGAAAAAAGCAAACACACATTCATCAAAGATGGGAAAAATTTCGGGGGGCTTGATTTGTTTTTCGATCTAGCAGTTAAGATTTCTTAAAACATTTAAGGCACTCTCATGTCTCCCAGAAAAAGGAACACCATCCCCTCATTTCCAAATCACTAGGTTACAAAGTTGCATTGTCCCTTGTCAGCAGTGTGTTTATAATTCTTCGTCTTTCTCATTTGGGGAGGACAATGGGTCTTCTCAGCTACATGAGGTGCCTCACTGGAAAAAGTCTATGCACAGTGACAAGTTGGATTAATCTCATTCATTTCCCTGCCTTCCCGTAGAGCAGAGATGTGACCACTAACTAACTGAAAGGAGAAACTGAAGAAGCTGATGTCTTTGTGAGGGACATGCTCAAAAGCATCCAAACAGCTTGGATCTGTGGCCTCACTGGTTCATTTGGCTCCACAGGAATTAATGGGCAGTGAGGCCACTTTTCATCCAGAGTTAGCCAGAAGCTTGTACATCTTTTACTCATTCAAAACCAGCAAGTCACGGGGTTATCCAGTGTTTTCTTTGGAGGATACAATGTGCTATACTGGAAACATTTCTTGCCAAACACCCACAGGCTTCTGTAAGCGCATGTGCATCACAGTTCCATGGCTTAATCTTTGGTCTGTAGCTCAGAATCACTCCATAGCCACAGTCCATATTTGCATTTTCCATACCGTATTTCAGGTATGTTCTTGGGAAATTCTCCTAGTGTGGAAAATCAGTCCCAAGATCTAACACATACAGAACTGAAATGGAATATTTTGGAAATATGAGCCTTCAGCTCTAGCACTCTCTTCTTGCTTTCTCCATTGCTTTTATATATGGTAAAAGGAGGTCTGTCTGCCAAGGAGAACATGTTCTCAATACACTTTTTTTGTCATGAATGGAAAACAAGCATGAGGACCTGTTTTGCAAGGCAACTTTTTTATGCGCTGTTTGCCACTCTGATCCTATAGAGTACTCATCCCTGTAATTGATACTGGTCATGTTCCGGTGTTTATCTTGACCATCAGTCTTAACTTGTGTCATGGTTAGGCCTACTGACCTTTTGAAGTAAAGGTATAACAATTTAATTCTCTAGGTAACCTTCTCAGGACAGACTTTGAAATCAGCAGAAACACCTTAATGTCAATATAGGTACCCCTAACTTACAATGTTACTTGTATCAATGAAGAGGTTCAAATCATTTTCAATTTCCTTTAGAGACATCAAAAATCTTATCAGATACTATTTGTCATCTGCCACATGTTGTTAAATTTGGATAATCATGAAGTGATTTTCACTTTCGAAGTTCTGAGAAAGTCTGACCAATAAGTTTAAGCTTGCATTTTCTTCATTATTATTGTTTCAAAGTGTTTACTTATTTTAAATGAGGGTGTGAACATTCAGTGCAGATGGCCTCTTCCTCCCCACTGAGAGGGAATCTGCTTCTTTTGCTGCGTGTCGGGGTTTCACCAGCCTGGGGTATGGAGGAGTCCTTGAGGTAATTGCCAAATGAGAGTCCAAGCCTTCAGGCACAGTTGGATCTTTTCATTTTTAAGTAAGGCCATCATTAAAACATGAGCAGACATAATTGCATCATAGCGCTGGGCAGAATCTCAGGCAGGTCTGGATGTCCTTAAGCATAAGGATTTATAACATGTTGGCCTGATATTCATTGCCTTCTTTCTACAGCTCTCCATGCACAGTACCAAAATCAGAGATTTTAGCCTTGCCTTTTAGAACAACAAAGTCACTAGTTTATAGAAGTTACAATGAGATGCACTACAAAGCTGAGAATACCCAGAAGACTCCATTATGAAACCACCATGTTTAATTTTAGTCTTTTAAACCTAAATGAAAGTATTACAATGAAAGAAACTCGTTTCATAGGTGTGGAGCATACCAAAAATGAACCAACTTCCGTGGGAGCTCAGTTAGTCTGAAAAATCAGCCAACTAGATTTGACTTTCAGGAAACACTTTTGAATGCATTGCCGTTAATCTTCTGTCTGTTGTGTCTGATTTAAATGTAAAATCAGATTTTCTCCCCAACTTGAAACTTATTTTCATCAGCAAAGAGATATTATCCAGCTTCCTTAGATTTTTTTAAACTTGCAGAGGGATGAAGTCCACTAAAATTAGAGCAAGGGAAATTACTGATAAAAATGTAAAATAAAGTAGGAGTTAATGTCTCTGAGCCTTTTTATGCTCATTATATAAAGTCAGGCTAAAAATACACACCCTCACAGGAGCATGGCAAGGAGGACTGGTCAGAAATTTTCCGTAAAATGGTTTCTCTCAATAAGCTTCCTGGGAAAATTATTAGGGTCTGCATATCCCCATCTGTGGAGAAGAATATATTCATCAGGAACTGAAAGCAGAGTTGCCATACGAGACTCTGCAAAGCCATTTAACTAAAAAAAAAAAAAAGGTTGGCTTTTTTATAAGAAATACAATGCTACCTTGAAAAAACTGCCATGTTTGATGATTAGTGGTACATAAAAGGCTAAACTGTAAAAGAGATAGACACCTAACTCACCCCAGAAAATCCTTTTGCTATAAACAATAGTTTTCAGACCAGAAGTTTGAAATTCTGCTCAAGATAAAATACCCATATCTAGGTGTTTTAATATAAGCTGGATGTCTAAGCTTCCCATGTAGTCAATGAAGATCTAGGATAAGATATAGCTGAGTAAACAGTAGCATAAGGCATCTTTTTACATGCTATTAGGTATGTCATCAGTCCAATGCTGCTTTAAAAGTGTGCTGTTCTCCTGTAAGCCCTCTGCATTGCTTGTTCACCTGAACCAGATGTCTTGTTACCATGGGGCATCTCAAATAGCACTGACCATGCATTTTTATTCACCATGATGGACACCTCAGTGTGGCCAGAAGAATGGTGCAGCTCACCACAAAGGAGATACACCCATTTCATATGCTGACTCATTCTCTAGACTTCTCTGACTGTATTAAATAAAGCCCCAGGGCTCAATTTTGTTGCCTAAACATCGGCATCTAGTGACATGTGAGATACACAAGGGCAACCTACCCAGTATCAAAACATCTAGAAGCAAGGTAGACTTAAGTCCTATGTCATATCTAGAAAATCTGTGCAGATGTTTCAGATATCATAGGACACCTAAAATCACTGTAAACTCTTATACGTACAAAACTACATTGAGTCTGGTTTGATGGACTATTGATCTACACACCTACAAGTTGACACTTACACTTATGTACTTTAATATCAGATTTTGTCCCATTCTGATATTTTATGCAGTGTTGTTCGGCATTTGAGAACATTAAAGTTTTCACCCTTGTTCTTAGCCCTACAGATCATTTCTGAGACAGTCTCTGTAAGTTTCCACTTTAGTGTTCCCACTTTCCTCTTCAGGGTGTATTGAGCCATCAAATGAACACAGAACTACTCCTTTTGCTCAGGAGTCGAAAGGTTCAAAGACAGCAGGCCAGAAGATTTCTTTTCTATTCATTTTATAACATAGAACCTTTGTTAAACTTACTATTTGCATCTAGTGGAAATGAATCATTGCAGATATTGCAAACTCTTAAAATAGATGAACTAGTTTCTTTTGCATGCAAGATCATAAATATATGTCTTGGTATAGTCAGTTTCCCAAATCAAAACCCAGAAGATCACACAAGCAGTGTAAAAATCATGGGATATTATAACTAGTAATGATACATTTGAACTTCTTTTTCTAGCTTTCTGTTATTGTAAGCTCTATCACATTTTCAATTCTCTGGATTTATGAAGACTGGAAATGATGATAAAACGCAACACAAAATCTTGAAACCAGCTGACTCTTACAAGGACTTGAAAGAGCTAAAAATACTCTGTATGCTACTGCTAATCTTGTTTTTACTACTATTAAAAACATGACTAATGATGATGATGATTTTTATCTTCCTGGTATGCCAGACATTTCTGAAAACCTCTTTTTAGTGCTAAATTTAAAAGATGCAGCTATTACTACAAGTGCAAACTTCAAGAGTCCAAATTTCAAGTCATATGGTATTATTAATTGATGTCTGCAAAACATTCCTTGTAAATATTTAATTATCATTTTCCTCTTATTACTAACTGGGGTTAAACATAAATTCCTGTTTTAAAAGTGTCTGAAGACTGATGGATAAACTTTCTAAAAGCAAGTTATTTGTTAATAGCTTTTATGAGATCTTTTATAAAAGCCTAAGCCATTCCCAATCTGAAATGGAGAGATATTCCTAAACTGAGCTCTCATTTTGGTTAGGACTCCCATATAGTTGCTTTCTTCCCTAGGATACCAGCTTTCCTAACAAACAGGGTTCCCTTATCCAACAGACAGAAAGATGACCCTAAAAGATATCTTGGAGTCTTTCCCATGGCATTTTTTTATATACTTCCAGCATCCTGGCAATTGTCCGTGTCCTCTATTTTGCTTGGTCCTTACTTTTTCACTGTTTTCTAAAACAGCTGGAAAGACTGAGAAGCCAAAGTGCAGAGGAGAGGGATTCTGACTTACGTGTGAGTCTCTGCATTAGAGCAGGGTTTACCGGTTTGATGCCTAAGACATCCAGAAAGTTACTGCAGGGACAAGATCTCAATTAGCGTGGGATGGGAAATAGTTATTGTTTTATCAGAATCCCTGTAATGTTTTGTTATGGTTTTTTCCTCACGCAAACCAATATAAAGTATTGATTTCCCAAAAATGTCCACAAACACAGAAATCAGCTTCTGTTCCTCTCCTTGTCTTCTCTCTGCCCTGAGCAGAATTGGGATATCTGAAATCAGTCTTTTAAAAACTATAGTGACATTTTAACCTTTGAAATATATTTACAATTATGTTTCTAAATGAAAATTAAAAACCTGGATTGTTTGTTGGGTTCTTTTCACTTAGAACTTATCAAAATGCATCATTATAACAATGAGAATAATTTTTTTGAATATAAGGTGTCTAGTACAACTTGAGTTTCCTTGGCCCTTACACGAGCATCTTACGCTGGACATGTAGTATTTAGGCAGATAGGACTGAAGTCAGTTGCCTAAAAGTTGGTCTCTAGTGCCATTTCTGATATCCTAAGACAGATGAGAGGTCCTCAGACATGATATCTAAGAGACCAGGACCTGTGGGAAACCTGCACACTTCTGGATCTGCACGTGGAAGCCAGGCTGGATGCCCAAAACATCTCAAGTGGCTGTAGATATGTATGTGTGCACTGAAATGGTCCTCTAAACTGAGATGAGATTAATTCGCTGTAGCTCTGCTTGGCAGCATTGTTGGAACTTGGCTATTTTTATCATCAATTGGTTAGACTTTAGCCTGGCTGAACTAGCCATGTGTCAAACATTGCCTGGGCGTTGTTTGGGCATTAGCATTGGCCAGGGACTATTCTCAACAAACAGTTAAGATTCCACCCTATTGGACGCTCAGAGGGCTTAGCAGCATGGACATGGCCAAGCCATGCCGATTGTGCTGAGGGTCAGAGATTGCACCCTTGTCATGGCTTAATTTCCTAGTATAGATGCAGTCACACATCCACGCAGAATAACCAGAGCTTGTTCAAGAGTCTGATTTAGAAGTGAACAAACCACATAGAACTGGTTTTATTTACCTGAGAAAGGGGGTTTCAAACCTTCTGGAACTGGAAAAGTAACAATGCTGGAGAGCTTAGTGCGTGGATCCTCTCTTGGTCTCTCTGAAGTCAATAACTCTGTGTCAATCCTCCTCAGCTGAGAATCTGTCCCATGGTGTTTCAGAGTGGAAACTTCTACCAAAACCAACCTTTGAAGCTGTATGTAGTGTGCTCTTTGGCTCTTTTCTGTTTCTCCCATAGGTAATAAATAGTTTAGGGAGCAAATCTTGAATTTCACTATAGCAAAATGAGTGTACTCTAAGCTCTTCAACGTATGTGAGTGCATTTATATTTATGTGCATCTGCGTATTTCTTTTTCTGTCTCCTTCCTATTTGTAGTTTGATCACTCATGGTTTTGGAACTCCTGCAATATGTGCTGCCCTAAGCACTTTCCAAACTGTTCTCAGTGAAATGCTGAACTACTTGGAAAAGCACACATCGCACAAAAACGGAGGAGCGGCGGAATCCGGCCAAGGACACGCCAACTCGGAGAAAGCCCCCCTGCGGAAAACTTCAGAGGCTGCTGTGAAAGAGGGCAAAACAGAAAAGACAGACTAGCTACATCAAACAGAATCTATTTCAAGAGAGTCTTGCTGCTGATATTTTTTTTAAATATATATATCATTGAGGGCAATTTATCTCCAGTGGACCAAATCCAAAAAAGGGGGAAAAAAGGAAAAAAAAAAAGAAAAAATAATTTAAAAAAAAGAAAATAAAAAAGGAAAGATTAAAAGAGAGAGAAAGAGAGAGCGTGAGAGAGGAAAGTATTCAACCCTAAGAACAGCAGTGTACAGTAATTGTGTGATGAAATTGTC
This sequence comes from Leptosomus discolor, assembly GCF_034619465.1. Classification (NCBI taxonomy): domain Eukaryota; kingdom Metazoa; phylum Chordata; class Aves; order Leptosomiformes; family Leptosomidae; genus Leptosomus; species Leptosomus discolor. The sequence goes on from NC_141392.1 coordinate 123,011,728, forward strand.
ACTTTTTTAAAATTTATGTTGCTCTTAACTACTTTTTCGTGCACGTAGTATTTGATTGTTCTGAATGATACACTAACACTGTTTCTTATAAGCACTTCTGGACTTGGCTGAGGTGGCACATGAAATTTGAAGCACTTTCTTCTCCGGCAGCAGAGTTAGGGCCGGTGCATCTGTTGTGGGACACGCAGTTCCAGCATCCTGACTTTGCTTGCATGCTGGATAGATTGAAAGAAGGGCTTCCTCTGATCCATCGGAAATGCCTGATCTACTCACCATTGGGAAAACAATATGGAAACCTGGCAAAAGAGGAATTGTTGGGTCGTGGGACAAATGAACTGTTCAGTGGTGGGGGCTGCTCATCCCCACGGGGGAATGTACAATAAAGCTGCACTGGAACGAGGCCAGAACCTGTTGGGAATCTGTCCTGACCATTCAAGCAGCAGCCATGGTGTCTTTTGGGAAAAGAGCATGGCAGACTAAAATGAAAAAAAAACTTGATACTTTCAATAAGAGCCCTGATCTCTCTGTGAACTTCAGATTAAATGACAGCATGGGCTTCTGTCCTCTATCTTCTCAGCCCCTGGTCCCACAACACTGCAGTCTGCCATACCTGGGTCTCTGTTCAACAGGATCAATGCAGGCAATTGGAATCACCTTTTGTGTTGCCTTGATTTTATGATGCTTTCTTTTCTTCAACAGCTTGTTTCTGCAGCTTTATTTTCTTTAGGAGTCCAGCTGAGGTGCAGAGGTCTAACTGAATCCACTCACTTACTGAAAAGAAAATAAAATAAAACCAAAATGACAAATAAGACAAATTGGCTTAGTCCACAGCAGCTAAGTGGTAATAACCTTGCTAACGTACTTTTGAAATATTACTTTACCACCTACCGCACATCCTCACACAGAAAACATAGCAGACATACTTTGAGCTTAAGCCTCTTTGAGCCAAGTGGCTTTTTCCAGCCACATTCTAACTTCTTCTTCAACAAGACTTTTATTTCATTCCATTTCTTGTTTCTTTGACGTCACTTTATTAAGAAAGTTAGGAAGGATGGATATTACAAGGTGGCATTATGCTGGCCATCTAAACTCCTTTTAAGATCAGCAGAATCAGACCTTTTCTTCCAAGGGGCAATTCGTCTCTTTCTTCAGTAGGAAACAATATAGTTGTCCACGTGTAAGTGTTTAGAGCCATTTGAGATGGTTTAGGGTACCTGAGACAGCTACAGAGTTTTGACAGATATGACGTGAAACCTTAGAACTACACTCACCTGGAGAAGGAGCTGCAATATCCCAGAATACAGCACTAGATACCTGTAGGTGGCCACTTGACTTGCACACCAAGTGTCTAGGACAGATAGAAGGGATCATCTGGAAAGGGCCTGTCATTCTCCACAGGTAATAACTGGAATCTAACTGTGGCATTTTGCCTCATACGTGACTACAACTGGATTAATCACCCTCCTCTCCCTATAATCAGTGGAGAGAAAAAGGCACTTAAAGTGTGCGGTTTATCCCACCTCAAAGTAGAGATGAATCACGCCCTGAAAGTGTGTAATTTTCTCACCTAGGTGTAAAGGAAGCCAAGGACAAAAGCGCTCATCCACACGTGTCTACGTCATAGCTTTCTAGAACTAGTTAACATGCATTACATCTTACCTAGAGACTATGACAAACATCCGAGGGCGCTTACAGTCGCGATGTAGGAGTCAGACTGAATTAACAAGATCAACCTCGCTTTCCAAACACATGGAAGGAAATGGAGCACTTCTAGCATGAAGCTGTTCCTCTTGAGGTCAGCCATCCTGACATTGCCATCCTAGTGAGAAAACACGCTAGGAGCTAGTGAGTCCCTGTTTGCTTGCATAAGGAAATCTACAAAAGGGGAAAAAAAAGAAATCCTATGATTTTGCCCAGATTTGTTGTTGCTCACGATAGGTATATAACTTAGATACCTACTTCAGTGCTATCTAGGTACCCTCTAGCCACTGACGGAAACAGGTGTATCTCCATGGGACTCCATCTCCCTAACACACTAAGATTAGCTGAGTGCCTAACAAAACCTGAACGAATCTTTCACTCCAACACCTCTGGAGAAGTGCTAAAATCAAATGAACGATCCTCAGAAATGTTTTTGACAGAAACATTGTGGAACTGTTCTTGAACATGAAATACTTGAGTGTGAAAGTAGGTAACCATGATTAAAAGTGAAAAGGAAACTCACTCATTCTGCTTTTTCTATTACACAAACTGAGGGAAAGAAAAGGAAACCAGGAAAAAAAAAAAATTTAAAAGTTTGACTGTCAGGCAGATTTGCCACATGAAAATGTACTGTAAAGCAATTTAATTGTGGTACTCTCCTTCAAGAGGTGGATAATTTAAATCAGGTTTTGATGAGTGAAAAAGGAGAAGAAAAAAGTTTAAAAAATACTTATCAATGTTTTTCATCAAAATATCAAACTTCTGGAGGAGGGAGAATGGCTGGCTGGTTAGATTATTCTGTAAAACTGTTGAGACACCAACATTTATTACAATCAAATTTAAATGTCAGGTATTGGAAATAATATGTATATGGCATTATTTGATATATTTAATTATTCAGAACACAGTCCAAGGTCCCAACAATAATTTGTATAAAGACTTGCATCTTTTGTTGTTACATAATCAGCATGAGCCTCTGTTCTGCAGGCAACAAATTATTTTTGACCTGGATTGCCCTTTAACCTATTAATATTAATAAATCTGAGCATTTTTGGAGTCCCAGAAATTCCGGGTTTTGACTTATTGCCCCCTACAGATTTTTGGTAAGGTTCAATACAGATCTATTTCAGCCGGATGGAACTGCCATATATTCCTATCGTCAAGACGTTACCTGCATTTACATCCTAATCTTTCTGGTTTTTCCTTTAGTATCTTAGCACATTTTAAAAGCAAAATTATTTCTAAAAGGTAGCTGTGAGGTTTGTTAACATTCACAGGCTCTCTGTTATTTATTTTTATCTGTACTTAACTTTATTCATAGCAAAAAATAATTATTACTACCTTTTCTGCTGAACTAGTTATCAGAGCAGTTTGGTGTTAAAATGCCTTTGTTTTTTAAAATTGGAACTTTCAGTGTGGTTTTAAGCAATTAATTCACTGATGTACTTGCTAGAAATCTCAGCCTAAGTTCTCGTCCACTTATACCTGCACAATATTCCCACGTTGGTTTTTTTGTATTTTCTTAGTCCTTGTCTATATGGAAATGTTGCCACCTCAAAACACATTCATGAATTAGATCAACCTGAAGGAAGGACATGGTTTGAAGTTAGCAGGTGCTCGCTAGTAGCAAATTCAAGCATATTTGTACCTTTTTGACTTCGAAATTAATCTGATCTGAAAAAAAAGTATTCTTCCTTTGAGAAATCACGGAATTGTTTATTCCACTTAGGACAAACACATCAAAGGAGTACAGAAAAGTGTCCAAACTTCCATGGCCAGGGCAGTGAATTGCTATGACTTTTGAAATCCCAAAAATAGATTTATAGCTCAAGTGCTATCTAAGTATTCGGATCCTGTTGTACTTCAACCCATTGCTCAGTTTTGTATTCATCACACTCTTCCCACCACAAATCTCAAAACACTTTAAGTAGGTCTCTAAACTTACTTCTTATATTAAGCCCTGACACATTTGACTCACAAAGACTGGTTATATTGGTTGATACTTGGGTTTGTTAGTAAAACATAGAATCATAGAATCATTCAGGTTGGAAAAGGCCTTTGAGATCATCAAGTCCAACCATCTCATGAAGTAAACACACTGACTGACCACATGCCTTTCTTTCTAGAGCAAGGTGTTACTCACTTTGAGTACAAACAGCTCATGTGTTGACTAAGCTTAGAAGGTAAGTCTCTGGCAGAGCCAGGAGTCACGTTCTCACCTCCAACTTCTGCCCTAGGATTTGGATCTCTGTTCATACAGTCCTCCGTTAGTGTCACAGCATGGCAGAGATGTGTAGTAAAGGGAGAGTTTTATGCACATGATGAGAACTGGAACAGCATTCGTATGGCCTGTAAAGAGGAGTGAACCACAGACAAGCAGTGATGACCCTGCCATCTACAACTGAAGACTGTCAAGAATTTTGTCCTTCATGCTGCCATCTTAAACCTTAACTCCTTCTAGGTGTCATTCTGTTGCCTTGGAGAACTGGCACAAGGGGTGAATTTGGACCTTTGATTTACTTCTTTTTTAAAGATAAACTCCAACATTCATTGGGAAAAGACTTCAGCTCTCCAAATCAACAAGGAATTTGCTCTTCAAAGCTTCTCTTTAACTTTTCCTAAAAACAAAAAAAATCTGCTACAAAGCAGGCACAATGTATAGTCCTTCCAAATCCTGGACCTCTGTGTAAATACTTGCCCAGCTCATCTTTTCCTTTGAATGTGACTCAGTGGCACAGCTGCGGCTCACAATTTTGCAGCAAAGCTCAAGAAGGGCTGCTTTATTGTCCTAAGAGCCAATTTCTCTAACTGCTTTTTGTTTGGTTGGTTTTTTGTTTCCTAATACCAACAAGCAGTTTTGGTCTTAGATGTCTTAAGCATCCAAAAGGGCTGCTGATTAATTCCAAGGTCATTTGACTTTCATTTGTCATTTGGAGAGAGTTCTGCTGCTCTAATACTTTATTTTTAAGGACAAGAAAAAATGGCATCAATAGAAGACACAAGCCTGCAACACAAGGAAGAATCAATAAACGTAATTATACAGAAACTGTATAAAAATTGTCCTCTGCCTCTGCCCTCATTACAGGTTCAACAAGACTTCAAGTACAGCTGTGTGGGGAATGGGGGAGGAAGATAAAGTCATTTTCCTTTGCCAGGTGAAGGTCATTTGGAGAGGTCTGATCTTTTTTTATTGCTGTTCTTTACTTTTCTTTATTTTGTACAATTAATTCTGTTCTGTACAGCAGCTGTTGTGATTGTATTTAAATGTGAATGCGCACTTGGTCACCAACAAACAATGTCCTATTTATTGGTTTGGGGTTTTGGTTTGGTTTGGGTTTTTTCCTTCCACTTTATTTAACTTAATTTATAATTCAGTGGTGAAAAACATAATCTTTTATATTTCTATTTCCTATACAAGCTACCTGTTTTACATGAGTCTATGAAGATAATGACCACATCTGATCAAACATTTCACGGCAATAAAATCTATGTTGATTTAACCCTGATTTGTCTGGTGCTTGAAAATAATTTCCATCTCTGGATAAATAAAGACAATCAAACCTGGCTAGGAACTGGATCTATGACATTACAGGACCTAGAGCTTCCATCCAACAGGTAAGACTTACAAAGCAGAGGAACAGTGATAATATTATTCCCGTATGACAGAGAGGAAACCAGTTTATACTAGAGATTAAAGGTGGTATTTATCCCACCTAATTGTAGCTATATTAAATAGTTATCTCATCTAGAATCTCTTAACCAGGTTTAATGTTAGTTGTATCAAGAGAAAGATACAATGAAAAGCAATTTGTACTGTCCTGAAGCAGGAATCTAAGCTAGTTGGGATGATTTCATTAGATTAGTGTCTCTCAATTGACCACAGGAGAAAAGTGGTAGGAATCTTAGTCCTTATCCGTTGACAATGGATGCAACCTAGAAAACTTGCTAACCCTGGATACTTAATATTTAGATGGCCAGCCTAAATTGAGATGATGCCCTCAGAAGCACCTTGCCCATGATTGTGTAGGAAGGCTGTGACAATGCTGACAATCAAATCCACATCTCCACAGTCTCAAACTAATTCTTTAATCTTCTCCCTGAAAACTTGCAGCAGTGCATTTCAAAGACCTACTTCAGCCAATGGTCTGGGTTAGTTGCCAACACTCCAACTCCAGATTTTGATTCCAGTGATGTGGCACAAGGTTTGACTTTTCCCAGGCAGAAACCAAGAAAGTGAAAAAAAAAGTCTTTAGATGTAAATAGCATCCTCTTTCAGGTACAACTTGAAGCCGCTCTAGCTTAGCTGTTTAGCAAAACTTTCCAAAACAAATGGATCTGAAAAGTTTTACTGAAAAAAAAATCAAAAATATGGGGTTTTTCAAAGCAATTTCCTAGACATACTCTGTTTTGAAATTGTTTCGGAATCTGATGACCACCCTTCTTTCTGGGTTGTCTCAGTGCTTGCAGAAATTACTTTATGAGTACTTCTACACAATGACACACCAAGGGCAAAGCTGTAATGGCAGAAACTTCAGAAGGATTTCAGGTGAAAAAGGAAATGGTTTTGGAGGCAGGTCCCAAATGTTTAAACTTGGTTCATCCAACCCCCACCTCTGTTCCCTAAAAAATGAACTCTCAATAATTAATATTACTCGTGTAATCTTCTGGGAAATACAATTTCCCAGGTGCTATAGTGGATTCCTCTGATCAGTTCTGTATGTGTTCTTCTCCAAAGTCAGAGGAAACATAACTGTGACAAATTCATCAGTATTTTAAATACAGTCACATGAGAGGTTGCCTCTCCTATCTCTCTTCACTTTGTTGTGTAAATTTTCCACTCACTCCATTAAAACAAAAAGAAGACAAACCTGCTGAGATTTGCAGAAGTGTAGTGCCAAAATACATGTCAATGTGCACAAGTAGCCTCTAATTTGTAGACTTTGCAACACATTAGAAGAGGAAAAGGAAAAAGTAATAGGAAAAAAAATCCAGTTTCTGAAGCAACTTAAAATGTCAAGCTTTTGGAGAAAGGATTACTAGAATTACACCACAGCATGGAAGAGAGGTCTGCTCATTCAGGATCTAGCACACTACGCAGACCTGCACAAAGACAATCCAGGCATAGTTTACTGTGATTTTAAACCCACAGACACACTGGTGGCATGATTCAATTACCCACATATAAGCATCAAGTGACATTTTAGTCAGCCCTGTCCCTCCTGCCTGGCTTCCCACTGCTTCTCCGGAAGAATCAAGATCTTACAACTTCACTGTATCTGTCAGTCCCTTGTGTATATCTTGGATACTCAAGGAAACCTGAAATAGCACCAAACACCATCTTTCAGCAAGCATACATGTACAGTCTACACATGCGGTCTACACGCACAGCAGTACCATTTTGAGTCAGTAGCCCACACATAGGCATCTGCTGCCATTTCAGCAGACCAGAAGTGTTCTGCTTGGTGTCCATCTGTCACTGCAGAAGAGAATGGGCTTCCCACAGATCCCTGCAGATCCATATTAGCAAGGTGTATAAATACCTGATGGGGAGCATAAACAAGACAGAACCACACTCTGCTCAATAGTGTCCAGCAACATTAAAAGAGGTGATGAGTACAAATTGAAATACAAGAAATTCCATTAAAACATAGAAATATTTTACTGTAAATTTATTTAAACTCAGGACTAGGTTGATCAGAGAGATTGTAGAGTCTCCATCCTTGAAGATACTCATAGGCTGAAAAGACTTGGCCCTGAGCAACATGCTCAGAGTCATCATTTACCCATCACATACCCAGGAAGACCTTGCTTTCAGTAAGGCAGGTGGACTGAATGATCTTGAGATGCCTTTTCCAACCTCAGCTAGTCTGTAATTCAGTGAAGCCTTTGGGCTTAGTTCAGTTGACCACACACAGGACCTGACAGTTTTGGAGATCAATGAGGTATCCTGACTAGTCTGTATGCACTTCTGCAGAGAGGACATATGTCACATTTTCCAGCCTCACTCTGATTCCTTGGATACTCTAGTCCATAAATGCATGAAACTGTGAAAGGAGCAGCTGCCTTGCATGTAGCTATGTCTTGCTACCTGTTCTAATACAAGCCAGTGTACTGGTGGCACATAAACAAAACAGCTTCATCACCTTATGAAACTCAACGTCTGCATCTAAAGCCTTGGACTGGACATGTAATGGCGAAAGGATGAGTGCCATTACTGTTATCACCTAGAGCTATCTAGTTTTCACACATTTTTTTTAATTAATTAACATATTTAACACTAATATTAATGAACCACTCTGGGCCATCATTATGGCCAGCTAAATTAAGAAGTTATCAAAGCATTGAACCTTTTCCAATTAATATACAGTGTGAAGCCAGTAATAAAACTACACAGAAAATTAAGAATGGTCAGTAGAGAGCATATTAGTGGAACTGGATGCTCTGTGAATAAACTGCTGGAAGTACGCCAAGTTATTATCTCCTTATTTGTCAAATTTGGATCTGGGAATCAAGTAGGAAAACTTTCCCTTGAAAATTGCCTATGATGTGAAAATAAAAATGGAAGACAAACAAACAACCCTTTATTCACCAGAAAAGAATGTTGCATGATGAACTAGGAAAAGGTATATCAGGAAAACAGTTTAAAAAAACAACATAATGATTTTGATGCAGAATGAAAGCCATTAGGATGAAATTTCTCTCACTTTACTTCTGTTAATTAAAGTTGAAAGTAGAAATGCTGTGCACCAAAACCACTTTTGAAAACTGCATCAGAAGAATATAATGAGTAAGGAAAAAATCTTCTGTGCCTGCTTAATGAGCAAAGTACACTATAATAGCAGACCTTTGATGACTTTTCGTTGTTACCACAACATTAGTTTTTAACTGCTTTAATCTGCCTTTCACTGAGCCCCTCAACAAAACCACAGCTTTGCACAGGTCTCTAATTTTAGACATAGAAGTTGGGTATCTATTTAGACTGGTTGTTTAGAGCATCTTCATTAACTGTAGAAGAAGCCTGGCTTGACTAAATACCTAACTTTTTAGTAGAAAGGAAAAAAAAAAAAATTTAACCCACCTTCAGTTAAAATTAAATGACAGGGAAACTTTTAATAGCCATTAGTTCAGCTCAGAATTGAATTGGTGACCCTGAAGAAAGAGTTGCAGCAATCTTCTCTGTGGTCCACCCTGTCCTCCAGTTCTACAGGTTCCATTCATCCAACGGACTGGATGATGTTTTGAATTGCAGTTAGTTAGCTGATATTACAGCCTCTGCTCCAGATTCTTGACTGTTATTAACCTGCTTAGTTAGACTCAAGGCTGTTCTCTTGAGAAAGAAAGAGTCACGTCACCTCAAAAATGGTTGTTGCATAGACACATGCAAGAATCTGCACATGAAGAATATTCTGCATGACAATGAGTTCATAGCAAAACTGTACCAGTAGGAAACCAAGCAATCCCAGATGAAATTCCTATTCCTTTTTGTTTGGTTGGTTTGTTGATTTTTTCATTAGTGCTCCTAAACAGTGTCTGGGCTGTTACCTGACTCTGAGGCCAGCTGTCATGGTCTGGCCATACCTGTACAATTAAACTTTCAAAGATTTCAAAATTAAATAGCCACATTCAAACTAGTAGCCACAAACCAATGAGGGAATGGCTCCTAACCTGTTCTGAGAAGGTGTTTCCATAAAATAATCAAGGAAGTGATGGATTCCCTGTCATGTGTTTTCATAGCAACGCTGGATGCCATTCTGCAAGACACACAGGCAGCAGGACCAGATAATCTACTTGCCCTTTCAACTATTTCAAACAACAAAAAGGGTATTGGGACAGTGAATATATTTCAGTCTCTACCTATTGGTACATTTATTTGCAGCTAAGTGCACAGTTACTTTGTTAATTGCCTGTTAAAATTTTAGCTGGATTCTGTTCAGTACTTATTCAGTTAGGATGGTAGGAGATGGAGTTTGACTATTCAATTTCAGCTGCTATAAGTCTCTTCCAGTCTGCGATGTCAGCTTTCATAAGTAGCTTCTTGCCACTTGTGTGGTCCTTTAGAGTAGTTGATTATGTTTCATTACATGAAATGTTCTTATCAGTCACCTGATACATCTGAGGGATGCCACTTGTCACTGACCTCCATCTGGACGCTGGGCTGTTGACCACTACCCTCTTGGATGCGACCATCCAACCAATTCCTCCCACACCAAACAATCCACATATCAAATCTGTGTCTCAACAATTTGGAGAGAAGGATGTTCACCATGGGGACAATAAGACATTGGAGTAATCTCCTAAGGGAAGTGGTGGATTCCCCTACATTGGACAGTTTTAAGACTCAACTTGACAGGGTGCTGGGCCATATCATTTAAACTATGTTTTTACCTTGAAATGTTGGACTAGATGATCCTTGAGGTTCCTTCCAACCTTGTATTCTATGATACTATGATTCTATGTTGTGGGGAACTGTGTCAAAGGCCTTACAGGAGTCCACCTCTTCCCTTGTCCACCGAAATAGTCACTCCATCATACAAGGGCACTAGTTTGGTCAGGCAGGACTTGCCCTTGGTGAAGCCATGCTGGCTGTCTCAAATTACCTCCCTGTCCTCCATGTGCCTCAGTATAGAATCACAGAATCACAGAAGGGTAGGGGTTGGAAGGGGCCTCTAGAGATCGTCTAATCCAACACCCCTGCTAGAGCAGGTTGCACAGGATCACATCCAGGTGGGTTTTGAACACGTCTAGAGAAGGAGACTCCACAACATCTCCGGGCAGCCTGTTCCAGTGCTTTGTCACCCTCAAAATAAATGTGTTTTTCCTCATGTTCAGGTGGAACTTCCTGTGCCTCAGTTTGTGCCCATTGCCCCTTGTCCTGTTGCTGGGCACCACTGAAAAGAGCCTGGCCCCATCCTCTTGACACCCGCTCTTTAGATATTTATAAAATCATAAGATCCCCTCTCAGTCTTCTCCAGGTTAAACAGGTCTCTCAGCCTTTCTTCATAAAAGAGATGCTCCAGTCCCCTAACCATCCTCGTAGCCCTCCGCTGGACTCTTTCCAGTAGTTCCCTGTCCCCATTGTACTGGGGAGCCCAGAACTGGACACTGTACTCCAGGTGTGGCCTCACCAGGGCAGAGTAGAGATGGAGGAGAACCTCCCTCGACCTGCTGGCCGCACTCTTCTGAATGCACCCCAGGATATCATTGGCCTTCTTGGCCACCAGGGCACATTACTGGCTCGTGGTTAACTCAGTGTCCTCCAGGACTCCCAGGTCTTTCTCCAGAGCTGCTCTCCAGCAGGTCAAATCCCAACCTGCACCAGAGCATGGGGTTATTCCTTCCCAGGTACAGGACCCTACACTTGCCCTTATTGAACCTCATTAGGTTCCTCTCTGCCCAGCTCTCCAGCCTGTCCAGATCTTGCTGAATGACAGCACAGCCTTCCGGTGTATCAGTCACTCTTCCCAGTTTTGTGTTATCAGCAAACTTGCAGAGGGTACACTGAGGGTACACATGGCTTCTCTGAGGGTACACATAGCTTCTAGGAGGATCTGATCCATGATCTTCCTAGGCACAGAGGTGGGGCTGACAGGTCAGTAGTTTCCAGAAATCATTAAAAACTTTCCATAAAATGTCTGCAGATATGTTAGACCAGACAAATGTGCCACTGCAACTGCCAACCAAGTCTGTATGGTAATAGGGGCAAATATGAGGCCAAAGACAGAAGCAGCCAATGACTCATTAGCTTTTGAAGTAATCTGCACATCTTTTTATTTTATAATGTTAAAATAAGTTTTACAGAACTATGATTTAGATCTCCTGCAGGTCCTATGTCATATCTGTCAGCCCCATACTTCAGGGCTTCTGGCCAGGATCAGAGGAAACATCAAGGGGGTGGACATACCCAGGCTTCACGGTGTTCATGTGAAAGGCTGCATCTACTGTAATTGCTAACTGACCCCAAGATCGAGGTGAAAGACTCCCAGCCCATAGACAAACTAATCGTGTACCTTATTCAAGTGACAATGATGATTGCCAAGAAAGTCAATCTGTTTAACAAATTAATTTTAGTAGTAATAATAATAAATATCAGGTTTACATTCCAAAATGTTGAAGATTTCTTCTAATTTCTGTTGCACTCTAACAATTTTTAGGACGAGAAACAAAAGTCTTGATTCACTGAATAATATTTAAATATAGTTATATAAAACGTATTTACAATGGGGAGCAATGTGCTTTCTTTTATCTCCTCTAAATGCCGATTCAAAGGGAACCTCCTAGTTTCTTGCTTTCACCCGGTTACAGAATACTCCAAAAAAGAGAAAATTCCTTTTATTTTCCAATACCACACTATATCCTTGACTTCTAGTACTCAGTATCTTGGAGCTGTCTTAATGACCCCACTTGGCCTTTACTTGAGTCAATAACAAAATCCCCATGGACTTTAGTAGGACCAGGATTAAGTCCAGACAACTCTGTTTATTAGCAATATTTTTGCCCCTTTTCTTCTTGGATTTCTTCTTGTACTCCTCACATGTGAATTTTACAGAGTGATATAGCATGACTTTTTCCCTTCAAAAGAGGTGGTTGCATCCAGACTGCACAACAGGAAATGTCTCTGACTTGTGTTTTTTCCCCCATTCCTGGGAGACTGCTAGGTAGTCCAAGCCAAAACTTTACTAGGGGCTGTTTGCTCAATGTAAGACTATGGGAAATTGGTAGAGGTTGTAGGACAGTGCTCAGGCTGTTTTCTGTTTTAATATTTCTTCATGATTCCCCAAAATTCCCACTCTCAAAAATTACAATGACAATAAAACCAGTTTCTTTTCAGCCCCCAGAAACCCAAGTGACTGTTTCCAAACATCTCCTGTCCCACCAAAAATCTTATTCTACAACCACACTGTATGTCCACTACACAGCTGAGCAGTGTTCAGCTTGCTGCTACAAGGAATACCATGTTTCATATGAGTCTATATATAATTACTGATCTACAAATTCCATTTTGTATCACTCGTATGTTTTAGACATTCATGCATTATGCACACAGAATTTTCATGAGGATTTTTTTCTGTATTTCAGTTTTTGTTCTGCAGAGAATGTGTAAGATCAGTATAAGCAAATGTTTTTTTCATACCCATGTTGAGGGGACGTGGTAGCACAAGGAGTGGAAATGTTTCACAGTCTTCTTCAGATGATTTTTTTTTTTTTCTTACAGCTGTCTAAGACCAGCTCATTTTCAATGCTCCATTTGAAATCACGGAAAGCCACTGTTTTCCTTCAACATCTAGTTTCACAAAACTTCAAGAAGGAAAAAAATATCCTGTTTGTTAGGTAAGATTTTAATTTCAAAGTGTTTCCAGATTTTGCTCTGTACACATGCATATGTGGATGAACATTGTAGAAGTGTGTATTGGTCCAATGTAAGAACAATATCAAACCAGAGCAGCAGGTTCGATGACATGTCCCTCACAGAGACTGTTACTAGTGCCTCAGAAAAAGATAACAAGCACTATGAATAAGAACAAAGGAATAACTTCATCTGTGGTTGCTCAATGTCTTAGACTATGACAATTGGAGGAGTTTTCGAAGCAAAGATCGGCTGTCTGGAAAATAAATATTTCTTTTTTATATAATTCGGTGAAGCATAGAAGTTAATTTCTTGTTAAAATTTTAAAAATATGAACAGAAAAATCCGCATAATTAGATGCCTAACAGTCTGGCATCAGTTCTGTTCCCGTTAATGAATTATCTGACTGAGGACTCAATTAATAAAAAAATTAAAGGAGGATAATATCATTAATACTAATCTATATGGGTTTACAGAAAATAGATGCTGTCAAATGAACTTGTTTTTCTTCCTTTTAATGAAGTTACAAATTTGATTGACTTCTAGAGCACATTTAACTTGCAACCACAAGGATGTTGATTACAATTACAACAATTAGACAAAATGCTAAATACATTACATGGATCTAAAGCTATCTATTTGAACCTAAAATGGATGAAGAAGGGAGAATAATGACTAAGCATGTAAATTCCTACTGGAGTTTCACATTTCAGTTCCTGCCCTGACATTACTTTACATTCTTGTCAATGAGAAGATACATCATTGATGATGATGTTTGTAAGTGACTGAAAGATTGCTGGAAAACTGATGAAGGGGAAAAATGTGTCATGATCTCGATTGTTCAACAAGCTGGATGGCAGCAAACAGCTTATTAACAGCAGGAAAATGAATTTGTGTATCTAAGAAGAAAATACATATATTTTCCCTAAGGGATAGTGGATTCTGATCTGGAAAGCAGTGACTCTGAAGGGGAATTGTTGGTCATAGGTGACAATCCACTAAGTATGGGCTTGAACTTGAGGGCAGAAAGGCAGGAGTGTGTTGTGTCTAAATAAACAAGAGGATATAATATACTTATTCATAAAGGTCATGTTGCATTTGTCACAGATGTGAAGCAATGGCAGGTGGAATATTATGCTTCTTTCTGATATGTCCCTTTCAAGAAAGCTGTTGATGAACTGAGTAAAGTGATGTGGCATCACTGATGTCATGCCAAAGCACTGTCTGAAGCTTTGCAGAAAATGACCTAGGGGTCCTGGTGGACACCAAGTCGAACATGAGCCAACAACGTGCCCTTCACACAAAGATGGTAAAAAGTTATCCTGGGCTGCATTAGAAGGAGTCTTGGAGGCAGGTGGGAGATGCCCTCTACTCAGCACTGGTGAGGCCACACCTGTGCCCAGTTCTGGGCTCCTCAGTACAAGAGGGACGTGGACATAATGGAGAGAGTCCAATGAAGGGCTATTGACATGATTAAGAGTCTGGAGTATCCCTCGTTGGGAAAAGGCTGAAAGAGTTGGAATTGTTCAGCCTGGAGAAGAGAAGGCTCAAGGGGAGTTTTATCTGTGTGTATAAATACCTGAAGGGAGACTGCAAAGAGAACAGAGTCAGGCTCTTTTTGGTGATGCTCAGTGACAGGGCAAGAGGCCATGGGCACACACTGAAACACAGGACTTTCCCTCTGAACATCAGGAAACACTTTTTTACTGTGTGGATGACTGAGCACTGGCACAGGTTGCCCAGGAAGGTTGTGGAGTCTCCCTCCCTGGAGATACTCAGAAGATATCTGGACATGGTCCCCAGATCTATGTGGCCCTGCTTGAGCAGGGCGGATGGACCAGATGACCTCCAGAGGTCCCTTCCAACTTCAACTGTTCTGTGATTCTGTGATTCCATGAAGTATAAGAGAATCTACGACATAATGAAAGTTGCAACAAGCTTAATTTATTTACCCCAATAACAAGGTGATACCAAGAACTGAAAAGGGTTAACAGATGTACCCAATCAGCAGATTTTACTGGTTTAAGATTCAAGTTCAACAAAACCCAGAACAGAAAACAGATTCATATCTTTATCAGAGACAGTGACTAAGAAAGGAACAATTCACTAAGATAGGCAAAGATTTTACACCCATGGCCTTAACAAGTAAAACCAAGACAGTATTATTATTAATTCTTCTACAAGGCACACCACAGCTCTTTCAACGCTTAATCCATGGAGATTTTCGGGCCCATGTTCCGCAAGATTAACTGAGCAATTGCAACTTCTCTTTCTACGAAGCTGTGAGCATCCCTCCCGCTTCCTGGTCTATCTGTGGCTATTTTCATGACTTATACAAGATAGATTGGCTGCTCTACTTTATACTAATTCCATATTCAGAGAATGCACAAATAGAAACCCCTAAGGAATGAGACAGGCTGACCAAACAGGCATCACCCTTCATTTGCGCAAGAGATCCTACACGGTATAAGGGGTTTTGACACAATGGGGAACTTTGCTGAATGTTGTTCTTGCTGCTGCAACATTGATCCCTTTTATTTTTTGTCAGCCAAGCATCTCTCTGATGTTCATGCCCCTGGGATGTGATCAGGTTCCTTTTAGTTAATTGTGTGATAAGGACTGATGATTAAAAGGGAGCAAGACAAGCCAGAAGAAGCAGGTCTGGATCAAGGTCAAGCACATGGGAGCAATACAAGTAGGACTGGGAAAGGAAACCATTCTCCTGAATTCCAGTCACATCTCCACTGCACTGAATAAGGTCCCTTCTTTTATATCCCATGTGTTTTAAAGGATATTTCTGGTTTATGGTTTTACTGAAGTCTAACAGATTCATCATAAACTTAGAAACAACCCTAGTTTTCAGAGACTAAAAAAAAAGAAAATATTGAAACAAGGTTGGTCATTCAGGGAATTGTGAAACTGCTCTTGTGATTTCGGCATGTGATAAAACCCAGTCTAAGACCCCTGAAACAAAAGCGGGCTGAAAAAATTAATGATCTACTTGGAGGAAAAAAAATTACCACACTGAACTTCAGTAGCGAAGATCAGTGTTGGCAAAATGGAGGGTGATTCTGTGAGCCTTTTTTTAAGGAGTACTGTCATTATCTTTTTTAGGAAGGTATCCTGAAACTCCGTAAATAAATCTCATTATCAAAGCGCAGGCACTTGGAAGTCTTCACAACATAGGTTCTCTTCTGGTAGCCAGATCAAATCATTAGAAGTTTGTTTCAAAACTGGGGTTGGGAGAAAGGCTAAAATTTGAATTTTCAACTTTCTCATTCTCATACTAGAGAACAAATCATTTCGTTTCAGAGCTGTTAAAATGATTCATTTACACTTGCTCATTCCTATGTCTTTTAGGCAGGAAACATTGATTTATATTGTGCTTGTGCATTTACAATAATGAAAGCAATGATATACAATTACCTTAGGATTACAACTCTAAACTGCATGTTGATATTAATATTAATAACACATTCTATCACTAGAATGAATATTGCATGGAAGGCAGTGAAGATGCAGTTAACCTAATTCTAACAACAAGTTTGTGCCTAATTTTTCAGACTGTATCCAAACTATGTGCCATGAGCCTAACTGGCACAGAAGAGCTTCTAATCGTATTATTAAACTCAATCTCTACACCAGGGTGGTCATATCTGATCTGTCTCCTGGGAACTGTGTCTGGTTTTGCTGACCCCCAAACTGCTCTTGGGAGCTGCCTGAAGATGCTGAGATGGGCAAAGTCATGCCAGGATCCTAAGAATCATTGAGTAATAGGAAAGTTTAGTATCCAAAAATGTTCCTTGGCATTGTTTTATTAAGGGAAGGGAAGGGAAGGGAAGGGAAGGGAAGGGAAGGGAAGGGAAGGGAAGGGAAGGGAAGGGAAGGGAAGGGAAGGGAAGGGAAGGGAAGGGAAGGGAAGGGAAGGGAAGGGAAGGGAAGGGAAGGGAAGGGAAGGGAAGGGAAGGGAAGGGAAGGGAAGGGAAGGGAAGGGAAGGGAAGGGAAGGGAAGGGAAGGGAAGGGAAGGGAAGGGAAGGGAAGGGAAGGGAAGGGAAGGGAAGGGAAGGGAAGGGAAGGGAAGGGAAGGGAAGGGAAGGGAAGGGAAGGGAAGGGAAGGGAAGGGAAGGGAAGGGAAGGGAAGGGAAGGGAAGGGAAGGGAAGGGAAGGGAAGGGAAGGGAAGGGAAGGGAAGGGAAGGGAAGGGAAGGGAAGGGCTTTATACTCCCTTAAAACCACAGTTAATGAAAATTTTAACTAAGGACCCCACTATTATTTGGGCTAAAGTCCCTGGTGGCCACAGTGCAGTATAGGAGCAAACTGAAGGGAGCATCCAGGGAATGGTGGGAGTCCAGATATATTATGAGCAATTTTGGGAGCCTGAAATACATTTCCCCTATAGATACAGTTTGCTGACTTTGCTACGTCTTCTTTCATGTATCCAGAACTTTTTTAACTCCCTAAAGCATTGCCTATGGTCATATTATCTGAGCGCCTACTGCCAGAAAGCAAGTGAAGAGAGTGGAGGAATTAAAAAGAAAGTGAGGGAGGGTGATAGTGGAGGAATAAAAAATATTATCGAATCAGATAACAGGCCAGGTTTTAATTTTTCTTCTCTTTCCTTAAAACTGATTAACTCTCTCCTGCCATGAAATTTAAATGTTGTATCTTGAGCATAGATAATTTGCTCTACAGGCTGTGTCCTAAAACATGAAGAGAATATTTTCTTATATAAATATAACTTAAACCTTGGTTTTCAGCCACATCACATACAAACAGTTTGTCTCCACATAAGAATAACTGAATTAAATTAAATTAATAAAAATGGAATCTCCTAACTTTTCGTTATGTTAAACATTCAATAAAACTGAGACCTCCCTTTAATGGCTGCAGTTTGCCTGTCCTTGATTATGTGACTCTATTTAAGTACAGGGGCTTTTGCTTGGGAATGGGAACAATAAAGAAATAAAATGTATATGTTTTATTCACATGAACAAGCCAGTTCCAAATGTAAGTGTCAATATCCCAACTCAGGAAACTGAAAGATGTGCCTATATGTTTAGTTTAAAATTTTTAAGGAAACAAGTTTAACAACTTTTCTGTGTGTTTTGTTTGGTTTCTAGGAGGAAGCGGTTTTAGAAAGGATTAATTCACTTTCAAAAGGTGGATATGGAGAGGAAGGATAACACTGCAGCTGTGACAGCAGCTCTTGGAACTCCCCAGACTCCACTTTGTGTTACAAGGGATAAATCATCCAGTGGTAGATAGTGCATAAAGTCTTTGGTTTAACATTGCATCATCTAACTCTTACTTTTCCTGTCAATCATGGAAAGCCACGAAGCTAGCACTCCATATCCCTGTTCAAAGAGGAAAGGGAGTTTTGGGTCCTAAGGTAAGGAGATGCAAAACAGCAACCCCTATCAATTCAAGCTCATAGGAAAGAACAGTAAGACTTATGCAAGGATTTGCACTCCCTGCCTTAGGGAGCCAAACACTTATCTGAAGTTCACTATCCTTGTTTTTAGTTGAACACATAAATCAGACCAAAATAAAGATTAAGAGCTAGTGATATGTAAAAAGAGGCCTGAAATACTCTTCATTCTTAACCTGGGAGATCTGATTGTCATTCCTGCTCCAGAGAGTTAGGAGTATGCAGAACAGTTCTGAAGAGGGATGCCAAAGCTGCATCTAGGTGTTTGGTGAGGCATCTCATCCCTTTGCCTCAAGGTCCAGGTCATTGTTGACATCATGTACCCAGGTTTCTTGTGAAAAAGTGGGTAGCATAGAGGAATGGAACACAGAGATATGAGTGGGGTACATAATCAAACTTGAGTACCAGAGTTCACCTCAGTATAGTAATACAGACAACACTTGGAGGGGCTCCCTTTTCCAAATAGCTCCCAGCCTGCACAAGGCTTGGCCTGGGAGAACTAGATTGGGAAAAATCAGACATAAGCAGGTGGTCTGTGCTTACAGTCCAGAAAACCAACTGTATCATGGACTGCTATCAGACTGATGGCCAGGTGAGTACCACAGATAGATGAGTGACATCTGAACTCATTTTTTATCATGACTAGACAAATCAGTGTGTTTAGTCTGGGGTCCCTCACTGCAAGAAAGACACTGAGGTGCTGGAGCATGTCCAGAGAAGGGCAACGAAGCTGGTGAAGGGTCTAGAGCACAAGTCTTACGAAGAGAAGCTGAGGGAATTAGGGTTGTTTAGCCTGGAGAAAAGGAGGTTGAGGGGAGACCTTGTTACTCTCTACAGCTACCCAAAAGGAGATTGTAGAGAGATGACTGTCAGTCTCTTCTCCCAAGTAACAAGTGATAGGATGAGAGCAAACAGCCTCAAGTTTTGCCAGGGGAAGTTTATATTGGATATTAGGAAAAATTTCTTGACTGAACGGGTTATCAAGCACTGGAACAGGCTGCCCAGGGAAGCAGTTGAGTCACCATCCCTGAAGGTATTTAAAAGCAGTGTAGATGTTGCCCTTAGGGACATGGTTCAGTGGTGGACTTGGCAGTGTTAGGACAATGATTGGACTCGATGATCTTAAAGGTCTCTTTCAACCTAAATGATCCTATGATGCTATGAAATCCAAGAATGTATTTGTTTCTCCAAATAGAGAATAGAGTCCTGCTCAACATAACTGACTGTCTTTCAGACTGTATCAACATGACTTTCCTGGCTGTGAGCAGATATTTGTTATTACTAGCTCAAAATAAACTTTCATGTTTTGTATCATGCTGTTTAATTTGTACTTATCTGCTTCTTCATATTTGAGAATACTCTCATCCTAAAAAATACCAAATCACTGAGATGTTGTTTCAAAATTTCTTCACCTACTCTCTTCTTTTAAGTTTCCTCCTCTGCAATTTTTCCAGCCATTTGGTGATTTTACTGTTGCTGCCAAAAATAAACAGCAGAGTGTCCCCTCTCTCAGCCGAAAATATTTACCAAGAGTATCTTCAGTGTCTCCTTGTGGTAAGGACTCAGATCTCCATAAGGTTGTCTCTGATTGTCCTAAACTCTTTGCTGTCATTCATGCTTAGCACTTCCTCACCATCCCAAGAGACCCAGATGCAGAGGGTAAAGACAAAGAGAAAACCCAAAGGTTTTCTGCAAAGGCAGCAGAAATGCCCTCCAGAAAACCGACTAAATATCTTCAAACATACTATGAATTACTTACTAACAGGACTCAGGTCTTCCTAGCAAAAAGTCATCTAAAGCATTCCTTGAGTTTGCCAAACACCATTATAGAGTTTTTATATATAAATTCATTATTATAGCATTTATATATATATGTGTGTATAGATGTGGCACTCTGGGACACAATTTAGTGAGTATGGTGGTATTGGGTTGACAGTTGGACTTGACGATCTTAGAGGTCTTTTCCAACCTAATGATTGTATGATTCTATGTTTATAAACATGCCCTTGAAAATAGGAGAGAGATGGACAGAACAAGCCAGCTGGTGGGATTTCTGTTTTGTGACTCTTGGATTGATCATTCGTTACTGAGTCTTTCTGATGCAGAGCTTTTTTACTCTTTCTCTTGTATAAATGGTCAGGAATGACAGGGAAGACTCTGCTAGCCTTCAGAAAGGTATTTCTGTCCCTTCTTCTCACAGGTGGGTAGCACTGATGGTTGAAATGGTCACACCGGCCCTTTCTAGCCTGCCTGCTACTATGCAAGGTCATTAGGGTGTTTCAGAACCCTTTTCAAGGAAGACATTTCAGATTGAGTTACTGTCTCTGCCCTGTGCTCCCCAGCTGCAAGCAGTGGTACAGGGAGGTTGGCAGCCCCAGGGCAGCAAGAGGTGGATCCCAATGCCCAAGGATGATGCCTTCACCCTCGTCCTGAATTTGGGAAAAGCCTGAAAGGGGCTGTGGCAAAGGATTTTCCAGGGAGTTCACTGCTGATGAGAAAGCCCACAGACTCTTCCCCAGAGGGTTATCAAATGCAATAAATTGTTTGGACCTGTCCATGGGGGCTCAATGCATGTGGTTGAGTTTTCTGTCTTGCTACAAAATGCTCCTGGCATCTACAAGAGGTGACATCCCTCCACAAAGAATGAGCACCAGAGGTTTTGGGAAAATGTAAAATGGTGGGGACAGACATTTTAGTAGGATCTGTCATGATAGGACAAGGGGTAATGGTTTCAAACTAAAAAAAGACAGATTCAGACTAGACATAAGGAACAAATTTTTCATAATGAGGGTGGTGAAACATTGGCACAGGTTGCCCAGGGAGGTAGTAGATGCCTCATCCCTGGAAACATTCAAGGTCAGGTTGGACGGGGCTCTGAGCAACCTGATCTAGTTGAAGATGTCCCTGATCACTGCAGCAGCATTGGACTAGATGACCTTTAAATGCTTCTTCCCACCCAAACCATTCTATGACTCTACGATTCCACGGTTCTACAACTCTATGAAAAACTCTGGTTATGTCTGCAGACATAATAATGAAACTAGATTTACCAGCAGACAATATAGGAAGTTGGATTTATATTAAGAAATGAGTCTTGGTATTATTCACAAAGAAAAGATACAAAATGCACACCAAAGCAATGATTTTTGTAAATCCATGAATGAGCAGGCAGTAAATTTTTAGCTACATTTTGAGATACCTGCAATCTTATATGCTTTTTTCACCTGTGAGTTAAATTGCAAAGAAACTTTTTAATAAAATACTGAATTCTGAAATACACGTGAGAACATATGGAAGGAAAGTGGCAGGAAAAAAACAACAGCTAGTTTGCAAGAAAAGATACCAAACACGTCCAAAAAGACCGAATTTTCAGTTAGAACCGTCAGAAACCTGACTTTCCATGAGAGTCTGCAGCGAGCAGCAGAGGGCGCTGAGATAAATGGATTTATTTTAAACTGGCCAACAATATGGCTTTGCTGGGAGTTGAATATAGAGAGGTGTATACTGTATTACAGAGTCATACGCTGGATTTAAAACACTGAGCATGACTGAAAGTCTGTTTCTGAAACAAAATCTTCACTAGGTGCAGGCAAAGATAAATAATAATAATTAAAAAAAAAAAAAAATCCCCCGAACACTGTATGACATGAGATAGTTTGTTGAATTAAGATTTTTTTTTTTTTTTTTTTTTTTCTGGCTTGACACCAAAGTGGCCATCACGGTGTTGCAGGTCCTCTCCCTCCCAGGGCTATTAGCAGATATCTTATTGAGACGATTTGGGTATTTAACCTAAGCTACACACTGCATTTAAAAGTGGGGGATAAAAGATTTATTCTAATTATAAGGCAGAGGTTCAAACACTGAGCGGTCTGCTAAGAAAAAAATCGGAGTAAATAAGAACCTCCAGCTTTACCCGAACATAGGAAACACTTTTATCAGCATCATTCCTGGCAGAGGAAATATTTGGCTGGTTTTAATTCCCGGCGATGGGTATAACAGGGGAGCAGGGGGGAGAAGAGGAAGGCAGCAGCTTTGGGATGGGGAAGGCGGCAGCTTTGGGAAGGAGGCAGCTTTGGGAAGGGGAAGGAGGCAGCTTTGGGATGGGAGCCGCTGCAGGAAGGGAACCCCCATCAGAGGGCGCCGCTGCCCCGCTCAACGCCGCTCCGGCGCACCCGGCTCCCCGCACCCGCGGGGCCATCGCCCGGCGTTGCTGCCGCTGGAACGGCGGGGAGGGCTTCCTCCGACATAGGCAGGGCTATATGGAAAGGTATCTTCCCCCCCCCTTCAAAAAAAAAGCCCCCCAAAAAGTATAAAATATTCCTTTGCACTTGCAGCTGCCAGGCGGTGCCCCTGCCCAGCTCACCGCTGAAAAAGCCGGGGCTTTCGTTGGTAGAGATTGTAAAAGCCAAAAAACCTCTGGGTTTTCCCCAGCTTCTTTTTTTTTTTTTTTTTCTTTTTTTTTAGGTTGGAAAGTGTAGCTTGTAATGGTCAGTTCTGAGTACGTCCCGCATTTTGGACCCAGGTTTATTGCCCGTTTCAGGTATAAATCGGTGAGAGTCTCCCTGTTTGAAATCGCTAAACTAGACTTGAGGAAGCCGCGGGGGTGGAGGGGCGCAAAACAAGCACAAAAAAATGCGAAGAACCTTTGTTGAATTTAATTTCCTGAATGATCGCTTGAGACACGTTTGTCATGTGTTGTAAGTACAAGCGAAATGTAATAATAGCGGGACTTGAAAATAAAAATTTACTGTCTATACCATTCTGTTAGCAAAGCACCAGTGGTCGTCAGATCTATTTTAGCTTCTTTTTTTTATTTCTCCGCTCCTTTCCCCTCCCCCAGCGCGGAGACCATATTTAATTCAGGGTGCCACGAACTTGTAAAGCATTAGCTGTCACGAAGCACATTTGCTCTGCCCTGTGCCAGCCTTCCAGGACATGACTCAAAGACTTTAATAAAAGTGATGGCAAACTGTCCCTTTACGAGCCTGGTATTTTTCTAAGAGGGCCATTCGGATCTGTAGGTGCATGAAGATATGTCTGGGGTGGCTGCATGGGTATCTCTGCATATCCACACGCAAACGGCATATACCCTTTCTCCTTTTTCAGCGTTTTTTACACTATTGCTTAGGTTGAAACATTCTGTCCAACCCACTCAAAGATGTACCCTTTTCTCCTCCTCCTCTATGCAGCGGTGGCTGTGTGAGGAAAAAAAAAAAAAAACAAACACCCTCATATCTGCTTTAACAACTTCCAGCAAGACAGTTGTCCAGCTCCTGTGATGATATCTGGCTGTTATTTGTCTCTTCCCTTTTGAGGGTTGAGTCTGTAGAAGAAGATGTATGCTTTGAAACGGGGAGGGTGCTGTAGAGGCTGAGGGAAAAAGGGATGGATTTCTACTTTCTGCTTTAATTTGAGGCCAAGGCGAACAGACAAAAAGAAAAGCCCACCCTTCCCACCAGCCAACCAAACACCACCAGAAGTGTCTCCTGATGAAGTTCTCTTCGTTTCCGAGATTATCTATATATATAAAAGCGTCTCTACCTGTAGGACCTTTGAAAGTACAAAGGACACTATGCACTTTCCCATAGGATCCCAGGCAGAATAACAAAGATTTGTAGGAACCTTATAGACAGAGCTTGAAATTTCCAGAGACCAGACCTTGAATTTAGAAACACCTTCTTTCTCTGTCTCTGTGCCTCTGTGTCTCTTTTTTTCCCCCCTTTTTTCCCCCCCTCTCCTGGTGCACCAGCCCACTGCAAAGCTCAATTGTTTCCTTTCAAAGGCAGAGAGAGATGGGCTCTGCTCGCCTGCAGAATAAGTCGCCTCTTTGCGGTACAACGTGTTAAAAAAAACGGACAATGCGAAGGAAGGTTTGCCTGGGGGGGAAAAAAAAAAAAAAAAAAAAAAAAAGGTTAAAAATGGTCCAACTCCTCCTCTCCCCTTCCAAACCGAGAGCTACCCGGGAAACGCACAAATCCAACTCTGTTTTTAATCGTTTTCAGAAAGTAGCTAAACGCTATTCAAATGTGTACAGAGAAGGGTTTGCTAAACTCCTTTTTAAATTATTTTTTTTAATTTTATCTCAGAGAAAGTGTTTCAAAGTTATAAAATATACAGTCCAAGTCTGAAGTGTAGGGCTTGCAAATGAAACCCATTGATCTAAATTTACTCCTTTTAGATTTGTTTGAGGAGACGCTGGTTTGGTGGTTTACTGCATATGAGAGGATAATTTCTGGACAAGTAAATAAAAGCATATTGCATGTGGGGAAAAGCATAATATCTCGTTGTAAATGATAAATCGCCTAGTGCAGAGGCAACTTATTCTTAATTTTAATATAAATAGGACCAAAAAAATATTCATTAATGTCTCCATTCTATCTATCTATCCATCCATCCATCCATCTATCCATCTACTAAAACAGCGGATCTATGCACTATGTAATACGTATATTTGATTGCTGTATGTCCACATATATATGTGTAGATGTATAAATACATACATAAATATGCATTTATGTACACTTCTATATAAATTGACCAGGTTTGTATGTATACATGCATATGTAACGTGTACTATACATGTGCCTACATATGCAAGAATATATATAATTTACATATATAAATGTGTCAATTTATATATGTCTGTACAAGGAAAAAGTTGTATGTCCAGAGAGATATGTGTGTATATGTGCATGCAGATGTACGTCTGGGTATGTGCAACTGCATATATGCATATATCTTTATATGCCTGCATATAAGTCTAAGTCTATATATGTGTGTATATGTATATATAGTCACATATATGTCTGTAGATATATGTAACTATGTAACAGATAATGTTTTTTACTCTCCGATTGAGGTAGACTTCTGCAGCCTATTGTTTCAGACAACAGATATAAGTTGCGATGGAAGAGGAACGTCGGATTTGGTGTCTGTCCCCCATTTCCAATTATAGATGGATCATTACAGACAGAGAAGTACTGAGAATCCAGACATCTGCTCTTCACATGAATGCACTCACCTCCTAGAGAACAGCCTGCCATCATGCTCTGGAAACTGGTTGAAAATGTCAAGTATGAAGATATCTATGAGGTGAGTATATAATATGCATATAAATAAGAGAGTATATGTATATTTATATATACATCTTGTATATAGATACAGGCATGACTGTATAATACATATATAGCTCTACATATACATATAGGCAGATAAAGAGATGCATACACCAACACACACAAGTATAGAGACGGAAAACCAAGAGTAAATGCTTAAATGTTTATTTATTTGCATATTTGTATTCAGCATGCCGAGTCCTAAACTTTTTTTTTTTTCATGGAAAAGCTGTTTGATGCGATTTAAAACATCAAAGAAATGATCTGGGGGTTGGAATGAGGCAACTTAAAGGCAAGAGCTTATTGTTTAGACCTCGAATTAAATATAATTTGACTAAATATGGACAAATGTCGAGACAGAAAAAGCTGAAAATAGGAAAGAAACACAGTCTGGTATTCAGGGTCTGGATATGTTTCTTTTTCTTTCTTTCTTTTATTATTTTATATTGCAATTCCAAGCAAAGCTCAACCTGAATTTGGAAATTTTTTTTCTTTTTCTTGTTTTCACAATCGGATACGGTTTTTACGACTTTTTACACCTATATACCAATAGATAAGATGTGCGTGTATACATACACTCGCATTAATTAAGCGGCACATACATTCTTGCACGTATGTGAGTACACACACCCGAACCGATACATTCAAAGGCAGCTCCGCACAGTCTGCGGAGAGGAAAAGTTCTGTGCTTCATTCAGACCTCCTCGTTATTTTTGAGGTCAAAAAGCAGAACAAGAAAAAAAAAAAAAAATCACAGCTCAAACACCGCGAAACCTTTCTTAATTTTGCACGGGTTTCCTGAGCCGGATCTTTCTCAAACGAGCTTCACGAAGGCAGTTCTTGTAAGTTAACCAGCGTGCTGGGTCTGCACCGAAACGTGGAGGAAAAAACAGAACGAAATTTAAAAAAAAACCACAAACCAGCTGTGTAAGGAAAGGCACTTTGAAGAATTATACGTTGGTTTGGGTTTTTTTTTTTTCAATTTTATTTGGGGGATGCACAGCCATCGCGGGCGGAGGTGGGTGGGTTGGGGGGAGATTTTCAGAAATGCTCAACCCTCCAGCTCCAGCGTGGGGTCTGAGCCGTGGGAAGGCGGCCGGGCAGCGGCTGGGCACCGGGCAGGGACCGGGCAGGGGCTTGGCACCGGGCTGGGCACCGGGCTGGGCACCGGGCAGCATCTGGGTACCGGGCAGGGACCGAGCAGCGGCTGAGCAGCGAGTAGGGACCGGGCAGAGGCTGGGCAGCGGGCAGGGGACCGAGCCGGCGACCGGTCCGGGGTCCGGAGCGCACCCCGGGGAAGCGTCGTTGCCGTCGGGGCCGCGCCGGTCCCAGCCCAGCGGCGCCGCCCGCAGCGCTCCCCGAACGCATTCGCACTTACAGCGGGGAAACCGCAGAGAAAAGCGGAGAAAAAGGCGGGGGGAGGCCCCGGCTCCGGCTTTTCACGGCCGGAGAAAGGACGGGCTGGAGGGAAGCGGGGAGGGTCCCGGCCGGCAGCAGGGGAGAGACGTCCCCGCTCCCGAAAGCTGCCGTCAGGGTAATGATCCACTGGCAAAACCCCAGCGGCTGCGGAGGGAGCGTGTGTGCGTGTGTGCGGGGGGGTGTGCGTGTGTCTCGCCGGCCGCCCCCAGCCCGCCGAGCCCCGGCTGCTCTTCCCTCCCCATCCCCAGGCGCAGCCCGGCCATTGTCTCTGCCCGCAGCAGCAGCAGGCGACAAAACATCTCCCCTCCCTGGCCAGCGAGGTCGGGGAATGTCGGGGGGGGGGGGGGGGTGGGGTGTTGGGGTTTGGGTTGTTTGGGGTTTTTTTCCACCCTCCTTTTGAAGGGGATTGTTAAGTCGCTGGGCGTTTTACGGACACTCGTGTTTCTAGAGTGCCGTGGGAGAGAAGCGGAGTTGGGGGAGCGGTTGGGTGAGATTTGGCTGCGGGGAGGGTAGTCCCTAACTTGGGGGTTATTAAGATATTTTGTAACGTGTAGCCTTAAAAAAAAAAAAAAAAAAAAAAAAAAAAAAAAAAAAAAAAAGCAACAACAAAAAAGAACAACCAAAACCTTGATTTTCTTCTCTTTTTTAAAAAAGCTGAAGCCCTCTAGCTTTATCTTTTTTTAAAAAAAAAAAAAAAAAAAAAAGTGCTTCTTTTCTTTCCGATTTATAATTAACAACACGATGGTAGGGGCGGTTCAGCCACTTGAACCGAATCTGTTCTTAAAACAAAAGTGCGTGTGTGTGTGTGTGCGTGTGCGTGTGTGCGGGGGGGGGGGAGCTGCTCTGGGAAGTGTGAGTCTATTTAGGAAGGAACGTAAGTTGAACTTTAACAGAAATGGCAGACAGTCCAGTTGAACGGGTTCCTGCAACATCAAAAAGGTTTTATATCGCCCCTGGCTTTGCCTCAAAACTATAAATTTACTATCCTTCAAAATTCACTGCATACATTTTACATTTGGGTGAAAATCGGGAGATATATGTACATATATATTTCTTTTTTTTCATAGCGGGCGGGAGGAACAGGATTCAGGAAAAAAAAAAAAAAAAAATGAAGCCAAACTTAAGGCAGATTCAAGTATTTATTTGGCTATTGCGAATAAACACGATCTGTAACACGCACCAGAAAGGCTCAATCTACGCTGTAAATAGACATACATTATAGTGACTGTAGATTTCCTTCTTTCTTTAAAAAAAAAAAAAAAAAGTGTTAGAAAAGCCTCTTTATCCTCGTTATTTGTTAAATAAAAAACAAACAAACAAACAAACTGCAAGAACAAAAACACCAAAGGCAATCAATTCCTCGTATTAGGAATGTATAATTAAATGAAAAGAAAAAAAAAAAAAAAAAAAAAAGGAAATACGGGGTTTTTTTCTTCTTCTTCCTCGCCTCTAGCGTTGCTTCATCTCACTTTCTCACTCCAGCTCAGCAGTGTCTACTTTCTTCGTCTTCCTCCGCTCGAGTTAATTGAAGTTATGCCTCTTCCTTGCTAAACTTTTTCCCCCCTCTCCCTCTCCCCAAACTCTGCCTCTGCCAGCCCCCCTCGTCTGATTACATCTAGTAATTCTCCACTGAATGAACGTCATTTACAATAGTAGGGGAGCTCTCGAGCTGGCTGCCAGCTTCACGCTCCATTTGGTCCTGCATTCTCCCTTTAAAGTAGTCGTGTAATATTAATAGTCATGAATATCAATTATTATGAGGCGGTGTAGAGAAGGAAAGGGAGGAAGGGGTAGCGGAGCAGTCTGAGCCTAGCCTTGGGTTGAAGAGGATTGTATTTGGGAGCTCAAAGGAAAAAAAAAAAAAAAAAAAAAACAAGAAAAAAAAAAAAACAGAGAGGGAGGGGTAAATCATATATGTAGATAGAGGTTTCCAGGCTCGGTTTTGGGGGCATTGGTCTTTTTTTTTTTTTTTTTTCCTTTTTTTTTTCTTTTTTTTTTTTTTTTTTTGATGGATAGACTTCGAAATATCTCAAGCTGTTCTCCTGTGTCCAACACGTCCCTTTGCAGATCTCCTTGATATTTTTCCCTCCACTTATTAGTATTATCACCATTATTTTATTTTTAGCTATTACAAGACTTTTTTTATTTCCAGATGTTAGTCCACACCTATTCCGCCATGGTGAGTTTGGATCCATGTTGTACTAGAATTGCATGTTCTCTCTCTCTCTCGATCTGTTGTCTCTCTCTCTCCCTCTCTCTCTCTCTTTAAACGCCTTTGGCTTGGTAATTTAGCACAATAATTGGAGGAGGCTTGCAGCTGCTTCTCCCTTTTTGCATTGTGTGTTCTCGATTTGAGCTAGGGGAGTTTGGGGGGAGAGCAGGGGGAAAAAAACTTTTTTTCCTTTTTTTTTTTTTTTTCCCCCAACCATGTGTGCCATTGCTTGTGGGGGTTTGAGCTACACTTTGTGGAATAGATATTTTTCTTGTTTACTTTAACCTCGTAGCTTCAGCGCGATGGAGTTGGACAAAACTCCTCTCCCACCTTTTCTCTGAAGCCTCCACACACTCCCCCCCCACACGTCCCCCCACACACCCCAAAGACTTTTCATTACAATTAACCCCCACCCCATTCTCCGGAATATAATATTGGAAAAGGAGACAAAAGACACTGGAAGTTGCTGCAGAAATCATAGCGACTGGATTTGTTCAATACCAATGTTTCATTTTTACTTTATTTGATTTTTAATGGGTTTGTTTTTTTTTTTTAAGGACTCGACTCTTTACACAAAGAGCCCCCGTGATTTTTATTTTGGTTTTGATGTTGGGTTTGCGGGTTTTTTTTTAAAAAAGTCCTTTTTCGCACAACTTCTTACCTCGGGGTCCTCCGAGAAGTGCAACTTTCTTTTTGGTCTTCTCCACGTGAAGATGGGTTGGTGATTTTGAGTTTCAGGACTTCAGCAGAGGGAATAAACAGATCTTTGGAAACTTTAGGCAGGACAACGGGTGGGTTGTTTGGAAGGGTGGGTGGTTTGGGGGTTCTTTCTTTTGATTTTTTTTTTTTTTTTTTTAACTTCGGTTTTATTTGGGGGGCTGCTGGAGGGGGAATCATGTTACTGGACTGAAGTCACAGATCACACTCGCATATGGAGCACTAGTCCTACATTTTTAATTATGCCATTTAGCATTTCTCCCTCACACACCCCCCTTCCCTCTTCTTGATAGTCACTGGGAAGAGACATGATCTGGGTGCGAAAGGCTGGAACATTTCTAACCCGCGGCGGAGAAAGGGGGCACACCTGAACCCTAGTTTACAACGGGTTACATTTTTATTGTATTTTTATTTGGGGGGTGGGTTTGTGCTCCTTTTGCTTTTTTTTTTTTTTTTTTTCAAAAAAAAAGGTCCTCTTTTTTTGTTGTTGTTTTTGTTTCATTCCGCTTGTAGGACCGGCATGATGGAGTGCCCAGCCACAGTTCCAGGCTGTCCCAGCTGGGATCCGTCTCCCAGGGACCCTACTCCAGCGCTCCTCCGCTCTCTCACACCCCATCCTCGGATTTCCAGCCGCCTTATTTCCCACCCCCCTACCAGCCTCTTCCTTACCACCAAAGCCAGGACCCTTACTCCCATGTCAATGACCCCTACTCCCTAAACCCCTTGCATCAGCCCCAGCAGCATCCCTGGGGACAGAGGCAGAGGCAAGAGGTGGGATCAGAAACCGGGTCACTGCTGCCACAGCCTCGGGCCGCCCTGCCCCAGCTCTCGGGACTGGACCCCAGGCGGGACTACCACTCTGTAAGGAGGCCAGATGTCCTTCTGCACTCAGCTCACCATGGCCTTGACTCCGGCATGGGGGACAGCCTTTCTCTCCATGGCATCGGACACCCAGGGATGGAGGAGGTCCAGGTAAGGCACCGCGTTTCTTTCTCCTGGGCAATACAGATGCCTTCCGGGCTGGAGCCCCCATCCTTTGGCTAGAAGCGATCAGTGAGGGTGTTACAGCAACAGTGGTGTAGGTCACCATCGTTTTTCTGCACTGGCTTTATAATTGTGATGCTCCCACTCCCTCGCGCTTTTTTTTTTTTTTTTCAAAAAAAAAAAAAAAAGAAAAAGAGAATTTATTTCATCGTTGTCACGCACAGGCTCTGCTTTGTAAACCCTCCCCTACATGGCAAGCCAGCAGAGTGCAGGGGGAAGGCAGACATACTGCTCTAAATATTCCACGTGTTTCAAAAGCTGGCAGAGTTTAAGCCTGGCTTTTCAAATTCCAGCTATTTCCCATGCAATCCAGTCGTGTCCCTTCCCCCCCCCCCAACCAATTTCCTGCAGTTCAGGGGTTTTGATGAAACTGTCAAATTACTACATTTTTCATCCGGGAAGGAGGGAAAATATAAACAAAACCCAAACCAAAAGCAATAACCGGTGATCAGGAACAAGCCCCCGCCCCCCCCCCCCTTTTTTTTTTTTTTTTTTTTTTTTTAAATATAGTTGATAGGGTAGCACTGATTTTAAATAGTTTTATTCCCTCTTTTGGGTAACAAAGGAATTTCACGGGGCTCAAAGCACAGTATTTCCCAGCCTTCTTCCATCCCACGCGAAACTCATCATCACGTGTTATTTCCTAAACCCAGAAAGGCCCTTAACAGCTTCGGTGCTGAGGTGGTTTGCACCTTGCTGGAGCAGGGCATGGCCAAGTGTGGGGACTCCCGAGCTGGAGGCTAGAGCTTCCAGGGGCCGGATCCTGCATTAGGCTTCACTAGTCGGGATTTGGGTGTTCCCCTCCATTCATTTTTTCCCCCCAAATTTATACATTATATGTATCGTATAGATATATTTAGACTTGGGATAAATAAAGCTATGGACCACTGGCTGATATACGACTTCAAAGTTACAGAAAGGCAAAAATAAAGAAGGAAAGAAGAGGCTGAGAAGGGAACAAAAAAAAAAAAAAAAATAGCCTTGGAAAAGGATCCTGCTGAACATTACAAGAATCAGCAGCAAAGAACCGGGGCTGGGGGGGGGGGGGGGGCTGTATTGCATTGACTTGAGGCTTGTCTTAGGGCTTCACGGGAAAATCTCCGAGCTTTGCTGCGGCGAGTTGCTTTAGAAATAGCAAGGGTTTTTTTTTCTGGTTGGATTTGCTCCTGCCTCCGAGCTTAGTGGCCGTCGGGTCGCTGGTTTCTGCGGATTTCCAAGCTGATTTTGAGACCTCGGGGCATCCCCTGACCCCCACGGGCGCGATGCGCAGGGCTTGTCTCGCATTCCTGGCTCGGACAAACTGGCTTGCAGGTCAAGGCGAGTTTTACCTCTGTGAAGACAGAAAGGGGATCGCTCTTCCTTTTTCTTTCTGCAACCGATAGATGCTAAGTACTGTTTGTGCTTTGATATTTACACTTTCCCCAAAGAAAAGCCGGTAATTGTTGTGCTCTTGTGAGAAAGAGAGAAAGAGAAAAGAGGGAAGGGAAAGAGATAAAGAAGAGAGAAGAAAAAAATAAAAGGGAGAAAGAGTGAAAGGAGAGGGAAAGAAAAAGAAGAAAAGATAGAGAGAAAGAGGAGAGGGAAAGGAAGGAAAAAAAAGAGAAGGGAGACTGAAGGAAAGAAGAAAAGGGAGAGAGAGAAAGAAAGAAGGGGGGAAAAAAAAAAAAAAAAAAAAAAAAAAAAAAAAAAAAGAGGAGGAAAGAAGGAGAAGTCCCGCTCAGTTCAAATAAAGCAGCTCTCCCTCCCTTTTCCAATAAAACATCCCTTCTACGGGCAGGGCACAGCACTCGCGGGAAGTGCCTCCCCCGGCGGCTCCGAGCGCTGCGCTGCGCCCCGCGGCCACCCGCGCCCCGCTCGCCCGGGCGGGCTGGGGCTGGGCTGGGCTGGGCTGGGCTGGGCTGGGCTGAGGATGGAATGGGATGGGACGGGGACGGGGCTGGGGATGGGGCTGGGTCGGGGCAGACGAGGCTGTGGGCCAGCAGGGCTGGGGTTCTTGTTTTGGGGTGCTGAGAAATGAAACAGGGCCCTTCTTTCTAAAAGTTTAGTCTCAGGCTGGGGGAGGAGGGGAAGAGGGAGAGGAGGGTATCCCAAGGAGAAGCACGGGAAGGAAGAAGTGTCCAACAGCACGTTAACACAGGGAGGAGGGAAAGCAGCCCGGTACTCCCTCCTACACTTGAGCATTTTTTAGTCTTGCCCCCCTTCTAGTGACAGACAAAGTTGGGCAGTTTTCCACCTTGATTTTTAATATGGATTTATTCTAGATTCACGGAATCCGTTCTACTAGCTACAGGGACTCTTGTTTAGGTGACATACACTTCTTATCCATGAACACTACACAGAATTTCCAGGAAGGGTCTCAAATAACTGTTTGGTTTGGGGCTTTGGTTTTTGTGGGTTTTTTTTTGGTTTTGGGTTTGTTTGGGTTTTGTTTTTTTTTTTTTTTTTTAATTGTCCAAGAATTGGAACCGGTATCTAGGTATATAGCTGCATAAAGATGTGTCTCTTTGCTCTAGCTTATGCATGTCTGATCAAATACGTACCATGAGAATGGGTTGGGCCGACAAGGGAGAATGAGGCAGAGAGAGTGCGTGACAGAAAGAAACAGTGGTTATTTTATAAACACCAAATCCAGGCCATGTGTGAGCCGTTGTCCAGGGATAGAATTAAGTGATTGTAACACGATAGCGCTCTGTTATTGTAAACAGGACGTATTGTATTGCTATTGCTGCCCTTTTGGAGAGGAATTTTCAGTCTGCAATTTACAGCACTCAGACAAGGAACAGAGAAGCCAAGACCTACTTATTGCAAACAAATTTGCATCATCTAATAGGCACTCTGAAAAACACCATTGCAACCCCACTTTTGATTGTGTTTGGTTTGGTTTTATTCCCGGCTAGGCAAAAGGACGGTTTTACTAATAAAAGATAGGATAAAGAAAATATGCAGGGGGGAATCTAGATTCTTTAGACTCTTTAAAGAAAACCAAAAGGATCAACCTTCAGGGTTTTTCCTCGGATATAGCCCTAGCTGCTGAATAAGGTGTATATATAGGGTGCACAGGAAGCTCCGTGCTCTCAGGTTATTGGAGGAGGGGAGGGAGGGGAGTCTTCCTCTCTAGATTTTCTAAGTATATCTCGAAACTCATCACCTTTCCCCTCCCTGCACACAAACCTCCACTCCTCCTCCTCACTCACACTACCGTCCCCACTCCTCTGTGTTAGCTAGAGACACGGAAAGTTAAGTTGCACCAAAACACCCAAGTCTCTTATAAAGTAACCCCTGGTATCACTTTTAACTAAAGAAGTCTAGTAATTAAAAGTCTGAGTTGTTTTTCCACGTTTCCGCATGCAGTCCTAATTAAATCTTTACGATCCTCTCTGTGACTATTAACTGCCAGCATGCTGAGCGAATATCCTGTACAAAAACCCAGCAGGAGGGCGTAATTAGATAGAAAATCAGACAGGAGTCTTCTCATTAACTACAACAACTAACCCACGTTGCTGATGGAGCGAGCGGAGTGCACGCACGCACATAAAGCGTGTGCACAGCCACCGACTCCAGAGATAAGGTGAGATAGGGAAGGAGAAGGAAAAAAAAAAAAAAGGAAAGGAAAGATGGCGTTTCATATTTACCTCCACTCCTGTGCCATCGAGGAGCACCACGATGCACTCCAGCAGGCTGCAGGATTTGCTCGTCATCCCTCTTTGGGAGCTGCTCAGGGAAAGGAGGGAAGACTTTGTAATTTTATTTTATGCCCTTTAGGTATGTAGCCTATTGATTATGAGAGAGAGACACAGCCATGCACAAACACACAGCGTAAGGAACCACTGTGTGCGTGCGCTCGTTTGAGTGGGGATTCGAGGAAAATGAAAGGAAAGATCTCATAGAAAATATTGTTCCATCACGTTTTTCGGAGATGTAATTTTCTCCTAAATCATATTGCATCTTGAGCGTCTCTGTCGAGCAGAGGGAAAGCCGGAGATAAGGGCTGGATCCGGATAAGCTCAGCCTCTCGGTGTAGCAAAGATAAAGTTAAAATAATAGGGAAGAAAATCATTGCTTTGCTGTAAATATGTTTTCTTTATCAAGGAAAAAATACGACCACTCCCCAAATATGCAATAACCGGGAAACCCCCAAAACCTGAACAGTAATGAGAAACATAAAATAATAAACCCAAGAAACCCCCCCAGGTCCTCCCTTTCTCTGACATCCTGAATTTACCCTAAGACGGAACCTGTCGTGATTCTGAAGTAGGTTACTCTTATGATACCTCTTCTCTTTGGGAAATGAGTTTGTGGTGCCGACCGCGGCTTCAGCGGTATTTTTGTTTGTTTGTTTGTTTGGGGTTTTTTTGCATATCCCACTTTTGTGCTGAGAAATGAAGCCCACCATTGCTCTGTCCTCTGTGCCCGCCTTTGTTCTCTCTAAAGAAGTGCATGCCATATTAACAGGTGTGTTCCTAAGCGGGTTGAAAAGAAAGAAGAAAAAAAATAAAGGGGGGAGGGGGGTGGTGTTTGAAAGGGAGATTGGGAGACTTTTTCTCAGCAATCAATTTAATAGTTCATACTTTTGATAATGGAAATTCCTGCCCCCCTCCCTCCCCGTCCCCGTTAATTCAGGGCATGGAAGCAACCTCGGGAGCTGTAAATCTCATTCTGCTTGTACCCTGTACGATGTGGGCGTTGCGTTGCGCTCCGAATTGCTCAGGCTTTAATTAAAAGTCCATAATGTAAACTATTATATATAAAAAGTAAATGGCCCTTGAATTATTAAGATGTAGCAGGGTTACACAAACAAACGAAAAAAAAAAAAAAAAAAAAAAAAAAAAGGAGGGAGGGGGAGGAAAGGGGAGGGAGAATTTAAGTTGTCCTTAATCGTGTTCATTTATGTCATGCAATAGATCTTGCAGATGTTGCCAAATTGCCAGACTTTCAAAGGAAGAAATATAAAGCTTTATCGAATGCAAAGAAGCCTGTGTGATATCTATGTTTTATAAGATAACAAAACCAGTATTGCACCCCATATGCTTCACAACTCTTTTTTTTTTATTATTATTAGAAGACTATATAATTTGTAAGAATTTCATTTCCT
This sequence comes from Leptosomus discolor, assembly GCF_034619465.1. Lineage (NCBI taxonomy): Eukaryota > Metazoa > Chordata > Aves > Leptosomiformes > Leptosomidae > Leptosomus > Leptosomus discolor. Next base: position 123,047,800 of record NC_141392.1, read on the forward strand.
TGTCGATTTGGGGGAATAATAATAACAATAATAATAGTAAAAAACCTCCCTCCTCCCCTAGTGAATTAATATAAATGGAAATAACAGAAACTCCGGTTTGGAATGACATGATTTATGTACGCGATTCTTTAATATCCAGTCAATTTGAATAGTGATGTTTTTATATCCACAGTCAGTTGAAGATGCCAATAACAGCGGTATGAACTTATTGGACCAGTCTGTCATTAAAAAAGGTATGGATTATTCCAACAAGCTAGACCAACTTTTACTGTGTAGCAATATCTTCATGATATATTTTTACTTTGGGGCAATTAATTTATCCGGGAAGCAGGCAGCGAGATGAATAGTTGATTGGATCGATAGATAGAGTGAAGGGAAAAGGAAAGATATGGGAAAGGAAAAGTTTATATCCCCCCCCTCCCTGGTACTTCAAAGGGGTTAATTACACCAGTGCTCTCTAATGGAGCACCCCATGCTCAGACGCAGTTTCCACGGGCCCCCTTCTCTCCCCCCCCCCCTCGACAGTCCTCGATGGGGACCCCTCGGGGGAAGGAGGCTGGTTCCCTTTGGGGCTTAAATGCGTTTCCCAGGAGAATCAAACATGAAAGGGAGAGAAAGAAATGCCTGTGGAAAGGCAGCCCCGACTTCTTTCCCCCCTTCCTCCAAAAGTCCCCCCCTCCCCGTGCCCATTTTTTAAATCTTTCTACATATGCGCACATGATTTAGTGTAACTGCAGAATCACCCCATACTGTTAAAGGGAATGTGATATTAACAAATGTTTGCAGTCTCTTGTACAGCTGTAAGCAAAATAATTAACTAATTAAACTAATTAAATGTAATTACAATAACTCATTTTGGGCGTATTGCAGCTGCTTAATTTTTTTACATTTCTCTGACAGTCACTCGAAGATGCTTGGCGATTAGTGTTGTGTTATGCTGATAGACATTAAACAGATCACACACTGCAAATGTAAGGGAAGCTATCTTTAATTATCTAAGGAGTTTCTATTTCTAGATTCCACTTTAAGTACCAGAGATGAGGCTTAGAAATGCTGCCCCTTATGCTTACTATTAACAGCACTTATCTCCAGGACCTTATTATTTGTCAAATGCGCACAAATAGAGACCATCTTCTAGAATGTAAAGCAAAATAACAGCGAGGGTGTTTATTTAGAATGTGTTCAAGGCACCATGAGGTCCTCCTGTGTATTTATTGTTCGGGTTTTTTTTTTTAAGTGCTCACGTACAGTCTCTCTCTCACACACGATCAAGTCTGGTTATTTGAGGGAAGACAGGTAAAAACTTGAAGACCATTTGGCAACATCATTTCTGACCACCGGCTGAAAAGTTGAAGGTGTTTTTCAGACACAGAAAATTAGCTTTTTTTTTTTTTTAAAAAAAAAAAAAAAAGTTATTTCTCCTGTTGTAATTCCGTTTGAATGTTTAGTAGGTTTTGTGCTCAGGGTCTGTAACCTCATAGCTTCTGGTTGTATTTTTCTCTTTTTTTTTTTTTTTTTTTCCTTTTCTCACTTTCCTCTCCGCTCCTCCCCTCCCCACCCCCGCTTGACACCTCATACGCGATGTTTCCTCTTGGGTGTGTTTGATTAATTGGTGCTTGATTTGTGGTCTAGAGGCTCCTTTCTAACGTGGCTCCGCGCTCGCGGTTTCCCTGCGCAATCTGCGGGGTTTTTTTTTGTTGTTGTTGTTGTTTTTCGCAAAACGCTCTTCTGTTGATCACCCGGTCCGAAATACTCTTTTTTACGCACCCTGCCCCCCCCCCCCCTTCCCCCCTCCCCGTCTGTGTCTCTCCCTCCTTCAGACGACGAGGGCAGCAGAGATATTTCATGTGCGTGCTGAGCGCTGCAGCCACATAGCGAGGAGCACTGAAATGCGAACGTCAATAGTGATGTGTATTGGGTGTAGACAAGGTGTGCTTGCTTATGGCATCGCAACGGCCCCAGGTCGGGCAGCAGCCGCCTAAAAAGACACAGTCCCGTGTTGGTGAGCTTACATGTGCCTATTTGCAGCCATAAGAAGCGGTATCCTGAGTTTACCCTTGACGAACAGGGTACATACCCACTCTAGGAATTAGGTTACTAAAAAAGATCCTGAGATTCGTCAGCAACAGTTTTAAAGTTACTGTCGCAGCATTTTTTTTTTTTTTTTCCCCTTAGAAGTAATGCTGAGCTCCAAGAAGCTTTCCGGCAGTAAAGGAATATTGTGAGCTCAGTTTCTTTTTGCACAGTGAGTTTCCTGGGTGCAGAGGAAGAGAAATGGGTTATAAATAGTAGGTCACATTTGTGGCAGACAATATTTAATCAGGCCGAGAGAAGGAGCAACGCAGAGACGGTTCAGTATCAATTTCGCTTTGTTCCCTGCAGTTTGTAGCTGTGAGGATGTACTTTGAAGTAAGAGCAAGTTATTAAAACTCTGTAAGTCGTTATTGCAGGCGGGTGGCACAGATAGACAGATAGGTATTGACTGATTTTTGTGCAGTGGAGCGCTCCTCTTGGTACACCAAAACCTACTTTAGTCCCTAAAATGCTTTCATTACAACGTAGTGGGAAAAGGGTGGTGAGGACTTGAAGTCTAAACTTAATTATTTCGTCAGACTGCAAGTGTCTGTTTCTTGATGGTCCTTGAGGCCTGCAGAGGGAATTACCTCTCTATGCAAAAGGATCGCCAAAAATAATGAGGTAATTATATCGGGATTCATACCCGGCAATCGATTTATCTCGCGTATCGATCTCGCACAGCAGATTACATATCCACAGTCCCACGTTATGTTTGCTGTCTGAGCTTACTTGACATTTCTGAAGTAATTTAGTTAAGAGGAAATGAGTTGTTCCCAGTAGAGAGAGCAAACGAGTGGAGTGAAGGTAGCCAGCGTGATAAATGGCTCTTTCATTTGGAGATCTCCAGAGCTCGTTTAAGGCTAATTTTCTGTATTAGCCCCCTTTGAGCTATTAATGCAATAGGCAGGGACCGTGGCCCCTCGTCTCTTAGCTGCCCCATTAGAGCGCGCATTAAGCTACCAAGCCTGAACTCTGCTGTGGTGGTGGTGGTGGCAGTGAAGTAATGAAAGGTGCTTTTTAAACTCTCCTAATCTAAACTGGCAGAGGGTGGTTAATACGATTTGAAGGGGGCTGGTCAATGAACAATCAATAAACTAATAATGAGAAGGATGCGGTACATTAGCAGTCTAAAAATCCAACGAGACATTAAAAAATCATCGTTAACTCCCAGTTCCGTTAAGGTTTGGGTGGTGGAAGTTGGAGGAAGGGGGACAGATAAATCATCAAGATGATAATAATCACCAAGAGCATTAATACCAGATTTAACTCGGCTTTAAGAGCTTACCGGCTGCACGGTTTGAGGCCTTTCCCTCCATTTCTGCTGAAATGAAGGGAAGATTTTCCGTGTGTCAGGAATAAAAGATCGGGTCCTCTTGTCAAACTGCTCATCTGAAATTTGCTTGGCGCTGTCTATGGCGAAAGAAGTTGTCCTCCTGAAAAATCTTGCGTGGCCAGAGTCCCAAGTTAATTTTTTGTGACTCTGGGGCACAGTCAGTGACCTTAAAATTATCCCGATGTATTTATTTACTTTCAGCTGTTTCTGACGATCGTCTGCACATTTACATCTGATTTAGCACGAAAGGGCATTTAACCCTAACACCTCAATCCATTGTCTACTTGCAAATACGCTCTATTGTTCATACTACTTTAAAGAAACATACGAAAGGAGATGTCTTAACTTTTTTTTTTTTTAAAAAAAAAAAACTCTTAATAGTACATCACTAGATTCCTCCCCACTTCTTCTTGAAGTATTCGGATAAATGATTAACTGAAAACCACTCTGGCCCCAGCTTTTCAGGTGATAGATCTGGGAATCGGAGATGTTGCTTCGCTGCCACTCAGTTTCGTGCTTTTTCCTGGATTACCCATTGAACCTTGTGATCCCCTTTAATCGAATGCAAAACAATTTCGAGAGAATACGTTTCACTTTGAAATTTAGTCCCGGATTTCGGGGGAAGGGGACTGTAAGTGGAGGAGAGGGAGGGGGGAAGAGGAGGAGATTAGAGGGACAGGAGGGACGGGGACACGAATTGCTGTGTTTACTCATTAAAATTAAAATAAGAACGAGGTCTTTCAGTGGCAATGGGTAAGACGTTGTCCCTGGATTTTTTAGGTTTGGCTAAATCAGACCAAATCACCAGTTACAACAAAGTCCTGATTTTATAATGGACAAAGAACTTTTTATTCATTTCAGGCCCAGTAGGGAGATTAAAAAAAAAAAAAAAAAAAAAATGAAGGCAGGTAGCTGATTAGGAATAAGTTGGTCCATGACGTTTCTTAGTAAGAAATATAAGAAATATGTCTTTTGATTGATTGTTTGATTAACTGATCGACTGTCATATCATTCACCAGGGTCATTGCAATGTTATCCATAGGTTAGAGCCTTGTTATTCAGCTATTTTCAGGACAGAACTCTATTTGTTTATTTTTGGTGTTGCTGAATGCCCTTTTATCTCCACCACTTCTTGCGCGTCTGCACTTGCGCGCATTTTCACGCGTTTGTGGAGAGCAACCCAACAGAGAACCACCACCAAAAAAAAAAAAAAAGAAACCAACAACCCTAAACCCCAACCCGAGGACTTAATGTATGCACAGAAAATTGTAAACATGTAAAGAACTGAAAGCTTCACGCTGAGTTTCGCCATGCTCCATTTCCCCACCATTTCCTGCTGTCGTTTTAAAGCGATCTCACTCATCTAGAGATCCCGTTTGCAGGAACAGTATGCTTATAATTACTAACAAATCAAGCGGCTACTGTTGCTCTCCCGGTTTATTGATAAGCCGAAGAGAAATGGAAGGGAGAAATGACAAAGAGGCTGGGAGTAACCACAGGAGAGAACGGGGAGGGCGGGGGGGGGGGGGGGGGGGGGGGGGGTGTAGAAAAGAGAGAAAGGGATAGAAAAGGAGAAAGGACAGAAAAAAGAGGGAGAAAGCAAAGAGAGAGATAAACATGAAGAAAGAAAGAGAGCGGGCAGAGATTTTGGAAGGGGGAGTTATGCATCTGTGAGTGCTCATATACACACAGCAAATCAGAGTTTGGGAGTGAAAGAAAATCGAACATTTTCTGCCGGGGATAACAAGGACTAAACGGGATAAAGTTAAAGCAGAAGTGGTGCGGATGCTGCGTATACACGTGTGCGGTTTTTTGTGTTATTTCAGCACTTATGGCAATCCCTAACCAACTGGGAGAGTTGACATCAACCGAAAATATGCTCTGCATTACAGTTTATTTACATACACGCAGGGATTTGACACATGCAGCTGCGCACACGGACTCTTTACCCTCTAAAACCTCCACGTTATATTATCTCTGGTAGTGTCTGGGCTATATCTGAAAAGCTATAGCCATGATAAACATATAGATACGATATAGATAGAGATAATTCATTCCGTGGCAAACACTTTTTTGAGGCAGCATTAGGTAATTTACAGAAGATATAGAGTCTAGATAGAATACATCTCTCTGAAGCTATGAAATTGCAATAGATATGCTTACACCGCCTGGTAAGCTTCTAAAATGGGTTTAGAGTTATTAGACTCCAACTGATGGGTATATTCGTACGGTCCTTTTCGGGGAGGCAGTGGTAGGAAGAAAAGCTGAGGAGCTCCCAGCAGAGCAGGGGAGGGAGCCAGCCTGTTTCCCAAAAGCAATTTGCAAGGGGAAAAAACAAAACAAAACAAAACAAAACAAAAAAACCCACAACGGAGCACGTGAAAAGCTGTATTTCAAAGGTTAACTAATGTAATGAGCGCTCCAAAAGGCCAAAGCGGGTGGGGTGAGGGACATTTAAGCACTGCGCGGGTGTCTCTCTCTTTAGTGAGTTTGGACTAAGATCAGATGGTCGTGGAATTGGTGCCTCTTGTTTAATTTCTCAGTTCACTGGACAGTGACCTGATAAACTGGTCACTAAATATAGCCACTGTAAAGGTGTACTCGAACCGCTGAGCCCGAGTGTTTGTCCGAAGAAAAGAAATGCCAGTTATGAAAATCTGTCTGGTGACGCTGCTTTAACTCAACTCTTTTTTTTTTTTTTTTTTTTTTTTTTTTTTTTTTTAACTTTGTCTTGATGCTTCACTCGGGTGACGTTGCAGAACACCGTGCACGAACTAAGGGATTTATCTATGTCTGATGGGGGGAAGAGGGAGATTGGTTTTTTTTTTTGTCTGCCAGTACTACCTCTGATACCTCAAACGAGGCTTTTCCTATAGAATCAATGGCAAAAAAAAAAAGCGCGCCTATTAATAGCAAGGAAAGCAGGAGCGGACCTCTAACTCTTTTATAACTGTTTCTGTGCCGTTCTTAAACCATTTGAAACCGCCTTTATGAGCTGCATAAAGTGCCTAACTAAAAATAATAGAGAAATAAGAATCCATTTCACTTTCTGATTCCCTGAAGTAAAGCCACTCAAAATAATTTGTTTATACTGGAGACTATATACAAGGCGTATGAAGCAATATGTATATCTAAAATCGACATGCCTTTTGGTTTTTAGCTGTTATAGAGCTTTTATTGTGGGGGTCTGGTCTGGCAGTAGGAAATGATCTGTAATAAAAACAGTGCAACATGGTTGTGTCTATTCCATAGACTGAGGTTATAAAATTGGCAATTGCCCAGTAGTTAGCACTTAGTAATATATTAGGATACCCGATCTTATTGTTTAGCAGCTCCAGACGACTTAAATATCCCCTCAACCCTAATGGTTTGATTCTCCAGATATGTTGCAAATAAACAGGGTTTTTATGACTTAACTGACATGTCTTATAACCACCTAAATAGCTGGCATATGTGCATAATAGAACCCTATTATTTGCCGAATTGGTTTTGCAATTGATTGAGTGGAAATGGGAGACTCTGAAGTACTATCTGCTCGACGAGGGTGTGTAATCAATTAGTCTTCTCCTCTGAAACATGCCCGCTGGACTCCCAGGACTCTATCACCACCACCCCCCCCCACCCCCCCCACCCCCAATTTCGAGGTATATTTTCTATAAGGAAACGCGTGTTGCCGCGATTCTGAGAGGAAGCAGCAGTAGCAGCTGTCAGCTCTTATTAACTCCTGCATAAAACATACCTTAAGTACGGTTTGTTATCAATTACTCGCAGAAATGAAACAACTGGGAAAATGCAGCGAGGCTCCCTATAAATTAAAGTGATTGGTTGATTGATTAGAGCACCTGCTGTAAATCATAACACTTACACACAATTATGAGGGAGCTGTTTAAGTTCATTTGTAAACAAAATTCATGTCACGGGGGAATTGTTCTCGGTTTTAGTTTAGCCAGGTTTTTTTGTTGCTTATTTTTGAGTGTGTCTGGTTGCTATTACAGGAATTTGTTCGTTATAATCCCTTTGGATACTCTTAAAATAACCTCACTAGTTTCTCAGAGAAAAGAAATGTTTCGCTTTATCATGGACAGAATAACTCGGGGGGGATTTTTATTTAGTTTCTTTTTATTGTTCTGTGCTGATTCCCCCCCCCCCATAACTTCCTTTAAATATGTGTTACAGTGACTAGATCAGCTTTATTTAGGGGCAGGAGAGTTCCTGCTACTTCACGGATGGCACAATATGATCAAGGTGGTGAACACCATGGTTAGACCAGATTTTTTTTTTTTCCTGGTGTTCATTTATCTGAAGGAAAAGACTCATTTTATTTCATAAACCAGGCTTAATAAAAACACAAAGCAATAACAGAGCTGTCTTCTGGTTGTTGTATCCTCCAGCCTTGATACTTATTTAAGACAGCAACTCCCTTCATGTAGTGAATTTATTCCTGGCTCAGCTTAGCAGTAACGAAAATATTAGCCAAAAAAAGTAAATTTTCCTTTTTTTTTCCCCTCCAGAAAGGCGCTGTCCGTTGTACAAAAGGCATCGGGGGGCTCTGGGTGAGACACAGGCTCAAACCCGAAAGTTGCCAGGTGCTTGCCAATATGTATTTTATTTCCCAATGACCAAACCCTGTACAGAGGCTGTACTGCACCACCTTTCTCTCCATCCATCATTCATGGAGCAGTTTCCTAGAGGCTGGGGGAGCAGCACCCTTTAGGTTGCTGGAGGATAGCCAGAAATTCAAAATTCCCTTTCATTTTGCTGTTCTGTGCATGTCAGAGACTGTGGTTGTCCTGTACTCCTTCGTGGCATGATGGTTTATCTCTCCCCTCTTCCCCTTTTCTTTCTCCAGTTCCAGTTCCTCCAAAATCTGTTACTTCTTTGATGATGAATAAAGATGGCTTCCTGGGTGGAATTTCAGTCAATACCGGAGAGGTGTTTTGCTCTGTACCTGGCCGATTGTCTTTGCTTAGTTCAACATCAAAGTATAAAGTAACTGTGGGAGAAGTTCAAAGACGCCTTTCTCCTCCAGAGTGTCTGAATGCATCCCTCCTAGGAGGAGTTCTTAGAAGGTAAGAGGCTGGGGTGGGCGCGTGAACACGTCCATGCATGGGCATCCATGCATGCACCAGAAATATTTGGTGAACGGTAACAATGATTGCAAATGTGCGTTGATCTTATTGTCATAGCATGTGTGCACAGAATTCAGGATAAAGTGAAAATATGCTGGTTTCAGACATTGGGGTGAATGTATGGAGAATGGAGAAAGATTTGGCCTCGTGCAGTTTCTATCAAAGAATCCCCGAATGAAGGAATCGAGACAAGAAAACTTTTACTTTTGTATGTGCACACACTTTCTATCTTTTCTCCTTCACCTCACACTTCTCTCTTAGGAAAAGGACAAAATAAAATGTCATGATGGGCATGTTACAGTTAGATGTTGCAGGATGAACCGTATGTATTTGAGAGCCTGCTGTATTTCTAGTGATTTCCTAGATAAATCCATAAAGCTTCCTCTATATGGCAGTAACGATAAGGCAATTAACATTAGATACTAGATAACATAACACAGGACATTATTAACATTGGCGGGGGATTAATAGGCAACCTGCACCTGACTAAAGAAAAGCTGCCAACAGATAGCTTTGAAAGTCAGAAACTTTGTGTTTCATCTAGAGAAGGTTGCTGGAGGAATTGCTCACAGTTGGTCTTGAGGTCTTTGCTGTTTAACGTTTGTGCAAATCGTTCACTAATGTCCTGGTGGATTTTGCTGAAGGCCTCAAAGTATTCAGCATTATTGGTACTGAGGAAAACGAGGAGCAAAGGAACATCAGGAGGCCTGGTTGCCATTCCATCATATCAAGTGGGAGATTGTGCACTTAGGTACCAGCCACAAGAATTTAAACTCCGAGGTGATCAGCTGGAAAGACTATCAGGGAGAAAGGCCTTTATCCTCTTGATGGTGACTGAAGGACTGTGAATTGTCAGTATGACTTGTCTGTAAGAAAGGTGAGCTAAGGCTCCGTCTCTGGTCAGAATAGGAAAGAAGTCATGGTATGGTATGAGATACCAGCTCACCCAAGCCAATAGAAAGCTGAGGGGATAAGACTTCATTTTCTACATGTGAGGTATATGCCAGGCTGGACAACAAAGCATAATTTCTAGATAGGAACAAATCCATATAAACTGATCCGGAATAAATTTCAGATCATGTCTAAAAGTTGCTGACCTTAGAGGAGGGAATATCTTTCCCACTCCTATAGCAGCAATTGGGCAATGTTGACTGTAAGATGTTTTAAAAAGAAGTTGTTATTTCTTTTTTATTTCTTTTTTTTTTTTTTTTTTTTTTTTTCTCGGAAAAAAAAAATTGTGATGATGTCAGGGGCTCCAGCTCTGCGTCTGGAGAGGAGGGGGTGAGTCCTGCTACATGCAGTCAGTCACCCAAAAATACACGTGAGAATTAGGGTCTCCTAAAATAGATGCTGTTCCACGTGAATGTCTGTAATCATTGTTCAGCTGTAATCCTTGCCAGGGAGAGCAGCAGAGATTTTTACTTACAGATGCTAACTTGCCTGCTCATTCTGTACAGCTACAAATGGAGCAGGGAGAACATCTGAGAGATACACTCTAGAAAATATAATTATCAAGGTAAAGAAACATCATTATTGAACTTCAGTGGATTTCTGGAGACGGCCCAAGCCATAATCATTGGTTGCTGCTGACTTCAGTGCCTATCTTGAATCTAAATTTTAGGCAAGCATTTGGTTCAGAGCAGATGAAACATAGAAAGCTGCTCTCTTGCAATCCTGCCATCTAGCCCTATTTACTTTGATATAAAATAGTGGGAAGCCAGTCTGGCTTCTCTGTCGTTCCTGGCTTCCTTTCGCTAAGTGTGACTGCTAATCCTTAAACAAATTTTGAGTAAGAACTAAGAGGTATTTGGGATAGACTCTGATCTTAGGTGCTAAAACTCTCCTTGATTTCGCAGGTGGCGCGATTGCATCCCTGCGGGTTTACATATGTATAGACGTCCGAACAATAGCTCTGTATTTCCCACCTATAGCTCACTTATCCTTTCATTGTCCTTATCAGTAACCTCCGACAGATATTCAAATCTTCCTTCAGGCAATCGGTTCCCTCTCTATAACGCACCCTGCCTTCAGGTGAGCTCTTCCTCTCAGCATCGCCTTTCCGCACAAGAACACGCACAGGCAGGAAAAGAGTTTAATAAATATTTTCCTCCTTTTCTATTTATCCACAGGCACACACGCTTTTCCTTCGAGCCTTTTAGTTGGTGTCGTGTAGTGTCGTCCTCCCCCGTCCCCCGTCCCCCGTCCCCCGTCCCCCCTTGTTCTTCTTCCTATTCTGGCTCTTTCCTGGAATAACTGAGGATTTAATTCTCCTCCCCTACCTTTCTGCCCATCTCCACTCTCCATCTTGATACGAGTTAGTGTCAACCCATTTGCTCTCTAGATCAGAACCTCGCCCGTTGATTACTGCTATCTGGCATTATTTGATTTCCCTGGATAAAACAGGGAGAAAAGTGGGTTCGTCCACACTCCCACCCCTGGGAGAAATTAAGCAAATCTCAGCAAACCCAAGCAGAAATCAACACACTCGAAGTCCTTAACGTCGAGTGAAAACCCTTCCAGGCTCCACTGACTGCACAGACTAAACGTTTCTTCCAGGAACACTGCGGGGTTAATCACGATGTTAATTTCTTTGCAATTCTAGAGCCAAATCGAAAAACGGGGGGAGATCTTTGCGAGAAAGGCTAGAAAAAATCGGTTTGAATTTACCAGCCGGCAGGCGTAAGGCCGCAAATGTCACTTTACTCACCTCCCTGGTGGAAGGTAAGCCGAGGGTCGCAGCTCCCTTCACACCCCTGCCTCCTCTGAACTCGTGTCTGACATTTTCCGAATCAAAAAAAAACAAACCCCAAACAACAAAAAAACAAATCACCTTTCGGGATCAGGTGGGACAATCATGCAGAGGTGAAATTCAGGGCGGGTTGGGATGAACAACGGCACGGTTAAGCATCCCATTCCCAAAAATGCAGTCGTTGGCTGGTCATTGATCTCTCTTGGTGGCAAGAATGAGGTTATGTGTGTGTGTACGTGTCTCTCTGTGTGTATGTGATTCTGCAGGGCAGTCCCGTTCCTCATTACTATTAATTTCCAACCGGTGCTCTCCGACTCCATGTGTACTCCAACCTCCCGCTAATTCGCTCCTCCCGAGCTTATTTATGGCCACTACAGGACGCTCAATGAGGAAAAAGAATACAGAATGTACTTTTATTTTGGAAAAAAAATAAAAGAAAAAAAAGAAGAAGAAGAAGAAGAAATCAGAGCAATTGAAGAGTCGCAGAGCGCGGTTTAGGTGGCTAGAACTGAACAAAGAGACAAGCTGTTCCTGAGGAAGTAGAGAGGGAAAGGGAGTTTCACCTCATTTCAAGACACCTAATGTCATTTCGGTGGTCGGCGTGTTTCTTTGATTTATTGTTACTGTATTGAAAAGTAAAGTTTAGAACCACTAATATGTTTAGGATACGTGCTTGTTTATGCTAAGAGAAGTTGGACCTTCTCCAAAAAACCTAACCGGAATAGTATGGATGCAATTATGAATTATATGTATCTGCATTACACACACACACCGAGAGGCGTATAAATAATCCACTTATCTCTTCTGCATATAAGCGTGCATAAATATTTGTGCTAGATATTAACTTTGCAACTCTTTTGACTGAGTTCTGCGAGCGATAGGACCTTACCGCATGCAGAGCTGAAGGCAGGCTGGCAAAAAGGCGGGGGCTGATAGGAAGGAGCTTCTCCTGGTACCCGCGGATAGGTGATGACGAGTGTGCAAAGCACAGCGTAGGTCACAGGTAGAGGGGTCGCGCTATAGGAGACGCGAAGCACTTCGGGTGTGACAACTACCCTTCAACGCTGGGCTTGGTGCAGCTTCACCCCCGCTGCGTGTGGGAAAACCGGTGCAACCTCCTCCCAGCAAAATCAGCCCCTCCCCGAAGGTGGCTTGAAGTTCAAAAGCCTATGCGGTTATGCGGGGATGCTAAAATCCGTGTCAAATGTGGAATAAGGTGAACATCATCCTCTTCTCCTTCGATTTCCTTACAAATCCACAGCTTACCTCGAGAGAGCTCCCTCTTTTTGGAAGAAGCCGCACCTGCTGGAATTTTATCTTCTTTTCTGCCACCCGTCAGGCTTTAGCCCTGCTGCTATCGTATCGCCGGGAGCAGAGGCGCTCCGGCCAGCCCCGGCCGGGATTACCCGAGCGGTGCCCGGGGGGACCGTGCCCGGCGCGGGGTGAGCGCGGCGGGGACACCTCGGTCTCCGCCGGGTGCCCTTGGCTTTCGTGAAGTGGTTTGGTGATTAGCGAGAAGCTATGGAAAGCAGAAGATGACGTTGGAAAGCAACTCCCGACCGTTAAAAGTGATGTGGTCCTGGAGTTATTAGACGTATCTGGTTCGCTTGTTGGAAATCTTCCCCCTAGTCCCTCAGGCGGTGCTTTAAAGGGTTTAATGCTTTATTCTAGAGGGGCTGAGCTATAATCTGGTAGAATCCCCCTAGAGTCTGAGGTGTCCCCTCCCGCCTTTTCCTCCGTTCTGCAGCTACTGTCTTCTTCTTGTGGCTTGAAGTGCATCAGTAGGAGTTGGATGACATGAACCTCTGGAGGCAAGAAACCTGAAACCAGGCAGGCAGGAAAAGTGACAATTAGAATTAGAGTTAGAAAAATCATTATTTTTCCCAGAAAAAGGTTGCCATTTGTTGCTATCTTTCCACCGGACAGAGAGGAGTTCCTGTTGCATGATGGTCAGTTAAGAAAGCAGATTAATAATTTCCATCAGACGAAAGGCAGTTGTCTCCATCGTTTTACAGATGTGGCGATAACTGCGATAATGATGCAAGTGTTCTGTGTGTGTGTGAATAAACAAGTGTTTATATAACGTTCCACAATGAATTGACATTAACGTTAACACTATGTCCACATATATAAAATTCTGGACAACGATTTGGTGTATTGAAACAGGAATGGTTCCTCTGCTCTTAAGAGAAGTTTGGGTCTTGTTGCCTTTAGGGAGTTAACTAGTCCCCCTTCGCCTTTGTTTTTGGCCAAGTCAATTTGAAAGTCAATGTGTGTGTGTGTATATATACGTGTGTGTGTGTATGTATGTGTGTGTGTGTGTGTACTTTTCCCATGGTTCTGCACAATCAGCTGCATGGGTACACACCATCACAAGCGCGTTGCAGCATCAGCTGAAAAATCTGTCCCATCAAATTACTTCTACCCCCGAAATAGGGTTTGCGGAGGGAAAACATATACCTGGAGCCTGTCCCTAAGGTACAAGGGGTGTGATAAAGGTTCCTAAACACGGCCCGAAAGAGCTGGTCTTTCCCGGAGGGAGCGGGGGCAGCAGCCCACTGCCGCCCGGTGCCTCGGCGGATCGGAGCCAGCCCAGCCTGGGGCCGGCGGTGCCCGGAGGTGTTAATGCCCCTCTCATTCCCTCCAGGTGAGGCCGTTCATTTAGCTCGGGATTTTGGGTACATCTGCGAAACGGAATTTCCAGCCAAAGCTGTTTCTGAGTACCTGAACAGACAGCACACGGACCCCAGCGACCTCCACTCCAGGAAAAACATGCTGCTTGCTACAAAGTGAGTGCGAAGTTGACCCCCCTCCACACACACACCTCTGCCCTTCCCCGAGAAAATCCTCCCCCTCCTTAAACCTTTCCTCTGAGCTCGTTTTGAAAGCAGAAGGAATTTCCAGTCCCCAAATGACACCGGCCCCGCGGGGAGGAAGGATGCTCTTATCGCCCTAGGGGCAGGGTAGACCCTGTAGCCTCTGCGTCCCTCTGCAGCCAGCACAGGCTGGCCCTACAGAGGACGTAAGCGACTGTCCCCTTGCTACTGGGCATCGTTTCCAAGCCACCCCCATTTAAAAAAAAACCCCAACTTTATGGAAAGGGGATGAAAAATCTGTGTTTCGGTTCCACAGCGTGTCTGTCCGTCCTTCTTGGTGCTCCCCCACACCTGTTTGTCTGCTACTGAATTGCAACGTCTTTTCTATGCGGTTTAATTAAAAAAGAAAAAAAAAAGTCAAAAAAAAAAAAAAGGTGAAAAAAAAAAAAGAAAAGGAAGAAAAAAAATACCTCACCACCATTTACTGCTTGTGATCCTCGGTTTGGTCCCCCCAGCCCATCTCTCTCCCTTGGGGCCACCTCAGTGGATGTGCTGTATTGGATGATTTACACTTGGCTGTGCCTCCCAGGCTGCTAACTGGGTGCTTCATAGTTTGCTTGGGTCCTTGCTAGTGGGTGTTGTGAGTCTCCACGCATCTCCGTCTATCTGCCAAAAAAAAAGGGGAAAAAAAAAAAAAAAAAAAAGGAAGGGGAAAAAAAAAAAAGAAAAGAAAAAAAAAAAAAAAGAGAGAAAAAAAAATACCAGCCCAAACAGCTCTCATTTATTTCATGCTCTGGGATGTGGCTTGCCTCCGATGACAGTGTAATTTAAAGAAATATATGGAGGGTTGAAAAATCATTTGCTCAAATTTGTCCAGATGTTTTTTAGACGTGATTGGAATTTGATTGCCCTTTTCCGCAGGGTCAGAAGATATTAATGTCCCAGCACTTTAATTGCTCGCAGACCCTGCTTTGCTCTTTGAAGATGTAAAATGTTGGACTCATTACTGTTTGTTCTCCAAATTCAAAGTTTCCTCTCTTGCACTTTCTTAATGGATAATACACATAGAAGTAGACCTTTATCTTTTCCCACCCTCTGAAACCTTTAACCCACCGGGAATTTCAGAGAATTTCAGAGGATGAGAGCTGAATGCCTTTTTTAAGTGTTTCTTTTTCTTTTTCTTTTTTTTTTTTTTTTTTTTTTTTTTACTTTATTTTTTTTAATTCTGGCTTTTTTTCTCCAGTCCCTGGGTAGGCGTCTGTCTCAAAGAAAGTATTCCTTTGGGAACGCCACCAGCCCTCAGGGTTTCTACATTGCCCAGGCACCTGTAGACTTTAAGGCCTTTTGGACCATCCCAATGCAAAAGAAATTGTATGTGTGAGAAATCATTAGAAAAATCAAATCTGATTTTCCAAAGGTGTGGGCAAACAAACAAGAGTCAGTTTTCAACTCTGATGGTTAATTGGGATGCCATCCCCCCAAAATAAAATAGGATATGCTAGCTGTGCTCCTCATGCAATGAATAAGCTTGCATGGGGTCCCAAAGTCCTGGTCTTTTTCCACAAGGTGGCCCAGCCTAAGCAGTCTCAGAGGAGGCTCCATTTTGGCCCTTCCCTGCATCATGTCCCCGTGCCACCCGGTAGCTCTCAGCGCATGGTAGTGCTTTCCTCCAAGAACAGCACTGCTGGGAGCTGCTTTAAGCCAGGGTCAGGCCTCAAGGAAGACGGGTGGTTGGCAGACCCGGGGCACATATCCCTGTCAGCCTGAGTGCTTCTAAGGCCACCAAGCAAGGCTGGGTTTTCACAGTGCTTCAGGATCGTAGGATCATTTAGGTTGGGAAAATCCTGTATGATTGTTAAGTCCAACTGTTAACCTAGTACTACCAAGTCCACCCCTAAACCATGTCCCTAAAAGCCACATCTACACGTCTTTTAAATACCTCCAGGGATGGTGACTCCACCACTTCCCTGGGCAGCCTGTTCCAACACTTGATAACCCTTTAAGTGAAGATTTTTTTCCTAATATCCAACCTAAACCTCCCCAGAAGCATCCTTGTGGCTGCAGGGGAAATTTCTATCTCCAGACCTGGTGTTATTCTGCAATTGCAGAAACCTCTCTCCTGAAGAACATCATCTTGAACAGGCAGCTACTGGCTCACCGTGGCCAGTCCCCAAGCACTGCTGGGGGAAAAGAAGGGGGCAAAAAAGGTCCCATCCTGGATCTTGGGATCAGCTTTGGCCTGAACCTGCTCCTTCCTTCAACCTTGGTTGTCCTAGGGAAGTGTGGGATGAGCCTAACCGCCGCTTTCTCTCTCTCTCTTCCTCTCTTTGCCTTTCTGTCTTCCGTGCAGGCAACTTTGTAAAGAATTTACAGATCTCTTGGCCCAGGACAGGACGCCCATTGGAAACAGCCGGCCCACCCCTATTTTGGAACCGGGCATTCAGAGCTGCTTGACTCACTTCAGCCTCATCACTCACGGCTTTGGGGCCCCCGCTATCTGCGCTGCCCTCACGGCCCTTCAAAACTACCTGACTGAAGCTCTCAAAGGCATGGACAAGATGTTCTTGAACAACAACACTGCTAACAGGCACACATCTGGCGAAGGACCAGGTAGTAAAACTGGAGACAAGGAAGAGAAACACAGAAAATGAGAGAGAGAGAGAGGAAAAAAATAATAAAGAAAGAAAGAAAGGAAAAGAAAAAAAGTAAAATAACTAAAAGGAGAAAAGAAAGAGAGAGAGATAATCTTTTAAAACAAAACCGTCTTAATTTTAGCTTTAAAAATATTGGATTGGGCTTTGGAAGAATTCTATTAGGTAGGACAAAATAATAATAATAACAAAATAATAATAATTATAAAAGAAAGACAATAACTTAAGATCAGAGGAGCACAATGGCGCAAGACCAGTGGTTCAGAGTCTCTTGCCAGGAACACGTGAAGACAACCACCAGGATTTTTTCCCACTTCTGTTTCACATTTTTTAAATAATGATTTGGGGGGGAGGGGAATATAATAATAATTAATAATAATAATAAAAGAAAGAAATGAATAACTTATTGGAAGAAATTGGAGAAACATTTTTGGTGTCAGTGCTTTGATTTCTTGAGCTGCACGGTCTGTCTTGCTATTATTTTTATTTTCTTCTTCTTTTTTTTTTTTTTTTTCTTGAACGACGTCCTGTCTCCACCCTAGCTAAAATGATCTTCCAGAGCGTTCCTTTCTGAGCAGCCCCATCGCCTCATTCCCCCCCAACTCTTCCCATCTCATCTCACCACCCTGGTTCTGTCTAGACTAGGAAAGGAGGGGAGGCGAACGCACAGACCTCTCTCGAAGTCATCACCACCAGCCAGTTCGAGCTGCGTTCATGGCAGCGGCTTAACATGAGATGCCGTTAGATGGGAAGTTTCGAGTCGTCGTAGCTCAGTCGAATTAGCTAACTCAATTTTTAAAGAACTTTTTTCGTTTTCCTGGTCTAGACAGACTGTCTGTTTAGATTACCAGCGTTTACAGGTGTGTATGGGCGCGTGTGTGCCTATGTGTGTGCATATGCGTGTGCGCACACATATCTTGATAGGGGTGCGTGTGTATCCTATGTATGTTTGTATATATATATGGCTATATATGGCTATATCCATATATATATATATATATATATATAAAATATGTGTGTATAGCCACACATATTCATGCATGCAAACATACCTTTGTAATTTAGTACTTGCCTTTGATGGTAAAATGCCTTGTCTATAATGGGTTGCAAAATTTGAAAGTAAGGTCTGGTAAAATGTCAGCGCTATCTGATTTCATAATTTTCTGAGATCTCCTCTTTTTCTCTAGAGAGTTTTATATTCCTAACTATGCCAATGTTTCAGTCCTTGATTTCCTTGAGTAGTGTGTGTGAGAGATATCTTCCCCCGTTTTTAAAGAACTGTTAACAGCAACAAAAAATGAGTGATATGAGTATGTAATTCTTTCTCAGGAGTATGCACTATTTTATTTTCTTCTGTTTCCTAAAGCTTTGCCCGCTTGGCTTATGAGCTTCTTCAAAGAGGACTAGAGATCCCTACACAATATATCAGGTACAGAGAAAAAAAATCCACAATTCTGATATTCTGATACTTTCCTTTTTTTATTTTTTATTTTTATTTTGCTTTTTCAAATCAAAGCCAGTTGTTTCCGAATTCTGTAGGTGCACTTCTTTAAAGAAGCTCAAAGGGAATAATTTGAACGAGATAAAAAACATAAGTTGAAATCGAGGTGTAATATTGCAAAGAAAATAAGAGCTGTGTTGAATGTTACCGCACTTGCTTGGCACTAGGGTTTTGTACCCAGGGAGGAAAGGGTTGCCATGTGAGCTGGCTCCTCGTGATGGGAGTGGGGAGGGCTTGCCAGGGAATATCCTGATTTCTGAGAGCTCAGTCTGAGGAAGTCTGTTTCTCTTAGAAAGCGTTTAAAAAAATGTCTTGTGACTCTTGCTTTAGAATGAGTTGGTGTGGTAGGGGGAAAAAAACCACTTCTTAACTCCAATGTTTTTCTCAGTGGTTTGGTGTGTGACAGGATGTCTTATGCATATGATTTGGGGGCGGGGGGGGGGGTGGAGGGGAAGTCTGATTTATTTCCTTTTTTTTTTTTTAACATACATTTCTTTGTCTTCTATGGTAAAAATAATGCTGAAGTCTAAAGGATATGGATTTCTGTTTGGGTTCTGCCATATTGGGTGATTGCATGTGTTTCTCAGTGGGGTAGGGTTCGTGCACTAACACATCTTTTTGCTTATGTCAGAACAGTTACTGGGTGGGGGTAAATCTCCTGGAGTCGCTGGCAAAACTCCAGTGGGATCAGGCCTCCCCCAAGATCCCTGTTAAAGCTGCGGGACTCAATCCCACCCACCCAAGCAGGCACACCTGAACTCAGAACAAGAGAGAGAGAGAGAGAGAGAGAGAGAGAGAGAGAGAGAGAGAGAGAGGGAGAGGGAGAGGGAGAGAGGGAGAGAGAAAGAGAAGCCTTAGCCTTGTTTTAATTTCTGGGAACCTTCCCAAGTGGATGGTGGGGGAGAAATAATTCAGCAATACTCTCAACATCCCCCAGCACAATTTCCTTAAAAGAAAAAAAGCAAATGAGCCTCTTAATTGTCACCCTTAGTGTCCTTAGCTGTCTGAGAAACGGCTACAGCTGAGGGCCTGCCCTGCTTTTCGAATCTTTGTGCAGCAAATGACGCACAAAACTTCTCCCCCACCTGGGAGTTGGACACGTGTGTGGCAACAGAAACCCAGGAATCATGCAGCCCCAAGGAGCACTGACCCTCCTCTGGAGCTGCTGCTCAGTCATATATCTTTGGTTCTTCTGGGACAGAGTGCTGTTGGGAATCTCACGTGAGAAAAGGGGGAAACTGAGGCAGATAGCCTTCTCCATGGGCCACTGGGATAAATTTGAGGTAGCCTTTGGCACTGGAAGGTCCCTGGTAGTGGGTTTGGTAACTGGCATGCCCCTGTGGAAGTTATCAGAGGAGGTGTGGATCCCTGGGTGAGGTAGATCTCATGGATCTCCACCGATAGGATGAAAAGCAGCCCCCTGGCAGCCCCTGATCCTCCAAGGCCCTTGCCAACAACCCCCAATTTCAGCAGGCCCCTGGGGAAGGACAATCCAAGCTCCAGTGCAGGGCATACCCTAGCAGCGATGATGTGGGAAAGGGAAGGGGTACACGTGTGTGTATCTGGGGAGGAAGGAGTGGCACCACCTAAAAGCACCATCTCCCTTCTCTGCCTGACGAGAATATTCTGTTTATTGAAGCAGAGCACAGCGTGTTGAACGTTGCCTCCCCTCTGCAAAAAGCCTTTGTGAGGAGCCCACGGGCCCAGCCCTCCAGCATCACCCAGCCCACTGGCGCTCCTGGAGGTGGAGATACCCCAAGTTAGCTCTCAGTCTTCTGCCTCCCCAGCTGCACACACAGGGACATGGGGACCTGCTCCCTGCCACCCCAGAGCTTCCAGCTGAAGGCTTTGAGGGGATGTTGGGGATGGTCCCTCCTTGTCTTTGAGGAAATGCTTGGAATTGTCCTTTTAGCTGCAGAAGACAGTGCCCTACCATGACTGTGAGTCAATGAGGAGAGGAAATCCCTTGTAACTTCCTGGGGAAAGACCTGCCCACACATTTGCACATGCTCACGTAGGTGAGGACCTGATCCTGCTACTGAAATTTCCCCTAGGCACAGGTTTGGTCACCTGGACCAGGACATAAACCTTCAGAAGGTTGAGGGAAGAGTTTCAGTTGGCTCCTGACAACTTTGGATCTGACCCTCGTGCCTTCTACCCGGAAGGGACAGACTGCAAATGCCAGGCTGTGCCTCCCTCAGGCGAACTAAAGCCAAATGTAAAATTCCCATTGATTGCAGTGGGATGCCCCCCATTTGCTCCCTGAGGTAGGGAGACAAAGTCCAAGAGGTTTCTGGTTTAAATGCAAACAGATAGAAAGCATGGCATAGGAATACATCCATCTCTGTTCTTCCTCCTAGCCTAGTACTGGTCCCAGAGGGAAATATCCATTGCTCAGTGGCTGCTATCAGTGCTGAGGACTGAAGTCCCCCAAAAACTAAACTCAGCCTCCCACTGGAAGGCATTTTCCTGCTCCCCTGCACTTTCCCAGCCTGACTACTTGTGTTGGCGGGGCACCTCAGACGTTTATCTGATAATTGAGTTATTAAAAGATTTGGTTTCCTCGGGATCATAAATCAATAAACAGGAGGATTAACACGGCAGCTTTGCTTTTTAACTCAAGGGAAAAGTTTGAGGAGAGACCGTGAAAAGTTTGTTTTCAAACCAAACAGGTGGGTTGCTGTAAATTTTATTTCATTCTTAGTCTCGCTTTTTTTTTTTTTTTTTTTTAAATAACAATTCTTTATTTTCCGTTGGAAAGATCTTTGGTTTTGTACGCTCCCTGACTTTTTTTTTTTTTTTTTCCCCCTGGTTGTTATTCACACAAGGTGTGACAGAAACAAGAAGCCAATTTTATGGGAATCCTTTTACAACCCGATGACTTCTTTAAAATCGGGTCGTGTCTTGTCCCACCTAATAGAAATTCTCTGTGAGAAGCTGTTTTAAGTCCCTTTGCATCCCAGACCAACCTCCCCCAAAATCCCCAAATTTGCATTTGGGGCTGGGGGGGGAAGGATGGTTTTAAGACCTTTAGCTGTGCCCAAAGGGCTTATTCCCTTCCCCTGCTCTTCTCTTTCTGACCGGTTTATCACGCAGACCTGTTCGGCTCTGTTTTAATACGTTTCTCAGAGAATTTGGTGCTCGTTTCAGCTGCCGTAAGCATTGCCAGATCGATCCGGCCAAACTCCCCCTCCCCTCCGGCTTCCCTGTGTGAGAGAGACCGTAGGCTTTTTACAAATAGTATATTTTCTTATACAAAGGGAAAAAGTCAAAGAAAATATCCCCAAACACACTGGCAAATGCCTGAACATTTTGAGAGAGACAAAACATTGTGTGCCAGCGAGAAATAAAGGGGAAAAAAACCCTAAACAAATGCAAAGCTCTGAAAAAGCAAATGAGAAACTGGAAAGATGAAAGAAAAAATTCTAAAATTCTCCTTTTATGCCCCAAACGATCCCTTTCACCTCCTCTTCTTGACAAATCTGACCATGCAGTGAGAAATATCAGTTTATCGACTCTTCCTGAGAAGAAATGCGGAGAGGCATTCAGTATTGAGTTTGTATATATTTATTTATGCTTAATTTAACGGGAATGTGTAAATATGGCGAGCAAGTAGTTTTTGGGTTATTTATCTGTGAATCTATACCTCTGTGAATGGGTGGGGGAATTTAAAAACAAAAAGTAAAAAAAAAAAAACAAACAAAAAAGAAAAAAACAAAACCAACAAAAAAAAATCCCGCTTGACTAGATAGTATCCTATCTGAATCTTTTCTGTTCTTTATAGACAAGCTGTTATGGTAATGGGTAGAAATTGGTTTCTTGTCCAGTGATGACCTGATTTACATAAATAATAAGAATAAGAATAAAAAAAAAAGAGATTGTTGTGTTTTGTTGTATTTTCCTCTTCAGTTTTTTTGAATGTTGGTGCTGCTTCGATTCTGCAGACGGATTTACTTATAACGCCAAGAAGTCTTTATTTTCCCAATCTAGGCTTTGGGGAAATTCAAGACATGTCTCTACATTAAAAAAAAAAAAAAAAAAAAAGACAATAAATATTGCTTCTCAGAAATGTTGGCATTTTATTTCTGTCTGACTCAAAAGTGTCCATATTTTTACCACTCTTACCTCCTCATTCTAAGCAGACCTGTAATAATCCTCATGTCATGTTAATGTGAGCTTTCGTTTCATTTTGCTTTTACCAGCTGAATTAGGAGTAAATTTTTTTTTTTCTTTTCAAAGTGTTAGACATTAAAAGAAAATGTTATGTCAGCTTTCAATACCAGGAAACTTCTTTTTCTCCCCACTGCTGTGTTACCGCTACTGTACATTTCACTTCTGTGTACGTGGATGTTAGTGTGTGTATATCATGTGTACTCATACCCAGGTCGGGAGTGATGTTCGCATTGACAACGCTGGATTATTTTCAACCTTTAGGTCTACAGTTGCAGCACCAGTAATTAGCTAAAGGAAACATTCGAACCAAACCAACTTTTTCCTCCACCTCCTCCCTCCCCTCCGTTCCCAAACCGCCTTTATTTCGGTTTGTAATCCAGACTCCTGAAGAACAGCTGAAGGGAGATCCGGATCCCCAGGGCTAACCCGGAGCCACTCCGGAGTGACTCGGGGTTTACCCTGCGGTTGGCTGAAGGAGGAAGTGGGGTAGATGAGGGCCTCAGGATTTTTTTTTTTTTTTTTTCAGTGTTATTACAGAAAGCATCATTTTTTTGGCCTCTAAATCAGAGGCTGGAAAGGACTGTCAGCTTAACCCTCCGCACAGTCACCCTGAAAACAAACACACACGTGTGCTCAAACAGGGAGCCCTGAGGGTGGAAACCGGTTTAAAGCATCGCTTTTACTGCCGTGAACTATTTCAGTTAAATACCTGCTCGGAAGACTTGTGGGTCGGATTTTAGAGAGAGCGGTAGTTTAAGAGGGCAGACAGAGAGATGCAGGAGCCGTAACAGGCGGTGGATCGGTTTTTGCAACTTGATATTTCTCTCGGAGTGGGGTGAGGGAATAGCAAAAAATAAATCCATCCCCACCTCCACCTCCCGAACTACCTCCCTTCTCCCTCTCCTTCCAGCTTGGACTACAGGAGCCGACTCAGCTGATCGCCCAAGGTGTCCAAAATAAATCATCATCACCATCACCATAAAAAAAAAAAAAAAGCCAAAAAACCCATTGCAAACGACGACCCCAAAGTCTGTTTTATGGGGAAGCTTTCGAGGCTCGGCTGCCTCGGCTTCAGCCAAGCTTGGACTCAGCCGTGACCTACTTTCTCTCCGTGGTGTGATGGCAAAAACGCCCGGAGCAAGTTTGGGGGACCTGGGATGGAGGGAGCGGGTGGGTGGGTGGGTGGGGGGGGGGCGACGGCAGCAGCAGCAGCACCCGGGATCCGAGCAGGGGGAAAAGGAGGCGGGGGGAGCAGCTGAGCTGCGAGCAAAAGAGAAAAGGGAATCCACCCCCCCCCCTCCTCTTTTTTAGCAGGGCTTTGCAGGGTGAGTGGAGCCCCCCCCGACCCAGACCTCCCCAGCCCCTTTGACCCAGGTGTGGGGTGAAGGATGCCCGCGGGCAGGGAGTGCTGGGAAGCCCAGCGACACTGGAGCTGATTTCCAAAAGCCAGGCTGCATGCCATGCTTTTCTAGTTTGTTTTGTTTTCTTTTGTTTTAATCGCACCGATGATATTATTTTTAGTAGAGCATATGTTTTGCATGAAACCTTTCAAACCAGCTCTCGCAGTTCCCAGCGGAGTCTGAGAGGGTTGTTGGGGGGACGAGTGGCGGGGGGGGGGGAATCAGGAAGTTTCTCTGTTGTCCAAGAACTGTGCAACAGTTATGTAAAAAGGGGATTTAAAAAAAAAAAAATGCACCAGGAAAAACTCTTTTGTAACTCAGCAGAAGTATCCGCTTGTGGAAACCGACAGCTCCCTTTAAAATGGGACCCGACGAGACGAGGCTCACCCCGAGTTTCCCAGGCTCCCAGCGGCAGTGTCAAGGTTGCAAATTCAAAGCACATACATGTATATATTTGTAATAAAGGACAGTTGGCTGCTCCGGGAGGCTGCCGGTGTGTCCTGCCTCCCCCGGGGCCGGGTTCTCCTCCTGCTCCCCCCCCGGGTTGCAGCCAGTAAGTGCTTGGGGTGGGCTCCACACCAGCGGGTCTGGACACTCCGTAGTGTCAGGAAAGAAGGAATATTCCTGCTGACATCCTCTGCTCTACCGCTTTTTCCCAAAGGTCTTCAACAAGCCAAGATCAGATTCATTCTTTCTTTTTTTTTTTTTTCTTTCTTTCTTTCTTACTTTCTTTCTTTCTTTTTCTTTCTTTCTCTCTCTCTCCTTCTTTCTCTCTATCGCTCTATCGCTTTATCTCCCAGTCTTTCTCCTCTTCTAGCTTCTCCCCCAGCTAAAGTTAAAATTAAATGAATAGCAGCAGTAACCCAGCTCATCAAAACTTCCCCTCCCCACCGGTCTGATGTTACAATCTGCTTTCCCAGTCATGACCAGCGGGGACCTTCTCTCTGTCTCTCCTGCCTTGCCCTAGTATCTTTTTTTTTTTTTTTTTTTTTTTTTTAAACTCTAGGTAGTTCTAGTTTCCATTACAAAACTTCACCTTGATTTATATAGTCATAAACATCATTTTTGTCTTTCGTCCCTTTGGGGTAAACTTCTTTCTTTTCTTTCTTCTTTTCGCCTTTTTTTTCCCTCTTTTCCCTACCCACCTGCATGGTATGGCCCACATTTATACGAGACCTCATAAATAACATCTGGTGTCCCTATGATGGAACCAGTCAAATGTCTTAAATAATCCCCAGTACCAACATATTCACTGAATTCTTTTGTTTTCTCTGTCTCTCTCGTAAACAGGCATCCACACACATTTTTTCCCCGTAGCTGGACGTGTGTCTGTCTATGTGCACGGCTGTACCAGGACATTGTGTTACACGGCGTGTCACAACGGCGCGTAGCTCCGCGTCGTCGTGCGGAGTCGGTCCCGTTCACACACCGCGACTGACTTTTTATGAGTCAGGGAAAAAAAAACCCAACAACCCCCCCCCCCAAAAAAAACCACCAACCAACAACAAAAAAAACCTTCTCGGCTTTGCCTTCGGAATTCAACCCTTGCAGCAGGCTCCAGCCGGTGCAAAGGGCCGGTCCCCCCCCGGCGCTCTCCCCACTCCCCCCCGCACAGGGCTCCGCTTTCCCGCGGACCCCGGCGCCCCCCAGCCGGGCCTGGGGCTTGAGCCGGCGCCCCGGGGCGCCAGAGGAAGCGCTGCCCTGATTCCCCTTCCAGCAAGTCGTCCCTGTGCCTGTGAAGGCTTTCTTGGCGGTGGGGGGAGAAGGAAATCTCTGGGGATTTACGAGTTAAGAGTGTCTCTGTACTCTCTCCTTAATACGAAGGCGAAAACCACCAGAATCTCGCACACCAAATCACCGCAATTACTTTGGAGCTTCCTCCAAACAACACTAAAAGGAAAGGCGTGTGTTTGCCTGTGTATTTCTCACCCGAATATTCAGAGACAATAACCCTTTTACCCTCGCCCCTTCGCCAGCTCTGCCCCAGACGGGGCAAATGAAAAAATCCCCACAACAGGAGAAAACAAAACAAAACCAACACAAAAAGGGTTTAGCACTTGGCAAAGTGTTTTTAAAGCGAAGGCAAGCACTATCCTGAGTTCTGCCCGGTGCAGTGTGACCTCCCCGTTTACCCAGCGTGGGGAGGTGCTGTGCCGGTGATTATTAGTGCTGTTAAATAAACACTGGCGTGAGCAGAATAGCCATCATCTTCCGACAGCATGAGAGGAGGGTGCTTTCCTCACGTCGAGAGGAACATTTCCTTCAAAGCAGAAACCTTTGGTTCTTTCCAGGTGACAAATTAGAGCGCGCTGAGATTTACAAAGAGCAATTGGGTACAATTGCAATTATACCCATAGTTTTACTCGCTTAAAACGCCAAAGTGAATGAAATGCGTGGGGACGTTTCTCTTTCTCGTAAAAATCCACCAAAGTACAAGAGAGGATCTTTTGCCTCATAAAACCAGGGCTAACAATAGTTTATCTCGCACTTGGTGCACAGAGCATCACCTGACAGTCTTTGATCCTGCGAAACTCCTAGTGACTGAACCGAAAGCTGCTGTTGCCTGAAAAGCAAAGGGGAAAAAAAAAAAAAAAAAGAACAAACCACCCCCCTCAAACCCAACAACTCAAAAAACCTCCCAAAACCTGCAGGATCACTTCTTCCCAAAAGCTGTGAGCAACGATCGGGACGAGAGTAAGTCCCGGTCTCCCCTATACTCTGTTTTATTTCGGTGCAGAGTGGTACTTATTTTTGCTGGGAATAAAGGAGCCTGTTCCCAGCTCTGTTTAGAAAACTACAGCACAGTAACTGGTAACAATGGGAAGAGGTGGTGGTAGAAGAAATACAAATAGGGCTAGGAAGCGTGTTTGGATAGATGTTTTTTTCACGGAAATAGGCTGTATTTTAAAATATATTTAAAATTAGCATAAGAAGGAACGAGGTGAAATATTTTAAAACGAAAAGTCTTGGATTTTAGTATTAACACTTAGCGGGGAACGGGGGAGTTGATTTTATTTGACGAATAAAATAAACAACGGCTTTAATCTGCCCCACAGAGCCGCTTGGTCATCCGCTGCTCACCCTTACGAAACACTGAGCAGGCAGATGAGCGAGGAAGACTGAGAAGGTGAAGGAGACTATCGTTAAACCCCCTCCAGTCCTGCTTTCCTGGGACCTTGCCATTGCAGCCGGAGCCTGGAGGGTTTTCCTGCGCCCGGCAGCTGCCGGGGGAGGACGGGGACGATGGCCGAGGCGGAGCAGGGACCTCCTGCTCCCTTACGCTTCAAAGGTTTCTTTAAACTTTAACTTAGGAATGACACGAGACGAACGAAAGTAACTCAGCCCCGATCTGCAAACTGGCATTTTGGAAACGGCAGGGTTTTTTTCCTCCCCGCTGCCTTCCACCCCCCCCCCCCCCCCCCCCCCCCACTCCCTTGCTTTGGCTTGGGAAGTTGGGGTTTGTTTGGAAAGTTTGGAAAGAATAGTAATTAAAAAAACCCAAACGGGGATAAGTTGATTACAGAGAGTTTCCCTTCTGGATAAAAGGTGATAATTATAGCGGTTTTCTCGCCAATGTGGAGCAATACCCCCCCCCCCCAAAAAAAAAAAAAACAAAACAAAACAAAAAAACCCAAAAAAACCAAACCAACAAACCCCACACCCTGGGCTGGGGCGCTGTGCGATTCGGGTGTGAAAAGTCAAGTAGGGCTTTTCCCCTTCCTCTAGTGTAGAAATCGTGCGTGTGTGTTTGTGTACATCCATGCACTTGTGGTACTGACCTGCGGGAAATATTTTACAGCTACTTATCTCTCCCGGTGCAGAAAATGAAGGCTACGGGGTTGTTTTCTCCTTGCTGCGTTGCTTTCTCCATCTCTTTGTTTCTATGGCGTTGCCCCATCCCGTGCAGGCAGCCTTTCACAGGCTCTTTTATTTGCCAAAAACACCTGACACAGGGCTCCGGGAGGCTCTTCCTGCAGCCTGGGCTACAAGCCCTGCCAGGAGGGGTGGCCCCCGCTCAGAAACACGCTCGGACAAGGCTAATGCAAGGAGAGAACTGACAGCTGATGCGGGGGGTGGTTAACTGGGGTTAACCCCAGCAATAGCCAGGGTCAAGGTAATCCCCTGCTAAAGTTGGGAGAGGAAGACCTAGGAGGGAGCCCATCCTTCCCCCAACCTCATACCGAGCTCTTTCAAGCTCTGCAATCCTCTCCCCCTCTTCGTGGGGTCTGCACGGCCCCAAACGGGCCCTTTCTCCCCTCCGTGCGGGGTGATAAGGAGCTTGCTCTGCCCGCTTTGCCTCCCCGACCTCCCCCGCTTCCCCTCGCCCCCTTCCCAACATCCTGTCAAGCAATAGGCTGTAAAATAGTTATCCAGCCCAGCACACAGGCAAGTGCCGTTTGAGAGTAATTTCTGCCCCGAGCGTTTGGCCGGGGGCAAAGCAAGCGTGCTCTCTAACTGATCAACCTGGATATTTCATTATTCATTAATTTACTGTTTAACCAAATCCCACTCATTATCAGAGGCAACGCTTGGCAGAGCCCAGCGAACAGTAGCAGTTGGTGTCAGGCGTGGAGAATTGGCCCATTTGATCCTGGGCTGTTTTATTATTCAACACCACTGACTGAGAAAAAGGCCCATGAATAATAAAGAGCCAAAGCGTGTTTGAACTGAGAAGCATGACACAGCCTTACAAAACAGCAGTTAGGAAATTAAAGGCGAGGTGGCCCAGGCTTTGCATTTTTTATTCTCACTGTGGGCACAGGCATTGGGATCCCATATTTTTGTTGCTCCTGCGTTTATTGCTGTCGTTATTACTATTTTCCCACAAGCCGTTTTAGAGGTGTAAACCCCAAATCTTAACTGGGATCTTTTTATTGCAGAGTTTCTCTCTGCTCTATCCTGATTATCATTTTGATTTTAATAATGGCACAGATTGTGCTGCTTGCTTTTTCTCCCTTCCTTCACTCCATAGGAAATAAGCCCACTACAAACATCAGGTTTGGATCATTTTGTGTGTAATTCCACAAAACCACTCACAAGAGAAGGTTAACTGAGCACTGGGATGCCAACAGTGTCACAGGAACTCTGCTGAGGTCCTGAAGGACCCTCAGGGCTGGGCACTAGCCCATCAGGATCAAGTCTCCAGAAAACTACTACTCTGAAGGCATTTTTCATAGTTTGACAGCACCTTCATCTCTAGGCACTGACTGCTTACCAGCTGAGAAGGATATGTCTCCTAGACAGTGATACCATTCAAAAACTTTTTTATGTTAGTAGCAAATGATCTAATAATAAACCCTATTATCGTAATGATGCTTTCCACTCTTCTGAGCCCAGATCTTTGCTTTTTTCCCCCAGTCTTTCCCTTATGTACAGCAGAAACTCACAGATGTTATCTCAGCTACGTCAGGATCAAATTTCATTTTCCAAAATGCCTCCATTTTTGTAGGATACATAAGACTGTCCTGTGGAGTGGCGACATTTAGCAGATCTTTTAAAAAAAGATTTTCTTCCTTAAGGTTGTTAAAATATGGGGTCCTGAACAAGAACGAGGAGCAAGTAGTCAAGAGCAGCTTTGAAAAATGTTGACCAAAAAAAGCCTGACTTACAAAAGTCATCCAAGAACAGTGGAGCAAAATAACTTCTCTGCAGCCACGAGTCACGCGAGTGAACCTGGAGCATTCACAACAGCCTAGCCCTAATCTCGTCCTCTCCAAATAGGAGAGTTTTGCAAGACTTTCAGTCAAAATATTCTTTCTGTGTTACCCTTTCGGTCTTTGTTGATTATGACAATTGCTGTAGTGAAATACCGTCCGATTTCCTTACGTGGCATTATAATTTCCGTTAGAAATAACATCTTTAATGTCCTCAGGTTGTGGCAAAGATCAGGCTTTTAATCTTTCCATGAGCAAAGGGCAGGATGCATTTTGCCCTTCTTACTTTTCTAACCCCTTCTGTCAACTTTGCCAAGAATTATGGTAGGAGCAGTCATGGTATTTCAGTCCTCCCTGCACGCAACGCTGGGCACGACACGAGGTGGGAGGCACAGAGTGGGGGTGCCATCCCCATAACACTGAGACTGGTCCTGTCGTCCCCCCCGCCCCCCTTTGTCGTTTGTATCTGTTCAGAATCAGAGACTGCTTAAGATGTTTGGGTGATGAAAAAAGATTGTTCCTCCTGTTTGTGTCCCTTCCTATCTTCTCTCTCTTCTTCTCTCCTGCCGCCCCGAGATACACAAAAGTGGGATTTCTGATGGTGGTAGCCGTGTAGGGAATGATAATTCTAAGACCAAGTGCAGGTTATCTGCACATATTAGTTCTGGTCAGGATCAACAAAGACCTCCTAAATGATTTAGAGTTACTTGATTTGGATCAATTGTTTATTTAATAAGAAAGTGTCCAATTCAACGCCACACCACATGCCTTGTTTTATTTGTGGCCTGGCTCCCTGCAAAGGCATCTTTGAACATGCCATGTGTATCTTATTGTGGCGGCAGGCACTTATCCATAGGCTCCATCTCATCCTGCAGGGTTTTTTTTTAGGTTTGGGTGGCTTTGTTTTTGTTATTTTTATTTTATTCTATTTTTTTTTCTTCTTTCTCTTTCTCACCACCACCTGCTGTTATTTCTAGAAGCGCTAGTGTGAATTTCATTGGGATTTTACATCTTGATTAAAAAAACCCAATTCAAGTCTCTGTCAGGAACATGCCACTGGAAATTTGGCTTCTTAGTCAGAGCCTTGCCTTATCTTTCTAAATCAAAAACCGCTTTACAGATCACTTTGGATTATCAGAGTTTCCTCTTAAGTCTGGTTCAGACTGACTGTGGGTTTTAAATACTGGAAAAAATAGTAAGATGTCTGTGCACGTGGGTTCACATGGGTTGGTACAGATGATGCTTGCTCTGTTTATGCCTCTAAAATGTCTATACACAATCTTTTTTCTATCCTCTTTTCTTTCTGACCTTTCATTAATATTCATGATTATGGTTAGTGTTCCTGGAATTGAATGTATCTGGTGAAAACAGCCTCAGAGCAGCCCAGATTTCTTGTTAACATTTGTAAGGGCTTCACACACATCTGAAGCGGGTTTTAACATCAGGAAGACTTGGTGGGTCTAAGAGCAAGGTCCATGGTCACTGAAACAACCTTTTTGGTGACTTTAGGAGACGGATTTCACCTGCATGTCACCACTACCATCCTGCAAAAGACGGCCATGCAGTCATGCAGAAAAGACTATACATACAGATCACCTCAGATGACTGCAGACCACTTGGACAGTGAGTAGCTGCAGTGGTGAGTGGTTGGCCATGTGTTAGGGAATATCAGTAATTTGCTTTCATAACATTTCCATAGATACAACAAAGTATTGAGTAGGTGACCTTCATATTCCTCCATAAGAAACTCTGTCACGTTCTCCAGCTGAAAAATAGGTACAGCCCTAATCTCTTTAGGGTAGGAACTGTCTTTTGTTTCAAGCGCCCAGCATTTCGTGAAATGGCACCTTGATTTTCATTCCTGCTAGGTACTAAAATAAAACCAACCACAGCATACATTCTTCAGGAGGTATAAAATCAGGATTCGAGGTATTTTTCCAGGAAGGCGACATTCCATAGGAACAGCAGGTCGTTCTGTTCCTTGGTGAGAAGTGAATGCTCTTTGTGTTGCTGAAAGAAAAACTAAAAAAACCCACTCTGCTGTCAGGATGAAAGAAGAAATCTGGTGTTTCCATGCGTGCATGAATGTGACGAGCAGACGTGCATCCCAGTGAAGGCTGTTGAGCGTAAGTGGATGCGAATGTCAGTGAAGGATTATACCGTAGGTGCAGAATTGCAGGTTTAATCACATGTGATTATAATTGAGTGTGGGGGGAGGTGGGCAGCACTGGTGGTGTAACTGAATGGGGAGTGTGAGGGTGTGATTGTAATTAAGTGTGGGTGTAGCACACTGAACATAACTGAATGTGAGTGCCAGGAGTTGGGTATATAACCAAATGTGAAAGTGTCTGAGCGAGTACGTGTTAGTGGAGGGAAGAGGGCATGATTGAAGCTGAAGGTGAGTGTGGCTGAGTGTGTATGCGATGGAGCTGGTATGTGATCGGAGGACTCTCAGAAACCTGGGTGGCAGGAGCAGGACCACAAGAGACTGGCTGCAAGCCCGTGTTTCTGGAGTGAGAAGTGTGAGAGGTGAGCGTGGGACGGGTAATCAAAATGCAGCCTGGGTTTTCTGAACTGCAGTGTTAGCTGGGACAGCACTTCCGCTGGTGTGCTCAAAGTCACAGGCAATCTCATTGACTTTACTGTAGCTGAACATGCATGAATAAGTGCTCAGTACCAGGAACAAGGACTACAAAATTAGTGGATGTAATTAACGAACCCAATAGCGAATGGTGCTGGGCTAGTCTACAAAACATTGACTACTTGCTCAAATAAAATACTAGAAGTGTTTTTTGCTGTGTTCATGCTGCCAGTGTATTTTTTTTTTTTAAATGTATGGTTTACCCTGTAAGTTTACTGCAGGAAAGTTTGTACAAACAAGGAATTTCCAATGACTGTTAGAGGATATTTGTGGCAGAGGTATTTGAAAAGACTTTTTTCACATATAACACATGTTTCTAAGAACTAAATGAATCCGATCAAGGCAAAGAGCTAACACATCATAAACTATGCATCTAAATAAAACTAATTAGCCCGGCTTGATTTTCATATATCAAACATATACAATGAACAGCTTATAGACTTGAGACCAAGATGCCTCAAAGAAATTATTTGGAGTGTGAATTCAAATAATGACTGAATTGTAACCTTGAAGACCACGTGTGAATCTAAAAAGAAGTTGAATTAATTTAATCCTTCTTTTCCCCTTCAAACTAGTTGTGCAGCTCTAGTTGTTTGTGTGCCAGAATGATTTAAAATGATGCTACCAGCAACACTCTCATTGCCATTTACCAATATACGCAAGTTTCCTATTATTTTCACCTTCCTTTTAACAGCTTCTTATTGAGACAGGCACACACTTCTCTTCATATGCCTTAGGGCTTCTCGACACTTCAGAATTTACCAGAATAGCTATTCCAGAATTCTGGAATAAAATTGGCTACATGGGGGCTTTAATTAAACAACTACTTGGGAACCATTATCCAGAAATAGTGAATTTCCAGGAGTAGAAAAACTTTAAAGAAACAATGTGGCTCAGTGAGTAGAGATATGGCATGGGAGGGAGGAAAAAGTGCAGTATTTTCTCAGCTCTGCTGGAACAGCTGCTTTATCACTCATTTTTTATACACATAAGTGGGGATAGACAGTCATATTCTGGTTGTTTACTAAGGGACTGGAGTTAATCTCACTAGATTTTACTTGTCTATAAGGTAGACACCTGTTTAAGTTGCAGAGGTTCCCTCTATATGGATAGAGAGATCTTCTTCCAGTGGCTGGGTTGTGCCATCCAGACATGAGTATCTAGATAGGCTAGATGAACATCATCTATACGTCTTTGTTTCTCAACGGATTTGACAGGGACCCAGAGGACTCAAAGGAGATGTTATGGCTTGCTTTTTATGCTTAGTGATACACTTAATGAACCAAGAGGCCACATCTGAAACGGTTGCTAAATTAGGCAGAGATAAGCGGTATAAAGGTGACCATTGCTACTTGTTTTATGCTAAGAAGCCCTTTGAGATCTTCAGATATAAAGAACTGCACTTCCCCAGCAGTCTCCTTGCTACCGTAGACTTTCCTCCTTCCTTGTCCTGTGCTTCTTTGCATAAGAGGATTTAATTTGCAACATGTAGGGGATATCCCCTCAGTTTGACCTAGGAGGATTCAGTGTTTGTGGCCTAAAGGGAAAGACATCAGTTCAAATTTCACAGTATCTTTAGAGTCACAGATGTACTCACCACATCCACTTTGCTCTGATGCCTTCTCAGCTGCTTGGTGTTGCTCTGATTTCATTTGTAGGCTTTGATAGGAATAATACATAATTTCTACTAATAGCAGAGGATCTTTGAATGTAGTCTTCACATTTAGCACTTGCCACAATTTGTAATACAGAGGCAAGACTAGGATGCAAAATAGCTATTCAGAGGGAAAGCATACTCCCTCCTGTTTCCTCACTCCTGGTTTCCCAGTAGCTTAATTACACCATGAGGCAGTGAGACTCTTTTATTTATTTCTAAAGTAGCCTGGTGGTTTAAGGGACTTTATTGGGAGACAAGGAGCTCACGAGGAGCAGGACACTAACTGTAAATCTCCTTCCTGGGCAAAAGCAGCTCTTACTTCAGCTACACTTTGAATAAAAATGGTCATGAACTGGAAGTGACGCTACTTGTTATTCAACCACCCTACTCAGATCACAGCACGTTTACTGGACTGGGCCCCTCAGGGTGCTCAGGAGGACCCCAGCTGTGAGCCTTGGGTAGGTGGCATGTTAGCTCAGCTCAGGACAGTGGCGATGCTATGCGAGAATAGTTCCCTGATTTGTTATTAACTTCCTTATCTGTTGTAGAGATGAGCTCTTGGATTGTGTTCACGGGCTTCTCTCTGAGGTATGAGAGTCTGAGGACATGGATTCTAGCCTGATCTGTAGGTGTTAAGTCATTGAGTGTCAAGCCCATGGTGTCTGATTCAACACCTATCCATCACTGCTAAAGCTTTCAGTGACATCAGTGGCCCAAGACTGGGGCCTTCAAATGTAAATTTTAAGGAATGAATCACCTTCTATAAAGGTTCCTGCTGGAAATGACTTGATTAAAAATAACACACTTAGGAGAGGTGTTTCAGCTTCAGCCAGACCTCATTAACAGAATCACTCTTGATGTTCTCCTTGGCAAGCCTGGCGTTAGGTCTGCTTCAAACTTGTTTATGAGGTTGTTTGAGGTTTGTGTAGCACACAAGATCTACAGTTGGAAAAGTGTCACTGCATGAGGCTGTAATCCTCGCTGTGGTCAACGTGTTGAGAGTTTTATATTTCCTGACCGCAGGATCTTTCCATAAAGTGAAGGGGGGAGGGATATTATTGTGATTAACCAGCTGGTTTATTAAAACTTCTGGAAGCCACGGTGAAGCTTTAATGAGATTATTGTGTCCATAAACTGCAAAGTTTCTTCTGCTCTTTCTTGTTACAGGGAAAATAGAGGAACTAGCCAGGCCTTTCTCAGGCCATGTGAAAGGTTATTAGAGGCCATAACTCTGGGCGTGAATGGTGGCAGTGAGACAGCGAGAGGCCTTCCTGACACGCTCACCAGCTGAAAATTTGTGAGGTGTTTTTTCCCCCGTGGTCTCTGGAGGTGTAAACTGCAGCAGAAGCTTTTGGTAGCCACACTAGGAACAGGGACAGGATTCCCTCCTTCCCTCAAATCTCCCTGGTTAACCTGCAGGCTGAAACACAAGCAAGTTTTCCGTAGGCTCGTCATGTCCCATGGTCTGAAAATATATGTTGCATTTATAGACTCTGCTTTGGCAGAGTCTTTAAGCACCTATGCAATAGCATGTCTGTGACTTCAGCCTGATCAGCCAGGCTATGTCTCCAGAGCCATCCCAGCCTCCCTTTTTATCTCATAAGATTGATGGAGCAGCAGTTTTCACATGACAATGACAGCATTTAGCATTTGTGTAAAACAACAGGTACTTGGCTTGCTTTCTGGCATTAACTAACTCATTGCTCTGCCAGGTGGCAGAACAATATGATGCAGCACACAAGGAGGAAGTTAAGTGTGTCCTGGATCTGAGGAAAAGCAGTAGTAAGGACGGCTGTAAGAATTTCTTGGCCTTTCCGTCTTGATTCCTCCATTCCTTCTACTAACTTGAAATGAAATGTGAAAAAATTGCAGGCCTAATCATCTCCCTGTTTGCTAATTATATGTTCAATATCTTAATTTCCTCATTTTCATTGCTCGCCCTTCTTTTTCCCCCCTCCACTTTATTTTTTCTTTACTTTCATAGTCTATTTTCTTTACATAGTCTATTTAAAAAAAATGTAGGATGGCATTTAGCCAGCTGTTACTTTGCTTGGATATGTGGAAAAGACATTGGAGAAGCTTCACAAGAAAGAGGAAAATTATGCCAGGTTGTGTCCATTCTGGTGATCCTTTCTGGACATCAAAAAAAAAAAAAAAAAAAGATCGAAACAGTAGGAAACTCAAATGATATTTCTAACATAAGGAGTTATAAGTCCATCCTCTATAGCAGACAGCTTGGAGCTATCAGGCCCCACTTACTTGGCACCAGGCCCAAATGGCACAATCTAGTCATATCAGTATCCATATGGGGCAGATTATTCTTTATTTGG
This sequence comes from Leptosomus discolor, assembly GCF_034619465.1. Classification (NCBI taxonomy): domain Eukaryota; kingdom Metazoa; phylum Chordata; class Aves; order Leptosomiformes; family Leptosomidae; genus Leptosomus; species Leptosomus discolor. The sequence continues at coordinate 123,083,910 of NC_141392.1, forward strand.
GTGACTTTGATGCAAAAGCAGACAATGTTACACCTTCTGGTGTCAGGCCAGCAGTAGAAAACGCCTCCGGTACCCACCTCTTTGTAATCGTACCAGTAATTGTATTTTTTTTAACAGTTCCAGAGGGAAAGTGGTGAGCCTTTTCAGTAGATACCCTTGGTACATCCTAAGGTGCTACAGGTCCTAGAAGCCATATGAATGTTTTTAAAACCCTGATTAGACATTTCTGAAAGAAACTAGTGTGTGGTCTGTTTTATAGTGAGTGTAATAAAAATCGCTGGACGTAATTTATCCTTAACAAATGCAGGGCCAGAGGTGAATCCTATTTTTTGTTGTTACTGTAGCAAATATTTTTTTTTTTTCCTTTTTAGGCATCAGCTCAAAAATTTCTGTTTATTTGTAACATAAATGAAAGAGAAAGGATGTTGTTAAATGAATAAGCCATTTAAATACAGACATAAAAACACAGGGTTGGCTATTAAAATACTCAGAAAAGTAGTTATGAAGTCTGATTCAGCTTGCATTTCAATCAGTAGCAAAATTCTAATTGATTTCAGTAGGAACGGGGCCTGGCCTTAGTTTCTTCAGTGCTGTCCACTGCTAAGTAATTGATTCACATTGCTGCCCTCTTAAAACACCACAGTATGTTCCTTAAATTTTCATAGAGGAGGACCTACCCTTGTCATTTGGGATGGGTCAGAATCAGTGTGTCATAGGATCTCTTTCAAGGATGTGATTTTATTATTGCCGTGTGTAAATAACATTTCTTGTAGAATATGTACAGCAAAAGGGGATTTTTTGGAAGTAACCAAGTCAAATTCTAATTATAACCACAAAGGACCAGGGAATAAGTAGGCGGAAACCTCATTACTGTAGATAGGGCTGGAAACATCCACAGATGGACTTTTTTTAGTTAAGGAAGGCTAACGGGCAGAAGTGTTTTATCCTCCCTGCTTTGACATATTTGCAGTCATCAAATTTGTACTGGATATGATCTTCAACATCCTCAGCCCTTTGTGGGAATGAATCTACTTAGTTACACACTGTGCAATATCTAAGAAACTACAGAGTTTTCCCGTCTCTTATCCAACCACATCCAGAGATCCAGCTTATTTCAAACACTCTGGGTCTGGGACAGAAGTGATTTGACTGTCAAGCAGTGGTGATGTGATACTTCTTCTACATTAAGGATCTTGTACAGTAACAGTTGATAATTTGTATTGTCCACTTGGGTTGGCCTTGAGGTAACACTGAAGGTTACGTTTGCTCATCCTTCTGACACTGAATCTCCATGCAAAGCTGGAGCCCATGTGCTTGCATGCACCTGGTATAGGAACACATAAGTGGTGTATAAGAGTTTGCACTGTGGCTGTTAGGGAGGCACAGAGGACAGGAGACATCCCGTGCTTATGGCAGTTTCACTGGTAACCTGCTGCATACAGCCATGTTTTGAGAGGTGTTTTCCTCAGCCCTGAGCCTGAGAAGTGAGGAGTGGACCTTTTATATTGGGTGAGATGATCCTTTACACTTCCGTTTTGCCAAAAGGCCAGTAGTAACTTTGTTAAAGGAATCCTGAGCTCGTATCCAGGGACAGGGTCTGAGTGACGAAAAACACACTTGGTTTTTCACTTGCAAAAAATGCCATAGAGGTTCTTTATTTAGAGAGATATCGCAGGACGTGTCTGGTTCATAAATGGCAAGTACACCATGAAAGTGGAAGACAGTTTTGCCTCTTGTCCTGTCTTCTCCTTATCATGCCCTCAGGTTCATCTGTAAAAGACTTGAGCAGCATGTGTTTTTATCAGTTCTACAAACCTAGGTAACGTGTGTAGACAAGCAAATAAGTGGGTTAGAAGCCATCAAGAATAAGACACGAGGTAGCAATGACCTCAAATCACAAAGTTTGGTCTGCTGGTGGAGGAATGGGGAATCTGAGATGTTTTAAGAAGTTTCTCAGTGGGAGCTGCAGATGGCCCAAAGGTATTCATAGAACCATAGAACAGTTTTTGTTGGAAGAGATCTTCAAGATCATTGTGTCCAACCTTTCTCCTAACTCTACCAACACCACTAAACCATGTCCCTAAGTACAACATCTACCCGTCTCTTAAACACCTCCAGGGATGGTGACTCCACCCCCTCCCTGGGCAGGCTGTTCCAATGCCTGACAACCCTTTCAGTAAAGACATTCTTCCTAATCTCCAGCTTGAACCTCCCCTGCTGCAGCTTAAGGCCCTTTCCCCTTGTTCTATTGCTTGTTACTAGGGAGAACAGACCGACCCCCACCTCGTTACAACCTCCTTTCAGGTAGTTGTAGAGAGTGATAAGATCTCCCCTCAGCCTTCTCTTCTCCAGGATAAACAGCCCCCAATCCCTCAGCCGTTCCTCATACAAGACATGCTCCAAACCCTTTACTAGCTTTGTAGCCTGCCTCTGTACCCTCTCCAGCACCTCAATGTCCTTCTTCTTCATCTCTTTGTATTCTAGACCCACATGAAATCGGGGTGCCTGCTATTGTAAATGCTGTCTTTCAGGTGATGTTAAAGGAAATTTTTTTTTTTCTCTGCAGTCATCAGGCTTCCAGTGAAGTTCTGCATGTGGACATTAATCTCCTGCCAAAAATAATTATATTATCTCTAAATTCTCAGTGCATTTTTGGTGGGTGAATAAAGTCTGTGCTTCAGATTGCCTATAATATTGCATTGTTCTATTAAATCACTGTGGCAGCAATGGTTGTCCCACAACAGAAAACATCTTCATGAGGAAAAGGTGTTTCGATCGATGTGTACAGGGTATGTGTGCCCTCCAGGCAAAGAAATCATTGGTCACTCTGTGGGACTGCCCGTTTTAGTTCAGAACTCTGTATCTCCATACAATACATGTTAAAGCCCAAGAGCCCCATCCCTTCCTCCGTGTCTAACAGCACAAAATTATTCTACAGGTTTCTCTTTTTGCTAATTGGCAGCAGCTCTGTAATTATGAGATAACCGCTCCAAATGAAATATTTGGGATTGTGTTTGAAATATTGTCTCTTCCTGCCTGCCTGGGGGTTTTATGCAAATGCAGAAAAAATTGTACCCTAAGTCAAAAGATTCTGTGGTCTTATCCACCTCTTCCAGGACTTTATGAGCAGGAAGGAAGGTTAGGGCAGTTTTTCATTTCCTATATGAATGTCAGAGCTTGGAACAATAATGGGGTCTGGAATTGCTCTTCATAAAAAGTATGTTGAAATTATCAGTAGAATGGAAGGGAAATGCACCAGGTGAGATAGGAGATATAAAAATAATTTTCCTGTTACAAAGTAGTTTTCTTCCTTTAAATGGCATGAAGGGCTAATCTGTTTAGTATCCAAGCAAGCTATTTATCTGTTAATTTATTTTCCTGCAAAAAAGTCCATCTGATATTATTAGGGTATAAACAGACTGTATATGTATTGTATGCTTTTTTTTTTTTTTTCTTTTTCTTATTCTGGTTTCAAATGCTGAAAAAAGCTGATTATTTCAGCTAAGCAGCTGACAGTCACTGACTCTATGTCAGAACCACAAGCTATAGATTAGGACATTTATAAGACTCAACAGACAAGGGGTTGATTTTAAGTGTGAACTTTAAAAACCTCAACTGACTAAGCTTGGAAGAAAAGATGAGACAGGTTCAAAGGTTAACATGACTTAAGTATCTTGGGACAAGCTAAATACAGCACCTGAGAGATTGTGGTTTAAAAATAACCCTTAAGCATATAAAATAAATAATAATTTAGTAAGGCTTTTGAGTTCCAGAAGTGTCCCGTCATCAACAGTTAACACAAATAGTACATCATGCCTAGGATTCAGATGCAGCAACTTGGAGATTTTGCCAGATTTTCCAGTTTTCTCTTCATAAGAAACCAAACAAAACCAAATGCTATAAGATACATGCATGCTGCATTCCATATGCAATTACGATTAGTTCATATATGTACGATGTATGTGCACGTACACACAGAGATACATGTATTTAAATGAGAAGAGGAGAATGACAATGCATCGTTGTTGGAGAAAAAGAGATACACTAGCAAATCAAAACTTGCTTCTGGGAAGCATAAATATGAAAAAGCAGTATTTGTTACTGCAACAACACTCATGAGATTTCTAAAGAGATACTGAATATCTGGGGGGTAGATTAGTCTCATGTAATGTTAAATGTCTAGATGGTGGGTACCTAATCTAAGCTAGTTGTCTAAGCTGTTGATCATCTCTCAATAGTCAACGGAAGCAGACAGGATCCTCCAGAGAGCAGTTCATCTCACTTATACTGGGATGGATTTGGCCATTTCTAGAGGTTTGCATCTTTATTCACCGACTGTAAGAGGAAGTGATTAAATAGTGTAGACAGATGTCTAACTTTCTGATGGCTAAAGTAAGGTGAGGTAAATTCACTCTTGCTGTGCTTCCAGGTTAACAGCTCCAATCCAAATAAATTGCTTTAGTGTTTGAGATGCATTAGGTTAGATTGCTAATCTAAATATTAGAAAGCCAAAGGCTTTGAGCTACTCAAGCTTTTACACAACTCCAGTCTTTAAGGATTAGTTATATTGCTACAGTAATCTCCATCGTCTGTCCTTCTCTGACCCTTTCTTTGCCACTGTTAGCCTAATTCGCAGGACATGAGGCCACATGTCCACCACTTGGATAAAACCTAAATCCTATGCCTAGATTTAGGCACTGCCTGCAGTCCAATGCCAGATGAAACCAAGCATGCTGATACACAAAGTATCATTCAGAGATAGCGAGAGGTGGGATTCAGTTAGAGATAAAGGCACTTCAATGTTGTTTTAAACATGCAGGTGCCTGTGGGGTCTCTGAGTGTTAAATGTCCTACTATGGGAAGTAGTCCGCTCTGTCAGTGGAGCATAGAGAGGGTACCAGCCCACATATTTAATGTAAATCTGATACCACAGAAGCTTGAGAGGCCAAATGTAGGTTATTTTGTCCCACCCCTGACCCTGAAAAATGCTGTGCAGTCGAAGTTGTAGCCAAGTTTGTGTAGCTCCTACCACCTGCCCACTGCCCACTTCTCACTCATCTCCAAGTGACACCTGGAGTTGTGCTTATCTCTGTAGAGCCAGCTGTTGCTGTACCTCCTTGTGGTGTCAGGTCCCCAAAAGCTGGACTTGCACAGCGCGAGTTCTGCTAAAACATCATGTCCCTGAAGAAGATATTGGTCCCCCAGCCCAGAAGGCATCTTCCATGTAAAGAGCTATTATATAGCCTGAGATTTGGTGCAAATGAGGAAAAGGAAGGAAATAAGGACTTATCTTTCATTTCTACCACCAGGCATAGGGTGTTGTGCAGGGAGGAATGCAAAAATTATGGGACAAGGGGAACAAGAGGGGAAAAAAGCTCTGCAGGTGACTTGTGCACTGGGATGGAAGGCTGCTGCTCCTGTCATCATGTATGCATTGTGCACTGAAAAGTCGTGGGATAAAGCATGTACATAGTCCCTGGAGAGCTCTTTATCAGTTCTGATGGTGTCTGCTGACTTGTCAGGTAGCCTAAATGTCATAATTTGGATTACCCTGTCGAGTGAATACCTGCTGCTTTTTGTGATGCCTGTTTTGAGTGTTCATAGTAAATAATCTGGATAATTTTCCAGGGTCTCAATCTAAATACAGAGGAACACAGGCTCCATCGAATCTTTATGGACCCAGAGCTAAGTGCTTCATCATTTTTAAAAACAGAATGATGGGGGCACTTCAGAATAATGTGCCTAAATATTATTTATTCATATTCAGGCATAGCTAAACTGAAATCAGCAAAGTGGCACTGTTACAATACCAATGCAAGCAAGGTCAGGAACAGTCACAAAATCTGGTTTTTATACTCCAATAAGCCTTTATGATAATTCCCATGCAAATCACCCAGGATACCTTGCTTCTAATGGGCTTTCTCTGGAGCTGTAACATTCTGCAGTCTATTTCTCCCAGGCCTTGGATTTTCTGGCGGTGCACACATGCTCACTGTTAATAAAAGCAAATGGCTACAGGGGATTCTGAGTCTTAAATTTAATAACGGGTAAGAGTTAAAGTAAACAGTGACTTTGCACCAGTGTGAAGGGCTTTGCAATGGACATGCCAATGGTGAACTGCAGCTGAGCACAGACCTGTGCATTATCTGATCGGTACCTGTAATGGCAGAGGAAGGAAAACAGATTTTCTCTCCCACTCTCTTCTCTTCCACTGCTCAACCTCTCCCTAATTGCACCTGTGAAGTCTCAGACTGCTTCCCCCTCCCTTTTTCTTCCTTCCTTTTTCAACTCTCCGGCTACTGGTGAAAAAGGAATTTCCAAAGCATCCAGGATCCCAAGAGCGCCATGCTAGGAATAAATAGCACAAAGACTAATAATTCCATGGCAAATACCACTCAGTAGGAAGCAGGAAAACTGAAGCAGTAACTATGCCAGTAATTGTAATCAATATGCCCTCTTTGCATGTCAGGCTACAAATGCAGAACAAAGTTGGTTAAAATGCACGTCCTGGGACATTTGAACATCTGGAACTTTTTATGTATTCATGAAGATTGTGAGTCAGATTCAAAAAGCTGTTTAAACAAGTGTGTTGATACACATAAGGTTTACTGTATATATAGAAAAAAAGCATCATTGTTAACATGTTTTTTTGTATTCCTGCCAACCTCCTGCCAACTGGGGACAGAGTGTAGGTTGTTGGCATGTGTTCCTAAAGCTCTCATTGAAATGGAAACTTCCCAATGCTGGTTCAAAGGTTAGCAGGGTTTTTGATTCAAGCCAAACAGCCTTAGAAAACAGGGATTTATTTTTTCATCGAAATGAACGTTTATGTTGGTAATTCTCACATTTCAATTTGGTTGTTACTGGAGATGTTTATCTGGGCTTGAAACAAGTGGTCTGGTTGACTTGGTATGAAAAGAGACTGATTTAATTTGGGTAAGACTTGCATTATAGCAGTAACTGACTATTTACGAAGGGATTATGCTCACTTCATGTTGGTTGTCTATAGATTAGACAACACCTATTCCTGGTCAATCAACTGGCAACCTGTTTTAGGACTGAATGAATCACTGTCTTGAGGTTCCTACCTCTTTAGCACTAAACCCATGCACAGAAGCTGGGTGACTGGTTTGGACCAGGTGCCTGATGCAGACTTGGGTGTGATCAGTGCCTCTATAAGTAGGTGTTAGTGAGACGAGCTTTGTGTGTGCTTTGGAGATATAAGCACCTCGAATCTATTGAGAAATCTGTTCTTTGAGAAATGAAATTAAGTTTGTCTCCAAATTACTTTTGGTTTAATAAATGGGAGTGAAATAGTTATTTAATTTAAAACCTTGTGCTTGGTGGAGTATGAAGCTGCTCTTCTTTCATGAATCCTTCCATCAGTAGCCATGGTGCCATGCAGCCTCAGATATCCACAGGTAACCAGTCAAACAGGTTGGGATGAAAAATTGTAGCCTGAGCCCTGCGGTGCACTATGTAAGTGTCTTTTTGGGGGTAAAGCAGGAGGCAAAAAGATTTAATTTTTCCACCCACTTGTTCTCTAACCATAAGGGACTCTGTGCCTCAGGGAACCCATCAGGTAGTTTTCTATCCAAGAGAATGAGTTTGAGCTATAATTAATTAATTAATCACTATAAAGCACTCTGAGATTTTGTAAGACTTAGAGGCAAAAATGCTAATACTCAGGTATATGGCAACAATAAAGATAGTGCACACGTAAAAAGAAATAATATTTTATGAATATGTTTACAGTATCCTCATTTAATATCCATTTGGTTTGATTGCCCTTAAAAAAACGCTTTAGTCAAAATGTTACGTTCTGTTAGCTCCTTGTAGACCCATAAAACATAAAATGTAATGCATTCATTCTTAAAATTGTTATTTTTTTCTTAAAAATGTAGTTTTTAATGAACAAAAATCTTATTGTAAATATTCTGCCAGAAGATGCTTGCAGCCAGCTTTCTTGTTAGAGTTTAAAATGTTAAATTAACCTCAGTGCTTTTTTAAGGTGGAATTTACGTGTCTACAAGTTAGAAGCCTAAATCTAAGGAGGTTGTTCTGGATTCCCTTTGTATGTGGTGGCGAAGACAGGTAATTCCTGAGACCTAAAGTAAGAATTTAACTGAGATGAATGACTCCATGGAAGTGCCTATTTTTCTCTCTTAGGGAACTTAAAGTTATTACTGCAGGTGATCATTATACCTTTAAGCATGTTAGTATGACTTAAGACATCAAGACACTAAACTCACTCAGGTAAGATGAATCTCACCTATGGTTTCCATTTTTTAAAATAAGGCAATGCAATGGATTTCTCTTTTGACCATATTTGATTTATGTAGTCATGTATGACTTCTCACCACAGAAGCTGGACAATCTTCAATGTAGTTATTTTCACAACTAGATGTTGCTGAAGTCTGTAAGACAATTAAATTCCATGGAAATTAAAGTGTACTGAGCATTCAGGCCCAACATTCTATTTAACATTACAAAGAAAGGCGATGATACAGGAAAGGCATGGATCTTGGTCCTTTCTTAATTTCATTCACATTATAATCGCTGCCCATCTCTCTCCCTGCTGTCTGAGGAGCTTTTCAAAGCTGCCGAGCATCAATTAAATCATGCTGAAGTCTGGTGGGTTAGCAAAGTGCTGCTGTTGAGGATTATACTCTGGATAAACAGTGGGATTTTCAGAGGGCTGCAAAAGTCCATTGTCTTTCCTTGAAAACTACATCTCTCACTCTCTTGAGAATCTTTGATTTTTTTTCCATGATACCTGAATATTGGTGTAGGCCCTCATCTTAAAGGTGACTAATGAAAGGGTCATGATTTTCAAAGAAATGCTGAGCAGCAGTACTTTAAACTATGGGTCTCACTTCACCTGTCTTCAGGTTGGGCAGGTAAAATCAAAGTACACTGAGGACTTGAGTTAGTGACTCATGTATTGGTCATGATCCCTTTGAGATGCTCCTGGATATCTCAAATGACTACAGAGCTGTTGGATATGATACAAGAGGTATTATAAACAGAGCTCTTTCGGAGTGGCGGCTGTGGACACCTGTTTGTTGAAGTCTTGGACTTGAATTGTGCAAAAAAGGTCTGATATTTCTGTGAGAAGATCATCTCTTCAGAGATTTCTTCAACATCTGCTTCTCATCCCATCACAAATGCTGCCGGTCTTCGGGATGCTATGGCATTTCCACTTCCAGTCCCAGCTTGCAACCAGCAGTAAAAGAACATTAGAAGAACTTGATGAAGTCTGGTTTGAGTTTAGGTGTAAAAATGACTGAGACTCATCTGCTTTCTATCTTCTATGAATTGCTGGCTAGTGCTTTTCAGTCAAGATGTTTCAGTGAAGATTATGTACATTTTTAAGGAGATTGTGTAGAGGCCTAGAATAGGGGCCAGGTTAAAAGAACCAGGAGATCCTTCTCCCTGTGTCTCCTCTATAAATCTCTCATTATCAAAATAATGCCTCATTTGTGATCTTGGATGGCTCAGCCTTGAATGAGTCATATTTCTTTTGATACAGATGATTCATATAACTTCTTGTACAGCCCAGGCTTGATCTGCAGAAAAGCTTAACAGCAGAAAAGCTATAGCAAACAGGCTCTGCACATGCTCTGAGTTTCTGATAATCAGCCTTTATTTAATTAAGCTTCATATCTTTCTTGTGAGGTAATTATTATTACTATACAACTTGTACCATATTATGAAAAAGAAAGAAAAAACAGATATTAAGAGATTGATGAAAGTGATTGGAGGTGATATTGTAAAGATTCAGAAGTGTCTGTCCTACTATTCCTTGAAAACACACAATGCCCTTTTCTAATGCATGTTGTAGCTATAAATTCGACACAGCCAAAAAATGTCTTTATTCAGCTCCTCTTGTACACCATGTTCTGATTCAAGGACTATGGATTGCTGTGTCCCTGGCTTTGGTGATGAACCAATTTGTATGTGCCTTTCTCAAGAGGTAGCAATCAGGAAGCAGAAATATGTACCTTGGTCAGGTTTTGCAACTAGAGACAATGAAGTATGCATGTGGTTTTTTCAGCCTCTGATCCCCTTGCTATCAAACTGCATGGATGTGTTTTCTTAGGCTGCATCCTTCGAAGGGTAATCACTCTCTTCCTTTGCCAGCAGATTGTCCTGCATTTATACTGGGGAGAAAAGGATGTTCCTCAGTTTAGACCTCATGGTATCTGCATTCTTACTGCACAGAAGTAAGATTGAGTGTGGTTTCTGCACGTTGAGAAGCTATCAATGTTGCAGTCTAACTGGGCTTGGCCTCCAAAAGATGTAAATATACTTCAGGTGAAAGAAGCTGTGAATGAATCCCAGATGACGGAACGTGTAGTTAAGTGGTGATTTGAGTCAGTTTGCTAATATGACTTCTTTGCTGAGGAAGAACCACAAGGCAACGTGACCTTCACAGCTGAACCTGGCAATCAAAAATGTGTGTTGTCTCGATCTTTTTGTTTCACCCTGGACCTGAAATCAAACACTGAAAATAATATTACCTTAAAAGAAAACAAAATACAAAAAGACCTAATTGTGTGTTAATTGTCTCCCTTGTGTAAAAGTAGTCAAAATCATATGCACCTGTAAAAGACCTTCAGCTGTCAACATTAGAGAATCATGTATTTTATTTTCTTCTTCAAGTGTTTTTTTTTTTTGCATCATTGAAACAAAATTAGCCTGAGAAGTGTAACAGCATTGGACTTCCTAATGATTGCTCTGATATACCAGCAGATATGATCCAATATCAGATTTCATCCTATTTACTACAGATTAATTATGAGGACACATTCAAAGATAAAAGCAGAAAATACATTAGCTTTAAATAAGAACAAGATACATAAATGATGTTGTCATAACATCACAGAAAAAGAAAACATCTTATTGAAGAGCATGTTGCCCTGTCTATTCAGACACCCAAGCGGGGTGCCTCTGCAGTTATTTTCCTGAAAGAACTTAGAAACGATATCTAATCCTCCATGCCAGTATTTCCATATATGTACAAGTGGGCTCTTGGAAACAAATGAGTGATGAGATGATACAAAAATCAGGCATCATCTCTATCAAATATAACGACGCTAATCAAGTGAATCAAAACTACATTCACTAAAACAATGGCATTAACAACTCCCAAATCCTCCATCTCACACGGAGCTTCTGTTCTGAAATGTTACATTTAATGCTGTGCACTATCAGTTTTCCTGTTGCTGTTGACTTTAGCTGAGAGACATTCAGACACGATGATCTTAGGTAGTGAGCTAAAACTAGAAAGGCAGCTTGATCTTGCAATTACCCTATATACATGTTATCAGGAGGTTGGTGCTTGATTTTTAGATCGCTGAAATTAATTTTTCTATAAAACTGTGACCACCTGCTGGTTCACGTGGACTAAGCTGACTTTCCCAGTCCAGGTCCCTGCTTACTACAGGCACATCACAAATACAGTCAATAGACTCCATCACGTCGTAGAATGTATTGTTGTTCTCATTCCAGTGAAAGAGATGCAAAGTCCTTTTTCTTCTAGCTATGGTTCACAAAAATATCTCAGAAGGAGCTGGCAGACTGGAAATTTGCAGAGATGTTGTATCTGTTTGCATGGATAAGCAGAGATTCATTTTCCAGGTCAGCATCCTTTTGCAAAGCGTGCAATTCATATTGAAAAAAAAACCCCAAAGAAAACAAACTTCTGAGGGCCTTGAAACCAAGCTTCATCTTTTTGGCAAGAAAAACGAGTCCTAGTATCAAGTTATAAGTTAAATATCTAGAGAGATACAACTGTAATTAATTCAATTATAATGATGCAATCAATACATTGACATTTTCTGATTTGACAAGGGTGATTACTGGATCACCATTTATCTCCCAGGTTTCCCAATAGTCAATGCCTCTAATGAAAAGTCTCCTTTGACTCCTTCTCATTTGATGTTTTAGCTTGTTTGAATTATTAGCTCTAATTTTGTCAAGCTGGAATGTTACAGACCGGGCTGCTAGGATACTGCAAGATTCATGGGTTTTGGATGTTGTACCACAGTAAAACAGCTGGAGGGGAGGGGAGAACCGGTATGGTGAGTAATGGCAAATGCATCCATCACATCAAAGAAACTTCTATCAGCCCCACTGGCAAAACAGTGAGTTACTGAACTATCAAGGATATCAGGCTGAGGATTTTGAATGATAGCTAAATATACTTTCCCCTTAGAGGAGTGATCTTGCTTTGGACTGATCATATTTGTTGCTATCAGTGATGACAATGAACAGCTGTGCTCGGTGGTAGCTGCTTGTAATTTCTTTGCCAAACACATCCACTCACAGGACAGACAGATGCATTTTGAAATTAGCAGTAAAAGAAGACCAAAAAAAAGCGAGTGAGATGTACAGATAGGCAGTCCTGTCCAGCCATCTTTGAAAGAGTTAGTCGTTTTTTGACTAACCTAGTAGCATTACTGAGTCTATTTATTCTGTCTCCTACATTTTGTTATAAAGTTTTTCAGCAGTGAGGTACAACATTCCCATGGGGTAAAAGAGCTGCCACTGCACAGAATTTCCTTCTAGTGTAAAGCCAAGCCATGAGATCTGTTAACTCATAGTTTGTCACAGAACAGATAGCTTTCTTCAAAACTGTATCAGTGCACGTACAAAAAGGAAAGAAATTGTGACTAAAGTCTCATTGACTTCAAAGACGACAAGAATTTAATCACTTAACAGAGCTTTAAGGTTCTCTCCAATTTTAGTACGTCTTTGTTTTGCCAAACAGTTTTTTTGCAATAGTGAACAGTGTTGCAGCACCCAAAGTCTGTCCATCAGAATAAAAAACTTATTTTCCTTAGGGTTGAATCTGGATTTGAAATTTTGAGCTGGTTTTGGTTCACAGCTCTTCATCTCAGTTTAATTACTTTGTCATCATCATTACATTGCTTGATCGCAGTGGGGAAGGATATCAAACAGCCATGTTAGTTACATAACTTTCAGATGCGTATGTGAAGTCAGACTGGATAACCATAAGGATTTCTTATTGTCTTCTTTATCTTTATTTAAGATTGTAATTAATCCAATTGTAATTGTACTAATCTCTTTGTTTAGGATTCTAATTCACACCTATCCTCACCTTTTTCTTCCCAAGCCAGTTTCTTAACTGCGAACAATAAAGACTGCAAAAAGAGGGAAAGACATAAACATGAGGAAAACATAGTGAAAATAGCAGTGAGCACATCTCAGAAATTGGAAAAAACATTTAAGGAGGACGTACACCAAAAAGGGTGCACAGAGACTATTTCATGCTTGAACTCTGGTGTCAGGAAGGTAGTTGAAACATACCATCCAAAGTGGAGCAGTAATTACGAGGAGTGAACTAATAATGGATAAGTATATAAAAACAGAGACTGCAAAGCGACAGTCAAAATAAACTAGGGACAAAGGCCACTTAAAGCATCAAGGCTAAACTCAAAGATAAGCATGGCACAGGCCAGTAGGAACTAATGTAACTTCGTGAGGGATGAACTGCCTTTTGCTAGCACCACTCAGGAACCCTGAAATCTGTTCCCTCTTGGCTTTTGCAATGAGGAGAGTCATCTTCAATGTTAAGTCTTGAATGACTTGAATCAAGTTTGTATTTAAAATACATTGAGACCAACCGTATCTTGTGGATTTGAAGCAGCCACAGTCTGTGTCCAAGCTGAGCAGCCACTGCTGCAGAGGAACTAAGCGGGAGCGAAGTTGATGCCTGTTTATTTAGATTTCATGCAGCTTTCATTCTGGACTATGCTCCTTGATCTCTACCAACTTTAGAGACCGCAGTCTGTACAAGATGAATGGGAACATGTTTAGACACTGTTTTCTGTGGGAATAAGCAAGGGGAGAGAAAGAGAGATGGACATATTCAAATAGCCTCTTGCCGGTCTCTAACCTGATTACATTTAAATACAAGATAATGATGAGCCAATCAGGCTGTTAGTAACTCTGAAGGATCAGGCCTTACTCACAGCGTAGTAAAAGGAGACCAAGTTTTACAGTGTTGAATTGCTCACTCCAGCAAAGCATTCTTTTCAAGTTTACTGTCGCCAACTGCACCAAGAGCTGGTAATTGCAGCTAGTGTATTGTCAGAAATGATTCAGCTCTGTCTTAAACTCAGTTACTACAATATTAACAATGCCTGACGGAAGGACCTGTGGGGACAGCTCTTCACTCTCACCTTCCTGAGGTGGTGGAGAGCCCAGGAATTCTGGCATGGGATTCCTTTTCCAATTAGTATACCTAAATTTAGGTGTTTATGTCTAGAGGGCTAAAATCCCAAAACAGGCTTGACTGAGTCACCTGGGTCCATAGTGCAATTAGGGTGCTGGATACTATTAAGTAACCAAGACATCCAAGTCAAGTTATTAGATATGACACAGGACATATAAGAGACTTGAACTCTTTTGTTGGAATACCTTACATTATCACAAGGGGCACTGGACAGCTATGGCTGAGTGCTTGGATCAAACTCTTCGTTAACATAGTTGATGGAGCTTGGAGAGCAACTAATCTCCTCTTAAGGTAGACATCTAAGCAACACCTAATCTAGGAAATAAAACAATACCAGGGATCAGGGCTGCAGCATTGTTTTGACTGAGGTTAAGATGATACTCTTGCAAAACCTTCTAGGTTCAGGTGTATTAGCACAGACCAAAGAATTTTCCCATTTGGATCTGCCCATCTCATTTTGGAGCCTAGGAGAGTTTAAATCATGGAGTGACCAAACTGTGCCAGCTGGCAAAATGATCCTGCACGACTCTACTGACTGTATTGGTTATATCTGTACTGACAAAGGGAGGAGATGCACCTCCTGCTTGTTTAGACACCTGTATGTAGACATCAAAGGGGAATGTCTTAGTCTTGAACTGAATCCCATCTCTGGAGCAGGATGGGGGGCAGCTGGGGGCACCCTCCAGCCCAGGGCGTCAGGCACGTCTGCGGAGATGGGGACACAAGCCCGTGAGTTGGAGTTGGGGTCAGGATTAGGCCCAGTGAAGGTAACTACCATTAGACAGAGCCAGGCAGGGCCAACGTCAGGTCTGCATGTGCTTAAGGGGAAACCAGCACCTTTCTTGATCTGTTCAGCCTGGCAAATGTTTGAATAAGATGTTTGTTTGTTAGAGCTGTGATCTCACAGTCGTTCTTAACTGGTCACACTAGTCTACTGGACTGTTGTATGATGACCCTCCACCTGCACACACACATCTTTCTCCTCTCTTTCATACTGGTTTTTTTTTTGGTTTGTTTGTTTTGTTTTTGATTTTGCATTGAGCCATCATCTAAGTGATTTGCCTGAACTTTAGTCTTCTCCCTTTCCTCTTCTTCTTTTGCAAGTACAGTTTGGGGATCCAGGTTACAGTGAGGTTCCATAGTCCCAAATGATAACAGCAAGGGAAGGGTCAGAGCAGCATGGACGCGGGTGAGGCTGCCAATTTTTGTGGCTGTATGTGCTTAGGATGGCTTAAAGCAATGGTGAGCCACAGCTTGTGGATGTAGGATGTTTACTGTGGTGGAATCCAGCTGGGTTCTCTGAGTATTTATAGTGCTTTTATTATTGCTGGTATTAAGGAATTATTCAGGGAAGATAAGAAAAAGGAGGAAATAAAAGCTAAAATAATTCCTCCAGAAGCAGTCTAGATTTCCTAGGCAACAGTGAGGGAAATAATGGAAGTCTAATCATATAATTTAAGCTCTGTTAATGGGAATAGCCTTTTCTTGTAATTATCTCAGCAATACATTCTCTCTCTCTCTCTTTTTTTTTTTTTTTATATATTTACCCATTACCTTTTAAAGTTAAATAGCATCAGCAATAAACAGAAAAAAAAAACGGGGATATTTCCTATCTGCAGTCACTAACTGAGCAGAAGCGCAAATGAGCAGCTCCCTTCTTCAAATTTTGGAGCTGGGTTGTAATTGAATTTCAGACTACAAATCTGGATCTGAATTTCAGTGGCAGCTCTAACAGAGGATATGATTCTAGCTGGTGTCAGAACTTTTAGTTTAGGCTCTATGAAGAGACACTTGAAAGTATCGACTGCGAAACCCTCACTCAGCAATAATTAATGTTTAAGGCATGCTAATAATCTGCTATAAAGATTACAAATTAAAATAACTATTTGCTTTACCTTTGTACTGAAAAAAGAAGACATGTCAATCTTCCTCCTGTACTCTAACCTCAAGTCTGTGGGATATTTGGAACTTGCACCACCGTAATTGGGATCCCGTGCCAATCCATTCATTTCACTGCAATTGCTCCTGATTTACATTGGCAGCAAATGTTTTTCCACATCACTAAGAGATACAGTTCTGTTTAAGACAGATTTATTTCACTGGAAATGGAAATAAATTCCTCCTGTGAATACTATACTAAAAAAAAAAGGCTTTGCCTCCTTTCCCTTCTGCCCCCTGCCCCCTCTCCTTTTTGTAATGATGAAGGTAAGGAAGAAAAATTCGTTGCTGCAGATCTAAACATGACAATTCGGCAAATTTTATTTCCTTAGTTCAGCTGAATTTGTTATTCTCACACACTTCTATAATTGCCTTTTTTTTTTCCCCAGCTATCAAGTTCACACAGGTAGAAAAAAGACTGCTTTAGATCTGAACTTGATGCTGGAGGTTGTTGGAAAGATTATGTAATACAGCTCAAAAAGCCTTACAAACTGTTCAAATAGCAGAACATTTCTAGTGCAGTGCAGCAACATGAAAGTGAAACCAAACAAACCCAAACCCTTTTGCAATTACTGACAAAATCGTATACTGTCAGGAAATGTGAAAGAATAACAGGAGCGGAATGGTGGAGGTATTTTTCTTTCTTTCTCATTACTTTCTCCCCCCCTGCCCCCTTCCTTTTTTCTTTCCTTTGGTACCAATAAAGCAAATGCATCTCAGTTCTTGAAACAACTGGATACATGTCCACTTCCCCTGCCTTACTGCCTTCCTTTGTATTGATACCACCAGTAAAAGGTAAAATAACTAGCGCCAAGTAGATTAAATGATGGATGTTACAGATCCCTTTTTCTGAATCTAACTCTTTAAACCTTAGTTTAGAAGCTTAAATGTGGAATGAGGGACTATGTCCTGTTTCTCCCTGCTGGGTTCATTTAGGATAAAACCCAGGCTGTCCTGCATTTTAGTTGGAGACTTGCACACAGTGGGGGTGATTGGACTTTCTCTGCCCAAGGCACAACATATGCTACTTCCCATCACTTTAATAGGCATTAGTTCCGCAGACAGCACTGGTCAAATGTACATTATTCACAATCACTTTAATGCAAATATGCAAGGATGAGAGAGAAAATATGTCACAAAGAAAGAATCAGCCATTTCCGTTCTTTTTTGATTCTCTTCTTCTATCACAGTGTCTCTTCTTTCACCACATCTGTCTGCCTACACATACATGTATCTATGCAACCACTGCATTTTTTTGAGGATTTGGTTTATTTTTTATGAAGGTTCTTAACGTTGTTGATTGAAAGTGTCTAGATATAAAATATCAACACTACACTTTTTTTAGAGGTTCTGTCTGTTGTTATTCTTAACGCTTACAGGAACAACATTTTCTTTTTCGTTTTCAGCCTCTTCTTCTTTGAAAGGTTCATCCTAATCGTTATTTTTATTATTTTTTTTTCTGCTGGATCCTTTTGTGCACCCTCAGAATGAGCTGTGTCTGTAACAAATAAAGCTTCCTAATTAAAATACTATCACAAGAAACCCATTCATGTTCATCTGCATAGATGAGGAATAGTTTCATGTTCTTTGCATTTACACTGTGTCTTTTTTACCTTTGTTTTTTAGCTGTGTAAATTACATGTACGACTCTGCACACTGCCACTCTGTTATAAATCCCGTTATGGTACTGTGTAAATGAGACCATGAAGATGTTCTTAGTATCTACCTGTCTGCCTGACAGTCAATCTTTATTTCCTTGTGATAGCTCCTGAACAGATAAGAAACAAGTGATACTTCTTCTGTGAGGCTCTCATACAACCCTAAAAAGATAGTGAATACAATTCAGCAGCTTATTCAGAGCATGGTGTTGCAAGTCACAATATCTAAGCATTTCATTCTTTTTCTTCTCATTTTCCTGCCAAGTGCAACACTTCACTCCCACCCTGCCCATCCATTCATGCAGGTGTTAAAATATTCCTAAGCTATCACCTTCACTTATGGTTGTTTCTTTTCAACCAACTTCCTACATAAATTCAATGGATGTTTGGACTGAGTATTGAGCATGAATCTAAGCTTATCAGGCATTTGATAAACTGGGAAGATGTTGCTCTGTGGCAGCCAAAATCAATCTAACCTTTGGCTGCCACAGTGTTCCTTAAGAGAAAGGAATTGTTCCTTTCCATTTAATAATCAAGGCCAGTGATAAAGCCTTGGTCAATCCCCAAATGAAGTCTGTCAGCTAATGAGCTATATCAGCACAATCAGAGTTACCTATCCAGGGAGGTTACATGCCACACTGGAAGGCTGTTTAATGTAACAAAGAGACAGGCAAAAGATTCAGTGTTCTCACAAACCTGGTCTCCTTCTATGACAAGATGACCCACCTGATGGATGAGGGAAAGGCTGTGGATATTTTTTACCTCAACATCCATAAAGCCTTTGACACTGTTTCCTATGGAATTCTAGTGAAGAAACTGGCTGCTCATGGCTTGGATGAACACACGCTCTGCTTGGTAACACTGGCTGGATGGCTGGGCCCAGAGAGTGGTGATCAGTGGGGTTAAATCCAGCTGGTGGCCGGTCACAGATGGTGTTCCGCAGGGGTCAGTACCAGGGCCACTTCTGTTTAACATCTTTATCAATAATATCAATGAAGGGATAGAAATGCACCTTTAGTGAGTTTGTAGATGACACCAAGTTAGGTGGGAGTGTTGATCTGCTTGAGGGTAGGAAGGCTCTGCAGAGGGATCTGGACAGACTGCATCAATGAGCTGAGGCCAACTGTGTGAGCTTCAACAAGGTGAAGTGCCGGCTTCTGCACCTGGGTCACAACAACCCCACGCAGCGCTACAGGCTTGGGGAGGAGTGGCTGGAAAGCTGCCCGGTGGAAAAGGACCTTGGGGTGCTGGTCGACGAGCAGCTGAATATGAGCCAGCAGTGTGCCCAGGTGGCCAAAACAGCCAATGGCATCCTGGCTTGTATTAGGAACAGTGCGGCCAGCAGGAATAGGGAGGTGATTGTCCTCCTGTACTCAGCATTACTGAGGCCACACCTTGAATACTGTGTTCAGTTTTGGGCACCTCAATACAAGAAAGACATTGAGGTGCTGGAGAGGGTACAGAGAAGGGCAACAAAGCTGGTGAAAGGCCTAGAGAATAAGTCTCGTGAAGAGCGGCCGAGGGAACTGGGGCTGTTTAGTCTTAAGAAAAGGAGGCTGAGGGGAGACCTTATCGCTCTCTAGAACTACCTGAGAGGACATTGCAGAGAGGTATGTGCTGGTCTCTTCTCACAGGTAATTAATGATAGAAGAAGAGGGAATGGACTCAAGCTGCCCCAGGGTGGGTTTAGGCTTGACAGTAGGAAAAATTCTTTCACTGAAAGCGTTGTCAGGCATTGGAATGGGCTGCCAGGGAGGTGGTTGAGTCACCATCCCTTATATGTGTTTAGAGATTGTTTAAATGTGGTGCTTGGAGATATGGTTTAGGGGTGTACTTGGTAGAGTAGGGTTGATGGTTGGATGTGATGATCTCAAAGGTCTTTTCCAACCTGAATGATTCTGATTCTAAGCTGAAACCTCAGATTTTTAGCCAAGACCTCACACGATCCACCAGGAAAACTTTCCAGGGGAAGTGGTAGATTCTGCAGATTTTGTGTCTTTAAGGCTGTTTGTCTTTCCTAAGAAGACATTCGGGCTCTACCAAAGGTACTTGAGGTCATGGCAGGAGCTTATCTGAGTTTTCTGAAGTGAAATAAAGTATGCTGAATGGAACAGAACACTGTGGCACTGGAAATTCAAAGCTATGTTTCCCCTGTAAGAAAAGAATTAGAAAAAAAAAAAAATTGTTAGCTGCTCACTTGTGAAACTGAAAAAAAAATATTTCTAAATAGATATTTTCCAGTGAGATATTTTAATTTAGACAAAATGGAGTTTTCTGAAGAGAAGGTATTCCCCTCTCACACAACACGCATTCACACAATGTTCACTTTGCTCGTTTCATTAGTGATTAAGCATTAATTGAAAAATGCAAATTTGCAGTGAGTTTGCTTTATAATAGATGATGTTGAATGACAGAGTGCTGTACCAATGGCTTCTAATTAATGCTCCATTTTGTCCTTTTAGGTACAGAAGGAAACACAAACCAGTAGTTGTATGTATGTTGAAACTTGTTAAGGTGTTTGGCAACCCATTTATAGCATTCCTTTAAAAAACAGTACTCAGTGCTACGTAGAGGATTAACTGATGGCAATGTGATGGATGAAACTTGATTCTTTTGATTATTCACTGTTACTTTATTGTAACTTCAGGAGAATCAATCCAGATTTACATCACCAGAAAGGGAAAAACCATTTTGTTGTTATTTTTTATATATCATCGTATCATAGGGTTACACAGATCATAATCAGGGCTGGCTCAATGCCGAGTACCAGGGAGACATGGCTGATGTTCTATGTGTTTTGCTGGCCTAGTGAGATAAATTACATCAATTTCATAGAGAACGGCAACAAGGAGCAAAGCAGCAAGCATTGCATCTGGACACCTTTAACTTCTTAGCCTAAATGGTCGGATGCCCAGTTACATCTGGATTAGCTAAGAGCTGTTTTTACTATTGTTTCTAGCAATCTCTGTCTTCTCTGCATTTGTAACAATGTGTTTTATTAGATCTGACAATATCCTGCTGAAAAAAATAAAGGACAAGAAAAATAACAATTGAAATTACTATGCTCCTGCTCCTCCTCCTTCCTCTGCAGCTATTTGCTTTATTTATGTTTTTAGCAATACCAGGGGAATTATATGATCTTTTAAAAAAAGTTTGGAAATAGCCAAGCATTGCTTCCCCTTGAAGCAATCACTTCATGGATCACTTTATTTCATATCAGGGTGTTACTGAACAGTTCAGATGTCAGATATTTACATTGTAGGTTTTTTATTATTAATAGATTTTTCAATTGGGAAAGCCTGTGTTCTCTGAACTTGGTAGGACTTTATCTTTTCTTACTGGCGATGAGTGATTTATGTGGACAGCTCCTATTAATGCTAATGGAAAGCAAATGCGTAAATCCCTCCACAGTAGATAGATAGCAATCTTACAAGAGTGGTCCAAGCAAAGCGTGCCTTTGTACGGGGTCTAACTAGCAATTAGCATAAAAGATTGACATCAGCTCTAATTCAGTATTTATGTGAGTACTGTTAATCTAAACACAGAATCAAATTAATCCCCTGTGTAACTCCAGTGCCTGCTTTGGAATTTCAGCATTGAAGATTGTGACCTACCCTGTCTTCAATTGTGTAAGCTAAATATAAAAGCACAGGTTTAAGGAACAGACTTTGATACCCTGTTAAGTCAGGGGCAGCCTTGTTACTTAAGCTAACCTGTACAGCTCCTGTTACCTGATGTGTAAAGCCAT
Source organism: Leptosomus discolor (assembly GCF_034619465.1). Lineage (NCBI taxonomy): Eukaryota > Metazoa > Chordata > Aves > Leptosomiformes > Leptosomidae > Leptosomus > Leptosomus discolor. The sequence continues at coordinate 123,105,517 of NC_141392.1, forward strand.
TTGAAAATTGAGATTTGTAAAGGAGTCTGAGAGAATTGCATGCTTTTTAGGGTTAGGCACCTAAAATACCATCAAGAAGACAAGATCTTTCAGCAAAGTCCTTGAAGAACTAGAACAGGAAAAGGGTGATTTGAAAGGGCCTTTCTATGAAATTCTTGTAGGGAAAGGAGCCAAGGGTTGAGTGGGGAAAGGAAAAAGCACAAAAGAAAGGCACCAGCTTTTAATCAGAAAATCATCAATGTTTTTAGGTTGGATTGCTTTTGTTGAGAAGTGTTTGCTTTTCTTTAAAAAATACTGCAAAGAAACACCAATATGGCTGATTCCTGAATGGAGCTGTGTTCTAGGTAGAACCCAGGTACCATTTTACAACATAAAGTAATGCTAAATAATAGCCAGGGGTATTCTGGTATGAAAATCAGGCTCAAGGGTGACTTCTGCATAACAGGGCCTTGGTGCCTCCCATCCCACCACTGCCTGGATCCCAGATTTAGACCAAACACAAGACGTAGGCGTGGGGCATAATGAGATACAAACTCATAACTTCTGTTTAACGTTTCAAACAGAGGAAATAGGCTGGTGGATAGGTGGACAATGTTCTCATAGACAAGTTGATTAATCATAGAATAGATAAATGGACAGTGAGGTGGACTGAAAACTGATTGCACTGCCATGCTCAGAGGCTTGTGATCAGTGACACAAAGTCCATCTGGAGTTTGATAACTACAGGTGTGCTCAGGGGTCAGTACTGGGGCCAATACTCTAACCTCTTCCTTAATGATCTGGATGATGGAGCAGAGTGCACCCTTAGCATATTTGAAGATGATACGAAACTAGGAGGAGTGGCTGGTACACCAGAGGAGTATGCTGCCTCAGAGGGACTTCAACAGGCCGGAGAAATGACCTGAAAGGAACTTCATGAAGTTCAACAGAAGGAATGACAAAGCCTGTACCTGGGGATGAATAATTCCATAAACCAGTACAGGCTGGGGGCTGACTGTCTGGAAAGCAGCTTTACAGAGGGGGTCCTGGTGGACAAGAATTTGAACAAGAGTCAACAATGTGCCCTCACAGCAAAGGTGACCAGCAGCATCCTGGGCTTCATTAGGAAGAGCTGGTTAGACTTGGTGAGACCCATTTGAAGTGCTGCGGGCAGTTCTGGTCTCACCAGTGCAAGATAGAACATAGACATACTGGAGTGAGACCAGCAAAAGATCACAAATACAATCAGGATATTGGAGCGTATGGAGTGCTGGGAGAGGCTGAGAGAGCTGGGATTATTCAGGCTGAAGAAGACAAGGCTCATGGATGATCTTATTCATGTGTATAAATAGCTATTGGGAGAAAGAAAACAAGACAGAACCAGACTGTTCTGAAGCTGACTGTACATGGCCCTGAGCAACCTGCTCAGATTGACTGTGCCCTGTGCAAGGGTGTTGGACAAGATGATCTTGAGACATCCCTTCCGACCTCTCATATTCCGTGATTCTGTGAACCCTTTGGGCTCAGTTCAGTGGCTCACACACAGATCCTATCAGCTTTTGCATTTACTTTTCCAGGGATGACTTATGTTACATTTTCCAGTCCCACTGAGATTCCTTACTTTTGCCCATAAATGCATGAATCTGTGAAAACAGCAGCTGCCCTGCATCTGTTTTAGTTACATCGTAGTACCTGTGCCAATGCAAGCCGACGTAGTGGTGTTGCATCCAAAGGCAACCCTGTGAAACTCATGACTGCTCTACAAGTCTCGGCTTGGATATGAAATGGCAATGTGTCCCATTCCTGTTCTCAACCAGAGCCATTTAGTTTTCGTATGTTTCTGTTAATATGCAACCTGCTGAATGTGACTGCTTGAACAGGGGCATGGTGACTGCTTGAACAGGTACCTTCCAATCTCAACAATTATGCGATTCTGTGGTCCTGTATCCTCAAACTTTCCTCAAGATGAGTGGCTGGGAGTTGAGCTTATGTGTCTATGAGGACGGTAGGTGGAACCATATTTAGGAATATGGCTGATTCTCCAACTGATGCTGAAGTGTACTTCAGAGTTCAAGAAGTCAGCTTTCAAAACTGTGGTTGTCTTTGACTTCCATTGATACGAAATCACTGGCAATTGGGATACCAAATAATTTTTTCCAGCTGCTCTTCCAAGACAGAAAATTAAGAAAGAATGTTTTAAATCAAACGTGCGTGGTTATTTAAGAAGGAAGAAAAATAAGTAGAAAAATTTGGACAAGAAACTGACTGAGAAAATGAAGAACTTCCTGTCTTAATGAAAGTAATTAAAACATTTTTGGGGCCAGAATCTCAGTTTTAAGCAATATCTACAAGGTATCTTCTCCATGATTCTTACCTCTCTGGAGGGGCAATGCAAAGCTGTTTGGTGACCTGTGTTAAACAAATATAGTCCCTCAGGTTGCTTCTATCCTAGTAAATTAAAGTGTACCAAAGAACATTCCCAGCCCTGCAACGGAGTTATCTATGCAGTTACAGCATAAAAATGGTCTCTGACATGCCAGTCAGTGCTTTTCCAGTAAGTCCTGGACAAGGCTCAGAAGATAACAGGGCCAGGGAATGGTCCAAAAAGGCAGATTCAGTGCAACCACTCTTTTCTGAAGATCAAAAGGATTTAACAGTATTGACATGACTAAACCATACCTGTTGGCCACAACTGGTTTAACTGCATTTTATTTTACTAGTGTGCTGGAGTCAAACTCCATCAGAACAGTCTGCAGGAATCAGGTTTTTGTTGTATTTTCAGGAAAGAGCACCTTGGATCAAATTAGGCAATTCTTTGAAAAAGCAACCCCTGACTCTCAGAGCACTGCTGGCTTTGGTCTCTGTTTGTCCCAACATACAGGGTTGCCTTTGGAGCCATTTTAAAAAAGCTGGTCTACTGCATACACAAGTTGCCAGCACACTGGTGAGTGGTGGCATGCAGGGTCCAAAGGCTGTGCTTTGGGCAAAACAGAGCCATGAGGGACAAGTATGACTGAGAATGTGAGAGGTGCCACAGAACCGTCCAAATCACTTCATGTCTAGCATTAACCAGATCAATAAACAGGGCTTTGGAGTTAGGTAATGGAAGAAACAAGTGCTTCCGCAGCTTCTGTCATGGTGAAAAGGACTATGGAAGCATTTTGTACTCCTCTCTTCTGCCTTATCCAGCACAGGCATCAAACTGGGTAAAAATACATAAGCAGTTGGTGGAACATGTTTTTTTAGGCCCATTGGGCATATATAAACACAACAGAGTGATAGCCAAAGGTGTAAGGGATCATAAGATTTGGGAACTACTTGAAGCATTTGGATCTGTATAATCAAAGGAACATTTTTGTTCCTGAGGGCAAGGTTGCTCCATTTCCTTCCCTTTTCATAGTCATAGAATGGTTTGGGCTGGAAAGGACCTCAAAGATCATCTAGTTTCAAACCTTCTGTCATGGCAGGGATACCTCTCACTAGACCAGGTTGCTCGAGGCTCCATCCAACCTGTCTTGAATGCTTCCAGGGATGGAACATCCACAACTTCCTTAGGCAACCTCTTGCAATGTCTCACTACCCTCAGGGTGAAGAAATTCTTCCTTTTCCACATTTCCAGTCAATATAAGACCTAAAATGTTATTTTTTCATCCTTACTGATGTATTGGTGCTTATAGGCCCTGAAATATTGAAGAACATAAAGATCTGCTCGTAGAAATCTCTCTTAAATCTCATTATCTTCATAAGGTTCTTCAGAATCCAACAGCAGAGCTGAGATGCAGGAGGGCTTCAGTCTTCAATGACAACCCAACTGGCAGTCTTGTGAGGACAACCAAGGACAGCAGAGAAACATCAGTTGTCTTTGCTGTAGCTGTCGTTACTCAAAATCAGGTATTATGGTTTAATGTCAGCTGGCACCTAAGCCCCACACAGCTCCTCACTCACTCACCCCAGCTGGGACAGGAGAGAGAATCAGAAGGGTAGAAGTGAGAAAGCTCATGAGTTGAGATAAAGACAGTTTAATAGGTAAAGCAAAGGTTGTGTATGCAGGCAAAGCAGAATTAGGAATTTATTCACCACTTCCCATCGGCAGGCAGGTGTTCAGCCATCTCCAGGAAAGCAGGGCTCCATCGTGCATAACGGTTACTTGAGAAGACAAAGGCCATCACTCTGAATGTTCCCTCCTTCCTTCTTTTTCCCCCAGCTTTATACGCTGAGCACAGTGTCATATGGTGTGGAATATCCCTTTGGTCGGTTGGGGTCAGCTGTCCCATCTGTGTCCCCTCCCAGATTCTTGTGCACCATCCGCCTACTTGCTGGTGGGGTGGTGTGAGAAATAGAAAAGGCCTTGACTCTGTGTAATCACTGCTCAGCAACAAGGAAAACATCCCTGAATTATCAACACCATTTTCAACACAAGTCCAAAACATGGCCTCATACCAGCTGCTACAAAGAAAATTATCTCTATCCCACCCAAAACCAGGACATCACTTATAGAAGGATGCCCAAAGAATATGAGGAAAAGGTCGGTTTAGTATGGATTGAGTACAAAATGGGTCTGCTGGGTCAAGTATCCTGTGTCTGACTGAGCTTGACAAAGGGTGCCTAAGGAGTTGTATAAGGTGGCAGGTACATGGCAATATCTCCTAGATAGTTCTTCTAGCTTCTGGTAATTTATGGCTCAGAAGTCTCTGGCTCTTTCTATTTAATAGCTGTCGGTGGATTTTTCTACCATTTTCTACCCGTCTCAATATTTTTTAACAAAGAAGATAATCTACTTGAAGTGGTGATAATATTCTTTATTTACAGATGTATTTCAAACAGATGGAGTCTCTTAACAAAAAAAAAAAAAAAAGCAGAACTAAAGAACAGCCTTATGATCAACTACACTGTTTAGTGCCCTGTTGTTAACATCCAATTATTTGCAGAGTCTGCAGATGCCATTTTATAACCACTGCAATAGCCGGTCATTTCTGAAATCTGCCATCTTGTGCTCTTGAACACCATCAGAGTGATGTGCGCTTGTTATGTACATTGATGCACCTCATACTCCTACTTTAAAAAACAAAGCAAGTAATTCCAGAAACAAAATGACAAAGGATAAGTGTTTCTGTTTTTTCTTTGACTTGACTGACATTATAATTGAATTGGTTGGATCTTTTATCTCTACATACACCTGTAGAAATGAGACCGTCACAAAGTAGTTGAGCAATGGCAAGCAGGCTGTCACAGCTTGCATTCAACCGTACAAACCAGGTTCAGAAGCTTTGAGGCTGTTTATATCTTTTCTCCCAAACCAGGTTTTAAAATGAAATTTAATAATGCACAGAATTAGTGGTGAGAGACCTACCTGTGTATCAAATAGAGTAGCATCCATCCAGGGAAAGCCACATGGGAAAGGAGATTCATCCCCTGGTTCAGCTGCTTAATTTTGATGATTGTAGTGAGGAATTTATATGTGTACTCGGTGCCTAAGCTCTCATTGTTTTCAACAAAAATCGAGAGCGCAATTCAGTTTGACTCAACATAGTTTTTTGATACCGCTTGAGACATCCAAGGGCCTGTGAGACATCCGTGTGGGACTGACAGATATAACACTGGACTTACAGGAGACACATGCTCTTCTATAGAGACAGCTGGATGTGAGATGAGAACTAGGGGTGTCTCAGGTAGTACTGGATACCTGCATGTGGGTCGCAAAATCAAGCCCTTCATCAGTGTTGTCAGTGAGAGTCTAGAGAGCAGTTCAATACACCTGAAAGCAGATGCCTACTATTATGTTGATCTGTAGTTAGGAATTTAAAATTTAGATCTGTTCATCTGGTATAGTCGTCTAAGCTATCATGATAATTAATAGAGATCCTGTCCACAGAAGCCAGTGGAGACTGGAAAGCGGTTCAGCTCACACTACAAATACCTACCTGCATTTGGTCAGATCAGCTACTCTCTGGACTCCACTGGTGGTATCAACTGGATCTTCATTGGCTCTGACCCAAATCAGAGACAGCGTGAATGCAGACATGCATTTCTGAGGCACCTAAATATAGGTGTCTGGGTTTGAATTCCACCTACAGACACTCACTGGAACAAAATGATCATGTTTGAGCCTTGCTTCATAAGAAATTAACTTGAGAAGTCTCATAAGAATAAATGAAAAAGGCTGCTAAGACACTGAATACCTCATCACACCCCCACATGCAGACACTAATTCTGCTTTTGAATCACATTAATCTGCCATTTCACTCACCACTACTCACGCTGTGACAACTTATGCTGTTGAATAGAAGCCTCAAGTCCTTCCCCACCCCATGCCTGAACACATCCAAATGAATTTATTTAAACCACTGAAAAGTCCTTGGTCTTAAATTTTTTAACAGGAGCCTGTGCTTATTCTATTAAAAAAAATTAATCTGCTAGGATGTCTTTAATCAGCCAAATCACACAAAGGCAAAATAATGACTCAGTAACTTTAAGGATCCTTGACTTTGAGCTGCCTTTTATAAGCATGGAAGGCAGAATAAAAAAAATCAAAAGCAGTAAAAACTTATATTATTTCTGTCAGTAGCTCCTTTTCAGAAATGTTGTGAAAACAATCTCTGTGTGGAGGAAGCAACATACTGAGCAACAAGCCTCAATCACAGGAAGTTCATTTTTTTCCTTGGCGCGTCGCCCAGTGCCATCAGAACTAATTAAAAACAGAGCCACGCTGGTAGGAAGCTCAGTGTTTGGGTTTTACAATAACGGAGCAGCAAACCAGGGGGACGTCTAATGAGAATAGTTTCCGAGTTTGTTTTCTAGCATTGGGCAACTATGTCAATTACTGGAACTACAGCTCAGGGCCAGCAACCATGCTGAGACATGAAAGAGTGTTATTTGCAGTACAGATTGAGCTGCTACTTTGATGCATGTGTTCTGCATGTCACTTGTATACTGGTGCAGTTCCTTGGCTCATGACTAAATAGGAAGAGGCTGATGCCACCTTGCTCTTCTTGTCTGAGGCTAGATCAAATGTTATGAGACAGGGCTTTCCCCCCGGATCATTAGATATGCTCCAGTTAAAAAATGAAATATGTCCTCTTGTAAGGATTCTACTTGTAATGAAGGATCTGACTTGCAAAGGGAATTATCAGCCAGGGATTTAACCCTTTGAGGGTTAGAGGAAAAGACAGGTTGACCTGAATATTTTAAGAGCAACCCTCATGACTCAAACAATCCCTCTCCCAAATGAAAATAAAAAATAATGCATTTAAAACAAGCACACAGCTGCAAAATCCTGCATATGAAATTTTTGCCCTTACAAATAGCCTGTTTAATATAATGTCTGTGGAATTAGTGTATTTATTAAATATTTTATACTCTTATTTTAGGATTATTATTAATTTTATGAGCAAAGAAAACAGAAGTGAGAGAGGACAACAGGCTGCAGCTGAGGAAAAGGTTGCTGCAAGGATGAAAGGAATAACTTGTTCTCTGTATCCACTGGGGGTAAGATGGGAAGCAAGGGGCTTAAACAGTAGCAAGGAAGATTTAGGTTAGTCATTAGGTAAACTTTCTAAGTGTAGGCTATCTCTGCCTGGGGAGGTGGTGGAATCTGCACCACTGGAATGTTTTAAGAGTAGGTTAAACAAACATATGTCATAAACAGTTTGATACAGAAGATCCTGCCTTGGGGGAGAAAGATGGACTAAATGATCTCCTGAAGTCCTGTCCAGCCTTATTTTCTCTGCCTATTTTTATGTATTGCATCTGAATCTTTGCAAGTGAAAGCTATAAGAAAATAGTAACACTTTGCCTCTCAAGAGAAGCCTCTGCCTTAAAGTGCTAAAATTCAAGATTGTCATGCCTTACACTGAAATGTTTTCCTCTCTGGTTTAATACATAAAATATGTCTTTGTGCAGCAAATTAATTAAGGCCAACAACAAACTAATCAAGGCCAGAATATGGGTCCAAATTGCAATTAGGTCAGCCATACTGTTAAACTGCTTGTGTGGTTCACAGCTTAGACCGGTTAGTTCTTCTCCAGAGAGGGTCTCGTGCCTGGGTCTGGGTCAAGAATAGCACTGTTCCCAAGTGACAGGTTGCATGCAGCAAACTGTTAAGATGTAGGAAAGTTTAGCCATGGATACAAGCTACACTGTGCCAGCTTGCTTCAAGGTAGATAGCTGTTTCTGTCCCTTTTTATTTACTACTGTAGGTGCTGATTTACTTGTTTAAGAAGACAAAAGGTAAAGCTAACATCCTAAACCACCAAGCACTAATATTTGATTCTGTATATCAAGATAAGTCTGTATCAAGAACACTGAGTTAATGAAAATCAAAAGAAGTGAGGCCGGTAGGTCAAGGTAGGTGTTTCTCCCCCTCTACTCCAACTCATGAGACCCCACCCGGAGTACTACATTCGGCTCTGGGGCCCCCAGCACAAGAAAGACATAGACCTGCTTGAGTGGCACCAAAGGAGGGCCACAAAGATGATTGGGGGGCTGGAGCACCTCCCTAGTGAGGACAGGCTGAGAAAGTTGGGGTTGTTCAGCCTGGAGAAGAGAAGGCTCTGGGAAGATCTTAGAGCTCCCTTCCAGTGCTTAAAGGGGGCCTACAGGAAAGGTGGGGAGGGACTCTTGATCAGGGAGTGTAGAGATAGAACGAGGGGTAATGGTTTCAAATTGCAAGAGAATAGACTTAGATTAGATATTAGGAAGAAACTCATTACTGTGAGGGTGGTGAGACACTGGCACAGGTTGCCCAGAGAAGCTGTGGCTGCCCCCTCCCTGGGCGTGTTGAAAGCCAGGTTGGATGGGGCTGGGAGCAACCTGGTGTAGTGGAAAGTGTCCCTGCCTGTGGCTGGGGAGTTGGAACTAAATGATCTTTAAGGCCTTTCCAACCCAAACTGTTCTATGGTTCTATGCTTCTATGAAATAGTTGGGAATAAATAAGTTATATGGTTTGATGGCCGAAGCACTAACTTGAGACACTGAAGAAGAGATTTCTTTCTCATGCAGGAAGGCCATGGATCCATCACTTCTAGTGCACTCTTCCTACCTACTTCTGTCTCAGTTCTGCTAACTGAAAGTGCCTTCTCTGCAAAGAAGGAAGCCGTCTTTGCAAAGGACACTGTAATGTTCTCAAAATTATGTAAGATTTATCTGTTGTCATCATTACTCCTATATGGTCATGGCAACTGAGATTAGTAGGCTTACTACCCATTGGAAACTAGTATCTCCAACCATCTAACTTTTGAAAGAATTAAATCCACTTTATTCAGCCTTGAAACAAAGTTTTCTATTGCTAGACAAATATTCTGAAAGTTTCATTATCACTGCAGTTTTGTTTGTGTCCTTGTTGCTTTCTTCTGTTACACAATTGGCATTTTTTTCATGTAGCAACTTCTGGTGTCTTAGACTGAGATCCAGGAACATGGGTAAGATACTGAATAACACTTTTAAGTTCACTGCTGTAAGCTGGCTTTGTAATGTATTTATCATTATTGTTATTGGTCATTGGTGGCTTTCTCTTGACTCTGTGGGTCACCTCTTGTATTACCCTCCAAGGTCTTTCTGTGTGCATGTCTTCTTCCATTTTTGTGCTACAGGCAACAAACAAATGTCTTTGCTGTGGAGAATTGCTATCAGGATGATAATCACTTTTACTAATTATACAGTCTCCACTGACTATGGAGAGAGCCTAAGTTTAAACCTAGCTGTTTGAACTATTTTCCTAACTATACATTCAACTTAGACAACGTGAATCCTGGTTGATATCCTGTTGTGCTCCTAAACAGTATAATAATATGAGTAAGTGAGACCCTGTAACCATGAGACCGAGTTATATCCTGCTAGTGGGACTAACACTTTTTTCTATCTATGTACTACAACTCCTGCTGCCTTAGATGTGATTGGTGAGGCAAAGCCGTAGATACTATCTGAACTTCCCAAAAACAACGGAATGACTGTAAGACAAATTGTGTTCTTTTCATGTGCCAATTTAGGCTTTCAGTTCTACTAAGGAAACCTAACGTCTTCAGAGGGAATTGCACATAATTGTATGAAAGACTCATTTGTATCAGACTCATTTTTTCTTTAATGGCAAATATCGCATGTTATCTTAAAGGTATTCAGCCTCACTATTTTACCACCTTACTTCTGTTCCAGCATGAGATAAGCTAAGACATATTTCTCTGCATTTACAGAAGGTGAAAAAAGTATAACTATTTTTCATGACTCAGTTAAAATAACATAACCATAAACCTCTGTAACTTACTCATATACCCCGATGCTTATTCTTTCACTGCTTGTTCAGCTCATTTGTAACTGATACCATCATCTCTGTCAAGAACTTTGAGCAAAGCCACAGCTTTCATTTAAACAAGAAGTTGGTCTCGCCTGTATGTTTGACTGACCTTTTATTACTTCAGTAAAGGTCTGGGTCCCAATTCACCATGAAAGTAAACGGATACAATTCTGTTGACTTCAGTGGAATTGCACACACTTAAGCTAACGGTGAATTTGGACCTCAGTAACTACATTTCCTTTTATAAGGCTGGTGGATGAGTGCTTGGGGAACAGTTAGGCTGTCAAATAAAGGCAATAGCTATATCTTTCTAGACTGTATTTATAGTGTACTCTTCCTACCAGGCTTTGCCCTGCTGAAGCCAATTGTTCCAGGTTTTGTTTCAGTCAGGTCAGAGAAAATGAGAAATAACTAAGGATGAAATATGAGGCATTATAAAAATGATGTTACTAACTCTTTGCAGCATGATGATCTTGGCATAAAACAAATCAAAAGACAGCTGAAGCCATCCTACCTTCTCTGGTCATGCTTGCTTTCTTCAAGTCATGCTGATTACTGTGGTTAAACCAAGTTGTCTTGTTTTTTTCTTTCTTTTCCAATTGACTGCAGGTCAAAGGAGAATTTGGTTAAGCCAAAAAAAAAAAAAAAAGAAAAACAACAAAAAAACCAACGAGGGGGTTTGGACTGAATTAAAAGTTAAGTATTAGGTTGAAAATCTTTAAATAAAAGCGGCAGCTCATTTCTTTGATTATATCTATTATAGACAATTAAACAGTACCAAGGCTCAGATTCAGGCACCAGAAGTCATTATGGTCCCTGGTACGCTTTTGTTCAGGGAAAATTAGCAATATTTAAACAATTCCCAGGCGCAGTTCATGTGCTGCGGTGGGACTGAAACTATTCCTAACAAGCAGGCTAGATGTAGCTACCACAATTTGAAGCTATGAGGGTTTCATAATATAGAAGTGACTAGATCATGCAGTTGGCAGAAAGCAGGACTTGGAATTACTCAGTTTACTGGTGAATATGTAAACTTTGTGGCTGAGTTAGAATATTTGGATTCAATCTTCCTGTCTATGGAAGAGTATTTTGGCCTCCCAGGACAGAATCCTAATCATGGAGTGATAGTTCATCTTTGAAGATATATCCATCTGTCCTCTCAGCTTAAGCTGTTCTCCTTCATATATGTAATAATGCATATTGATTGTGCTAGGGAAAGACAGACAACCCGTGGTGGCTTTTTTTTTTGGCACAAGAATGTTTGGTCTGTACCAACCCAGACAAAGTACTCTGCCTGTCCCATCCCATCCCATCCCATCCCATCCCATCCCATCCCATCCCATCCCATCCCATCCCATCCCATCCCATCCCATCCCGTCCCATCTTTCTGGTACTCTTGACTGCAGAAGTAGTTTTGACTCTTGGTATGCTTGGACAAAAGGTCTGGTCTGAGTGGACTAAGAGGTGCTCAATAATCCTCTCCAATTATCTGGGAAATTTGATGCTTCTCACATAACTCTCCCTTAACCACCTGTGAAGTCCAGCCATCCCTCATGGAGGTCCCATTCCTGTAACTTTTCTCAGCTTCTTACACTGCTACCTGTCAGTAGCCAGCAGTTTCTCATGTCATGTCCTGTAGTTTCACATGGTATGTTCAACAGCTTTGTCATGTCCTTGCAGCCTTAATAAGGGACAGGTTTCCCATCTAACCAGTAATCTAGGTTTCTGCTGTAGTCATTATATTGTATCTCCAGAAAACAGGATGAAAATTGTTTTCTGCATTGATTCTAGAAAAAAACCCACATTATTAAACATCTAATTTTTAGATGAGGAAATTTAGATGAGCTCAATATGACTTGATGTAACTCTTGTGCCGTAATCAGAAAAAACTGCTTTTCTTCTGCCCTGGTAAATCCAAACCTGGAATGGCTGGGGAACTTCATCTAAGTATTCAAGTAACAAGTGATCCTAGACCTGGATGGGGTCTAGCCATATTAACCTAATTTTAAGACCACTCTGGTCCTCCAAATAGGTCTTTGTAGCTCAGGTTGGGTGTTGAGTTTAAATAGCTATTTTGCTTCTAGTCCATGCAATGCTGACCAGTTCAGGCAAGGCTGCACTGCAAATTATCTTGTGAAGTCCTGCTGAACAGGAGATAAAAGTGACCTGCAGCTCAGTCATCAGAGACCTTCACTTTTTGAAGACATTAATTCCTGTAGGGAACTCATCCACTCTGTTATATGATGATGATATTCATATTATCATAGATTTCAGGAAGTTCAGGATAAGTTTTATGCCCAGTATTTTGGTTCACAATCTCCTCTGTCCCTCCCGTCCCTCCCCCCCCCCCCCCCCCGTATTAAGAACTAATTTAGAAGCAATCTGTCTGCGTAGTTCAGTTTTTAATGAGTGCTCTTCTCTTTCTGTGAGATAGTATCACAAACATTGACTTTCAGTTTCATTTGCTAGGACAAGAATAGTTGCTTTCTCACAGGTTTTGGTTGGTTTTTTTTGTTTGTTTTTTTTTTTTTTAATTTCTGGATGTTATCAGACACACCTTTTCCCCCTAATGAATATTGTATTTACTTATTTAAACTAAAAGAGGGTAGATTCAGACTAGATATAAGGAAGACATTTTTCATGATGAGAGTAGTAAAACACTGAAACAAGTTTACCAGAGCAGCAGTAGATGCCCCATCCCTGGAAACATTCAAGGTCAGGTTGGATGGGGCTCTGAGCAACCTGATCTAGTTGGAGATGTCCTTGCTTGTTGCAGGGGGGTTGGACTAAAGGACCTGTCCAAACCGTTTTATGATTCTATGATTCTGTGAAAAGAACCTGGATGACTAAAATTCATGCTAGTTTTGGTAAGATGGTTCCAAATTTTGATATCTAGCCACAGAGCTAAGGCATGCAAGTGAGAAGTTTAAACTCAGGAAAGGTGGTAAACTTGAAAATGTGATACAAGAAAGAAAAGAATAGACACAATAAAGCAGAGATGGGAAGTAATTGCTTGTCAGAATTTCACTAGTTTAGGGGAAATGTAACCAATGTAAAATATGAACACATAAAATACCGTCCAGGCAGTGGCAAACTAGTTGATCAAAGCATATTGACTGTGTCATACTCTATACCTGCTCCACAAAGTGGCGAGATAGTAAAACTATTCGTCTGGCTACTTCTGGAAATATAAACCAAATCTAAATAATAATAAAAAATCCCCCACAACCAAAAAAATTCCCAGTCTTCCCTTTCTTTGCTGAACTGAGACCCTTGCTTAATAGCAGAGGAGGGATTCAGGGAAACATGGAAGCAGCTAGCATTGTTTGTTTTCCACTGTAATTTTAACCAAATGCTTCTTTCAGGCAAGGTATTTCTCCAAGGACATTGCTAGAACTTCAGACTATTCTGAAGAAAGGAAAAAAATATTCACAGCTGAAACATAAAGATGAGACAGATGAAGACAAATGCATTTGGGCTGACTGTGTTCAACAGATGTCCTCTCACAGCTGGCCCAGAGTTTGCTGCTGCAGCCCAAGAACACCCTGAAGTTGCACTTGGGAACACTGTGAGGATTTGAGCTTCTCCAGTTAAAATTCAGATGAAAGAGACTTACTGACTCCCCCTTACCTCCTTATATCATCATCTTAACCTGCAGGTACGTGATGTGATAGCAATTCTTTTCACTTGCAGTGGTTCATAATCTGTTCAGCATGGATGGAGTCAAAGCAATAAGGTTAAAATGCCAAACAAAATTATATCACGTTTCTAACTATGTCTCAGTAAAACTTGGCCTTTGATTTTTTTTTAATGTGGTGTTGATCTTTGAAAAGAAGATTAATTTTGCCTTGCTAGGAGTCATATATGTAGCTAGGAGTGTAAACCAAAGGAGAACTTGCCCCACTAGTTTGAACAGATCAATAGCTCATGTTTGTCAAGTTTAATCTGGCATTCATCTGACTAGATGTAAATGTCTACAGTGTAGATGTCTGTAGTGCTGATGTATATGTTAGAGTTGGTTGTTTAGACCCCCTACAATAGCAGTGGAGAGAAAAAGACCACTGTGACGTGGGAGTTTGTTCATCCTCAGAAAGTGGGTCAGATGAATCACACCCTTAAAACTATTTTCTGCTGTTGAAACGAAAGGGAATCTACAGTAAGAAATTTGGAAGCGCGATGTAGACATCAAAAAGTAGGTGAAATGTGTCTAAGTGTCTTTTCTGAGATTATCAATTTTGGGAAATCCTAGAGGCAAAGTTAAATCTGCCTGGAAATTTGCTTTCCTTTTTTGTTTGTTTTGTTTCTTCCCAGGGACAGCTGTGAAAAACTGTAGGGAACAGGAGGATATTAATACGAGTGATTGGGAACGTGTTTGTGAAGAGATTGAAAACACACAGGTGAAGCAGGGAAGTCACTGAGGGTTCCTGAAAGACACAGCAGAACAACCATGGGACAGCAGCATCCCATGTGCCAGTTCTTTCTGGAGGGATTGAAAAGTTTATCTTGTAGCAGAAGAAAGAAAGAAAGAGTGGCTGGAGATGCTACACAAAATTACTTCCCGTAAGAGGAAAACAGTGAAGGGAGTGGGAAATGGAGCACGGGAATATCAAAGACAGAGGTGGGAAAAAATAAAAAATGAAGATTGGTTGATAACACAGCAAAGACAATTGTAAAAAAAGACTTACAGGATCTTAGACTTATTTAGGTTGGAAAAGACCTTTAAGATCATTGAGTCCAACCATTAACGTAACACTGCCAAGTCCACCACTAAACCGCGTCCCTATGTGCCAAGACTTATGTATGGCCAAAGCCTAGTTCAGGCTCATCATTTCAGGAGGATCATATGTTCATTATTCATGGCTTGTGATGTAGGCACCTTTTTTTTCCTAAAGGATATAGAAGGAAATTTGGATCAAACTTTTTTTTTTAATATTACAATTCAAGCCTTTGTCAGATAACATTCCACACAGTCTCCAGCTCAAAAAGGGAAATGCTGAGACCTCAGCTGTGCTGCGAGATTCAGAGATTTTTCTGTCCGACAGTACCTCCTCATAAATAACATCGGTGCAAAACAGATACATCTCATTGTGTCAAGTTTTCAGTTTGGAGATGTACTATCCTTTTTATCTGTTTTGTGTGTTTCAGGTTGTTAGGCATCTGAGAGTCTATTTTTTTTACTGTGCAGAGGTACCTCTCTGATTCCCACTCACTCTAATTCACCCTGTGATTTCTACAACAGCGTGCATGCTTGCTTATGCCTGTGATTTTATTCATTTGCCTCAGGTATAAATACGCAGTACTGTTGCCAGCTCAGTGTACACAAGTTTACAGAAGTAATCCACATAATAATCCAAATACTTTCAGATTAATGCGACAGGCACTTTCTTACTTTTCAGCATTGGTAATCCTACCTTCCCAAACCATTATGATTGTCAGCTAGATAAAGGTTAGCGGGAAAAGATATATACTCTTTTAAGAGCAGTTCCCAAGTTAATCTTATTGCAAAGCACTCCATAATTTATTTACTGAAGATGTTTTAAAAAATCAGATTGAGGGAGGGTGAGGTTGATGTCTAACTTCTGTGCATGGAATAAATAAATGTTCTTAGTGTTCTGGACAATTGGCGATATGACAAAATTAATCCCTACAACTAGGAATATGAGGGGCCCTTTCTGGCACACCCATCTACAAAGGCAAAGACTGAATGAGGATATAAGGGTAAGGAACTGAGATATTCTTTGATCCTAAGCACCAGGATATATGTATAATATTTTGGACAATGTGGGAAAGACAATTATAGTTGCTTCCCATGGTCTGTGATTAAATAATGGCATCAGTCTCAAAGGCAGACAGTTTTATACCTTTCTTTAGTACTGGTGCATCTGTGTAAAGCAGAAAAAAATATTTTCTTCCATGGTCTCAAGTCTGTTGAAAGAATAAATCCATTAAAGTATAATGCCAGATAATAATTAGATCCACATAAGCAGCAGCTAGGTAGGCTGGTGTGCGAAAGAGCACATTCAAAGCACTGAATGGAAGTTTCAAAAATATTCAGTATTACCCTTTCCTGACTGAGATTTTTCATCACTGATTTGACTGAGAACGGAATTATATCAGTCTCAGATATTTATATGAATCACATTCACAAGACAGAATTTGTCCCCATCTTATATGTCAACTCTGGGGGTGGCTTTATGCCATGAAATTATTTTTGATATTAACATTAAAAAAATGAAATTTTAAAAACTTCTCAGAAGGCATCTGATCATTTTTAAGAGCTTGGTTGGACAATTTATGTGTTATTTCCTTCTTCTCAATACATTTTTCACATTAAAACCCGCAAATTACCATGTTATTTTGATAGACGTTTCGTATTTGTCATTTTAATGACAAAGATCATAAGAAAGAAAAGCAACTGTTCAGGATGTACTCCCTACACTCTTCTGACATGCTAATGATAATGAGAAAGCAGCTAATAGCTAGTTAAAGGTGTTGAAGTTGAAAAAAAAAAGAAGGTAAATTAAAAAATACGTTACACAGCCATAAGTTTTCAAGTGACAGATAGATCTGGAGATGAGAAAGTACTACTATGTTGAATTATCTGATATGATGATATTTAACAGGGTTGTTTGATTCTTTTCGGCATTTTTTAAAATTCAGATTTAAAACCTTTTATGTGATTTTTTTTTTTAATATCTAGTCCACTTCACCATTTGGACAGGAGCTCACATTATTAGGACATGTCTTATTGATGTTACCTCTACATCTCCTTTCTCTTTTTTTTCTGTCCCTGTTCTTTCAGAGGTGAATGTAACCCAGTGAGAGCAAAATGCTGCAATCTAAATCCAGGCTTTTCTTCTCAGTTAGATGCATTCTTGATATTCAAATAAATGAGATATAGACAATAATAATAAGAGACAGGATGATTACAGATGAGGAACTGAAACACAGAGCAATGAAGAATTTTGTGAAATGTCAGACAAAAGGCTTACTGAACACGTAGAAAGGATTCCAACTGGAGCTACATTGGACTATCCTGTGTTTTAAGAGAAATTAAGCAAAATAAATCAGAAAAGGAAAAACTGATTGGTTCATGTGATTTTACAGATCATTATTATTATATTTTTTAACATCTCAGGTTTGATGAAATTTTCTCCGAATAAAGACTGGATTTTTCTAGGACTGTCCTGTCTTACCCATGAACCGTGCTGGGGCATTGTCTGGGAGAATGTGAGTTGGCACAGGTCAAATCCATGCAAGGCAGTGTCCTAACAATTAAGCAGTATAGAAAGATGAGGACCCTGGCTTAGGCCATGTCCAAATCCTGTTGAGTTTACTAGTATAGACTGAGCTGTAAACAACAGTAATCTTAGATCGTCACAGGTTTCTGTTATGAAATTAAGAGTTTCAAAGCTTTACAAATGTTGACTTTGTCTGGGTCAAGTCCCATGTCTGCAGCAAGGAGTATAAATACCCAGAGGAGTCGCCAGGGTAACCCAGGAGAGTTACCCAAACCAGTTTTCTTGCTCTAGGACTATGACTTTACCCTAGGAAGGGCTAGAATGAATCCCTTGGCTTTGTGGGGTTCTAGGAGCTGCATTTATATCTGCCATAAAGGGGACGCTCTTATTAATTCATGATTCTTACTTTCAGCAGTGACACTGAAATAATTTCAGTTTCTCTGAGATACAGGCTGTTTCTCATTGATAGGTAATATTGCATTGGTTTTGTTTCAGGCCAATTTAGACATTTACATTATGTGTAAACAACACTACAATTTTCTGACAACTCAAAATCCTATCTTCAGCCAAATATAATTGGTTTATTCCATCATTTGAGACTCCAAAGTTTAGAATGAAGCAGAATATGACTGATTTTCCATCTTGGCTCTATTCTCCCTTATTTGCAAGAACAAGATTATGAAAAATTACATCTTATCTCAGAAAAGTTTTTGGCTGTTTTATCTCCCTGCTATAACAACATGTGATGGGAGTTGCACCCTGGGAGTCACAGCTAGTGTCTCTTGAATGGAGAGGCTAAGCAAGGTAGACACACCAGTCCAATTGTTTAGCACAAAAAAAGGAAAGCCAAGCCAAGAAATACGTACAGCCTGTTGTCCTCTTGTTCGCACAAAGACAATGTTCTTACAAGTGAATGCCCATTACTTAATTAGACACAGTTCTGCAATCCTGACCTTGATCTCTTCCATGAATCTCTTCCATGACCATTAGCAAAACTTAGTCTGATCAGTTTTTAGGTCTGTGTAACTGTGACTATAGATAACCTGCAAAAGTGCTCTACTTTCAGTTTTAGTTTTTCTTCCTTTCTTTCTAGACTAAAAGAAAAAAAAGTGCCAACTGAGGAACTGGTCATTCCAGCAACCAATGGCAGATCAGTGAAGGTAAGAAGCTTGTTTGAAATTTGTATGTGAATTCTGTGTGGACTGTAGTGAACTGGTGCTGAAGCTCTCCTGTTTGGTGTAAGGTTCACTTTCCTAAGGCCCCAGTTCTTTAATACGCTTTTTAGATGCAACTGTGGACATAATCCACTGAGACTTCATAGAATCATAGAATGTTTTTTGTTGGAAGGGACCTCAAAGATCATCTAATTCCAACACCCCTGACATGGCAGGGTTATCTGCCACTAAACCAGGTTGTTCAAGGCTCCATCCAACCTGCCCTTGACCATTTCCAGGGATGGAGCATCCACAGCTTCCTTAGGCAACCTGTTCCAGTGTCTTACCACCCTCAGTGTGAAGAACTTCTTCCTTGTATCTAGTCTAAACCTGCCCTCTCCCAGCTTCCGACCATTACCATGTATCCTATCACTGCAAGTTCTTGTGAAAAGTCCTTCCCCAGCCTTCTTGTAGACCCCCCTCAGATACTGGAAGGTTGCTGTAAGGTTTCCCTAGAGCCTTCTCTTTTCCAGGCTGAACAAGCCCAACTCTCTCAGCCTGTCCTCGTAGGAAAGGTGTTCCAACCCTCTGACTATCTTGGTAACCCTCCTCTGGACTTGCTCCAACAGCTCCACATTTTTCTTGTGTTGGGGGCTCCAGAGCTGGATGCAGTATTCCAGGTGGGGTCTCACAGGGGCAGAGTAGAGAGGGAGAATCACCTCTCTTGATCTGCTGGCCACACTTCTCTTGATACAGCCCAGGATGTGGTTGGCCTTCTGGGCTGCGAGCACGCATTGTTGGCTCATATCCTGCTTTTCATCCACCAGTACCCCCAAGTCCTTCTCGGCAGGGCTGCTCTCTATCACATTGTCCCCCAGCTTGTATTAATTACGAGGATTGCCCTGGCCCAGGTGCAGGACCTTGTACTTGGCCTTGTGGAACCTCATGAGAGTCACATGGGCCCACCTCTCCAGCTTGTCCAGGTCCCTTTGGATGGCATCCCATCCCTCAGGCATGTCAACTGCACCGCTCAGCTTGGTGTTGTCTGCAAGCTTGATGAAGGTGCACTCAATCCCACTGTCTGTATCATTGATGAAGATATTAAACAACACTGATCCACGGAGTAGTCCGTCCATCAAACCCGTGTCTTTCCAATTTGGAGACCAGGATGTCATGCGGGACAGTGTCGAAGGTTTTGCACAAGTCCAGATAGACGACATCAGTTGCTCAACTGATGCTGTAACTCCATCATAAAAGGCCACCGGATTCATCAGGAAGGACTTTCCCTTGGTGAAGCCATGCTGGTTGTCACCAATCACCTCCACATTTTCCATGTGCCATAGCAGAGCCCTCAGGAGCATCTACTCCATGATCTTGCCAGGCACAGAGGTAAGACTGACCAGCCTGTAGTTACCCAGGTGTTCCTTTTTTGCCTTTTTGAAAATGAGGGTGATATTTCCCCTTTTCCAGTCAGTGGGCACTTCACCAGACTGCCATGACTTCTCAAATATGAGGAAAGTGGCCTAACAACTTGGTCTGCTAGTTCTCTCAGGAACCATGGATGGATCTCATCAGGTCCCATGGACTTGTACACCTTAAGGTTCTTTAGATAGTCACGAGCCTGATCTTCACTTACAGTGGGCTGATCTTCATTGTCCCAGTCCCTGCCTTCATCTTCTGCAACTTGGACATTGTGGCTAGAGCCTTTGCCGGTGAAGACTGAGTCAAAGAAATCATTGAGAACCTCAGCCTTTTCCATATCCCTCCCATAACCACTTCTCCTGTTTCCTTTCAGAGAGGGCCCACAGCTTCCCTAGTTTTCCTTTTATCACTGACATATCTATAAAAGTTTCTCTTGTTAGCCTGGCAGGTTCCACAGACCTCAATAAATGTGTTCTCCTGAATGGAGCTCAGCATCAATCATAGGTTTGCTAAGTGAGACTTTTTCTAGGAGGAGGATTGTATCTTCTGTCTCCTTTTGAAGACTGACAACAGTGTGCCTTTAAGTAGACGGGGCTGATAGGATCACAGGAGGGGCTACACTCAGAAAGGAAGTAACTCTGTTCGTATTTTTACATGGATCGATGTGACAAGAATATCCTCTTTCTTTTGCAATGGGTCCTGTGTTAAGCTGTTTCCATCAGACTTGAGTAGGATCTCCTTTTAAAGCTTGATCACGTCCACATCAATATTTCTCTGTTCATCCCAAGTAACATAAAATCACCTGTCGTCTGTAAAGACAAACCTTTCTATTATGCAGCTAGTAATACCGCAGGACAAGAGTGCATGAGGTAGGTTCAGATCTTTGCTGTTGACAGGCAGGAGCTGTGTTTTTCCAGGGGATGACCGGAGTCTTAATTTCTTCCACTGTCTGGAGGCAGACAGCAACTTCTTCTACCACTGGAAGAATATCTCTCCTGTATGACTAGAAAGTTTTTCCACTTGGCAGATGTTCCTGGAAGGAACCACCATTTAATCTACCTCCCGTTTCTTCTTTCTTCTGCTGCTTTCCCATGACTTGGGGAAAGAGATGCTAAGGAGTGACCATGGGGTGATTCCTGGTAAGGGGTGATGGTGTTAATTAGGTCATGGATTTGAGCAGACAACCTCCAGTACTTTCTTGCTTAAGTGCCATCGTTTTTTGTCTAAATGTGTGTTTAGAGGAGGAGTTGTTTGATTTGTGGAGAAAGAATAAGTAGGAGGGAAAATGCCTACAGCATAATTAAAAAGTTGTTGCTCTAATTTTTCTCCTCACTTTTGAATTCTCTGTTGGCTTTAATTAAGTGCTTGAATCAAGATTGTAAGGCAAACACTGTTTGATGATTTTTTTAAAAAAATGAAAGCAAGCTCACTCACCAGGTGGGTTTCTCCTCAGGTGCTCACTGCCTTAATATAGACAATCCACATGGGCACCTCTGCAGGCAGTGTGCTCTCTTCCTGAGTGCTTGGGGGCTCAAAAGAGGTGCTCGTCCGCTCCTCTTCCCTGCTGTCCCCAACTGTGTTGTGAGAAGACTTTTGCAGTTCTGTGAGCATTTGCAGGATATGTGCAGTGAGGAGGGAGAGGGATTGTTGAGGGTGGTTCACAGATTCATAACTAGGGGCAATGAGATGAAATTGAGCAGAGGGAAAATGAGGTTCAATATCTAGACAAACTTCTTAAGTGTCTGTTAGATCATTTGTGAAAGACTCTCCCAGAGGTAACCAGAGATGCTCTGTTGGTTGAGTCGTTTAGAAGTATCTGTCTAGGTCATCATATGCTCCTTATTTCTGCAGCATCTAAAAAGCAATCAGAGAAGCTTAGAAAACTGGGCCAAGAGGGACCTGGGGAGGTCATTTTGGCCTCAAGAGACAGGTGATCCTACTTAAAACATCCCCAGAAGACATCTATCAAACAATAATGAGCTATACAATCCCTCATGAGGAAAAGAACTATTATTTTCCCACCATAAATACGAAAAATCAAAAATACAGGGAAAGTAAATGCTTTAACCAAGTCACACAGAAATTATAGGGCAGAGACGGGAACTGAAGCCAAAGTCTTGCAGACTAAATGGAATGCCAAAAGAACATCCTTCTTTGGTCTGATGATTGGTCTGTACAAGGAATTGGTGAGCATCTTTTTTCATGCAGCACTGGCTTTATTTTGTTCTGATTAGGCAGGTGACTGCTGGTTCTCATCAGTCCCCATAAAATTTCTTATTTCCTCAGAAATGTCTTAAAAAAAAGAAAAGGATTGGTCACTATTGGTAATTTACCAGTTCTAACAAAAAACCTCACTTGTGGCAAACGTAATAAATGATTTGTTATTTTTTAAAACACTGTCACTTTAAACTTCTTTCTAGGGTGAATAGCCACCTACCTTGCTTCTCCTGAGAGCTGGACACTCTTCAATGAACAAGAAGGAAAACCTTCCCAGGCAAAACTGGGAACGTGAGAACTAATATTAACCAGCTGATCTTATCCATCTCCTGTTCCTATTATATCAGCCACGACTAGGAAGAAAACAAAAAACACTTGACAAGTTCTAAATGGAATTTTGTTCCTGTTGGGATCTCTTCCAGATTGTATAGTGCTGCGATGATCATGAAGTGTTGCAAACATTTGCTGAGGATGATGTGCAAACTCTCATTGATGGACAAACTAGTAAAAAAGAGAAAAAAACCAAAAGTATCTTTTCAATGTAAATTGCTTGTTAAGCCATGGTTTGGAAATTAAGATAAAACATTTGAATATTTAAAACTTTATTGAGATTTATTAGTAATCTGAACCCAGTCTATTGAATCTGCCAGAAGTTGAAGAGCCAACACCTGTTTTTTTAATGGAACTATTCAAGTTATTCCGGATTTACACCAATGACATGAGATGATGATATAAGCTATGGCTTTTGAAAATCTATATTTGAAAACCAGTTACTTTGGATGTCTTTGGCTTTGGATAGCAACTTCGCTTTATTTGCTTTGCTGTGGGTTAACATGTGTGATCATGATTTTATGAAAATCAAGCACCTGTTTCACACTTGGCACTCAAAATATCACAAGGCCAAAGTGATTCCATATCTAGCTTGTAATCTGATCTATGTGTGTATAACTATGCATGCACTGATTACAGCAGGACAGGAACGAACAACTCGGTCTGTAGGTAGGGAGGAGGAAGGTGTAGAAGCTAGTAAATTTGTAAGACTTTATTGCCTTTTTTTTTTTATCCTGTCTGCTAAAGAATGTGTAAGTCTTCCATTGAATTTGTCCAGCTTTAGTCTATATCCTAAAAAGAATTAAGTTTTTTATGTAGGATTCATCTCACCCAAATTTACATGTCTAACAATTAGATTTCTGCTTGTGAAATGCTCATCCCGGGCTCTCCGTAAAACTGATGGAATGAAACAGGGATCTTCTGAGAGACTATTTGGTCACCTGCTCTTGTAATGAGTTTGCATGGCAAGGTTTTGGTAGCGGGAGGGTTACAGGGGTGGCTTCTGTGAGCAGCTGCTAGAAGTTTCCCCTATGTCCGATATAGCCAATGTCAGCAGGCTCCAAGACGGACCTGTCGCTGGCCAAGGCCGAGCCCATCAGCGACGGTGGTAACGCCTCTGGGATAACGTGTTTAAGAAAGGGAAAAGTTGTTGCATAGCAGTAATTGCAGTGAGCGGGAGGAGTGAGAACATGTGAGAGGGAAAACTCTGCAGACACCAAGGTCAGTGCAGAAGAAGGGGGAGGAGATGCTCCAGGCACCGGAGCAGCGATTCCCCTGCGGCCTGTGGTGAAGACCACGGTGAGGCAGGCTGTCCCCCTGCAGCCCGTGGGTGGTAGAGCAGATGACTGCCTGCACCCCGTGGAGGGCCCCCATTCCGGAGTAGGTGGATACCTGAAGGAAGCTGTGACCCAGTGGGAAGCCTGCACTGGAGCAGGCTCCTGGCAGGACCTGTGGCCCGTGGAGAGAGAGAAGCCCACGCTGGAGCAGGTTTGCTGCTGGTGACCTCATGGAGGGGCCCACGCTGGAGCAGTCGGTTCCTGAAGGACTGCACCCCACGGAGGAGACCCACGCTGGAGAAGTTCATGAAGAACTGTAGCCCATGGGGAGGGCTCATGCTGGGGAAGTCATGGAGGACTGTCTGCTGTGAGAGGGACCCCACATTGGAGCAGGGGAAGCGTGTGAGGAGTCCTCCCCTTGAGGAGGAAGGAACATCAGAAACAACGTGTAATGAACTGACACCAACCCCCATGCCCTGTCCCCTTGCGCTGCTAGAGAGGAGGAGGGAGAGAAATCGGGATCAAAGTTAAGCGTGGGGAAGAAGGGAGGGGTGATGGGAAAGTGTTTTAAGATTTGGTTTTACTTCTCGTTATTCCTCTCTCAGTTAATTGGTAATAAATTACATTTTTCTGAAGTCAAGTCTGTTTTGCCTGTGAAGGTAGATAGTGAGTGATCTCCCTGTCCTTATATCGACCCATGAGCCTGTTGTTATATTTTCTTTCCCCTGTCCAGTTGAGGAGGGGGAGTGACAGAGCGGCTTTGGTGGGCACCTGGCATCCAGCCAGGGTCAAACCACCACAACTCTATATATCCCAGTAGCAAGAAATGAACTCCTTCAGGAACTGCTTATTTTCCTGCGTTGATTCCAAAGGAAGCGTAAGTGGTCTAGACTAGATACAGACAACTAACTTTTAGACCCCAAGTTATGTGCAACGTGATTTGTCTGTCTTTAGGGATTTGTTTATTTCTCATTGAGTTATAGATGACAGTTCTGAAAACACGGTCAGACATTATTTCTCAGTGAACAAGCAGAGCAGCTCTAATAAAAGTACAAGTATAATCCATGCCATCCTCAAAGGCACTCAGAAAATGCATGCATGTCTGGTCCTGACTTGTTAACAACCATAAAGACAGCAGTTGGAAGCATTTAATACAGCTGTATGAACCATGCACTCTCAAACAGCTTCATCTGCTGTATTTCCTCCCAGTGGCAAATAAAAAAAATCCACCATAATTAGGGCATAATTCTGTTAAATTTGTGCAATAAAAGCATTATTAAAAGAAAGAAATGATTGCCCTTATATGCTGTGCTGCAGTGGAATCAAGCGTAGCTTGTTAGAGTTATTTTGTTATTATTGTATTACTTGGCTATTGCGTTACCCCTGAAATGCTGTAAAGGAAGAAAAAGGCAGAGTGGGTGGAATTTCAAAGTGACTCCTTTATTCAATATTAAAATCTCATTGGCTACATATGTGCAGAGTGAGGCTTTGGAGGAGCTGTTAGTCATGTGTGTTACTGAAGCTCAGTTCCTTGAGACTAAATTTGCCATGTACACAACCTGCCTACAAATCCCGTCAGCCTTCATGGCCGGTTATAACTGGACCCTTCTACCACAGGCTGCATTGCCTCCTGATGTTTATCATGTAATGTTGTGACAAGGTAAAGAGGACAGAGTGAGAATTTAAGGCCAGACAGGAATGTCTTTGAGGTCACAGCCAACATTTTCCAAATGTAAAAAAAAAAAAAAAGTCACTTCAGCAAGGTTAGTGATTTGATTAGGAAGTTAAATTAATCTCAAATCTGCCCCGAATTTACCCTTTGCAGAAGTATAGACAAAGACATCCTGCCTACTCAGGGCAGAGGCAGAAAGCTTTGCAAAGCATTGATGTTCAGCAGAACATAACATTTCCTTAACTCCTGGGGAGAATAACATTTTACCAGGATATAGAGAGTGTCTACACTACTCTTCACACCCCTTCCCTCAAAGCAACCCCTTCAGTCTATTGTAGGTATGCTGAAGAACTACCTCACTTTGACTCAAGTGTCAACATTAACTACAGGAGCATAAAGTGTGATAAGCAGAATCTACTAGAAAAGACACCTCTGCTGAGCTCCAAACTTGCAGATTTAAATTGCTGGCAAAGACTTTAAGAGCCCATTTAAAGCATTACTATCTGAATCTGCAACAGAGGTCTTAGGGAGAAGTCCACAACTGAGCTGAGCTAGACAATTGTGTCATCTCTTCCCATATGTATGAGTTACCTGAGACACCAGTGGAAATAGCGGGAACTTTAGGATGAAACCTCTCTCTTCCTCTAAACTCTCAGAGTGAGATTCATCCAAGAAACACTGAGTTAGAATTCAGTTTCAGAATTGCAACTGTAAAGGTAGTGCCTTTACATAAGCTGTGTACTGAAGTTCCCATTAAGTCAAGGGAGACCTTACCAAATCAGCCAACAGAGCTTGGGCAGGTTAGCAATCTCGTTCTGAAGTAGACACCTCTGTCTGATCATCTGGACAGTCAACTAGACTGTTGGCTATGTTGACTTGGGAAAAGATTCAGTTTCCTGCGCACGTTGTGCCACTTCTGGCACTGTAAGGTTTTCCATTTGGCCTCCAGTTTCTGCTCCAGACCTTGTCAGTCTCCTGTAAGGCTTCTGTCACATCTGCCAGGCCTGTACAGATGTCTCAGGAATGTTGGAGCATCTCAAATGTCACTAGAAGCCTGTGTTTAATAACTAAATCTGCAGCTGTGTTTAAATCTGAAGCTGAATCTTCTTATAGTAGCAGAATTCAGTTGCTTTGACATAGGCTTCTCATGCCATTTGAGGTACTTCTGGATATGCAAGACATCTGCACAACACTGGCAGATATGATATAGGGCTGATGGAAACCAGCAGCCTTCTGGAGTGGCAGCTGGAGGCCAGGGGGGAAACCTATGAGGTCTCAGATGGCACAAGATGCCTACATGTGAGTGACTGAATAGATCCTTAAATGTATTGCAACCGGTTTCCTCCAGTTCCCATGATAGTCAATGAAGAGAAACAGGGGGCTCAACTTATGTTCCTAAACTTAAGTCAGCGCCATCGGAGACAACCTACGTTTTACACCTGGTTTCCAGCTGCCAGACCAGGTGAGCATTGGTCTTCTAGAGATCCTGGGACATATCTGCCAGATTTATATGGCTGTCTCAGGTACCCTGTGGTAACTCAAATAGCACTAGACACTTTTGAGTATTATACCCAGGCACTTTTATAGCTTCCTTTTGAGTTCTCTTCAGCAAGGTTTCCCTAATTATTGACCAAACGTTATTCAAATGAACATTTAATTGTTCATTCATATCTGATGTTACTGTACTTCTGAATGCTAACCCTGTTGTTCCTATTGTGTCACTTACATTCTGGGGTGATTCTCCTACAGAACATTGTGGAAAGCAGCATTCCCTTTTGGGGCACACACTGAGATGAGCTAAATGGAGAACTAAACATTGTCTGCAGTCTCGTCCTCCCCTGACAAACCATTGACGATTCTGGAAATGGTTACCACTTTTCTGACACAGTGACTTTAAACTAAGTTAAGGTATGGACTTTCCAAAAATAGAGACCCACATTTCCATTCTGCAAGGAAAAGCCCTTGGAATTTTTTCTTCTTTCAAAGCCAGGTGATCCTGAAGTTTAATTTGAAATGTAATAATAATAATAATAGACCGTAATGTTAATTTTAATTTTATGTGAACAGTTCAGATTGCATGCTCTGCTTTGAAAATAGTATATGGCATTATATAGTAATTAGGATGCAATAATTAAATGTTAATAACGTCAATCTTTTAATTCGTCATGTCATTCGAAAGGAAAAGAAGTCTGGTCAAAAAGGCTTGTTCACTTGAAACCATTTGGTCTAAACGCAGTGACCTTTTCTCGTGACAAGCTGTCCTCTGTAACTTTTTTCCAAGATTAAAATTGAACTTACTTTCCAGTGTCGGTTTGTGCAAAGTAAAGCAAGCACATTTTGTCCTTTGTCAGGATTTTTCACTGTGCTCTTTTGTGGCATGGCCTGTATTTTCCTCTCCTGCAAAGCTGTGTCATGGCCCTGGTTCCATTTGCAGCTCCAAAAATGAGCTAGACCTAGCTGGTCTGATCTGTGTTATGATTCCTGTTCATGCTTCATGCAGGAAAGAAGGACTGCAACGGAGCATAGGTTAGTTAAAGAGCATATTCCCCAAGTACAGCCCCTTCACTAGTGGTTCATAGTGATCTGTTTTATCATGTGCTGGATTCTCAGCTGGCAAAAATGAGCCCAGTTCTCTCCTCTCTGAGTTTACACCAGCCCAGTGCAAGCAGGGAGTACTGCAGAGCAGATTAACTGGGCTGGACAGACTGGCACACTGTTTTAAAGTGCAATAATTTTTCCTCTCTCTCTCTCTTTGCATCTGCCAGTTCGCATGGTGCAGTCTTTTTGCTGTGCTACCCAGGCTGAGAAGTGTCCACAGCTATCAGTTTTCACCAAATTGCTGAAGGGTGAAATTTCACCATTTCTGCCAGGAGAAAACAGTTTTTTTTAATTTTCCTTTTTTTCTTCCTCCCCCCTCATCTAGGCAGATAGCATCATTTCCCTAGAGAATCAGATCCTCCGTAAGAACAGAAGGACGTTTTCATTCCTTTACCTCAAACGGAAATCTGTCATACCCTCTCTTTCTTTTCCTCCATGATACAGCCATACATTTCAGTAAAGAAGTAGGTCTTTTCTGAAGCCAGAATATATTAGTATAAGTGCATGATTGGTGCAAAGAGATGTTACCAAAAGGCTAAAACTCCGTCCTGAGAATCAGGACACCTGGTTTCATTCCATGGCTCTGTTCCTATGGCCCAGACAGCCATTTATCCTCTGTGGAAGTTTATTTACCTTTCTGTATTTGTACTTAATTAGAAACCATTTATAATTTGCCAGGTGTGAATGGACAAATTGACATTTAATAGTGATTTGATGATTCAGACAAAAAATGATCTGTGCTGTGAAACAGAAAAATATTAATGAAAGTTATTAATATTGATGTCATACGTTACAGGTATCATTTAATCTATTATTGCAGATTTCTTTGTAGGCTTCTTGCCGAGCTATCATTTAATCTTTTCCAGTTCCCTAATGGTTTGAAGTTGCTTTCTTTCTGAATCCACAGCTTTTATCTGGCACGAAAGAGTGGTTTTTCCCTTTAAGCCCCTCTCCCACTACATTACATTTCGAACTATATTACATGGGTCACATTATGGGCTGCTGTCACATGCAGGCCACGATGTAATTCAGCATGACACATGACAAGCAAAGATGTGTTGAAATACCTGAGACTATTAGATCCAAACAACCCTCTGTTAAAGTTTTTTATTACCACATAAATATTCTCCTAGCTGACCAGTGTCTCAGAGGAATAAATACCCCATTAGAGGAAAAACAAAAGCCCAAGTATTTCCCAAGTATAGGGTTATTAAAAGCAAAAAGAAGAAACCTATTTTTGTACATGTTATTCTCACGTTAGAAATAAGAAAACCCAGCAATAATTATAAACAATGCTCGAGACTCTCTATTCATACTGAAAAGAGATAATAGAAGATATAGAAAGTACAGGATATTAGAAACATATAAGAATTTTTCACAATGAAAAGGCTGATGAAAAAATGAAGGGAACTTTGTTGAGAGGATGTTGAAAGACTGGGAAGGTTGTTGAAACCAAGCTCAGCGTACAAAAGACAGTCCAGGTGATACTTATGATTTTTCACTTTTCTGACGTTACACTGTAGAAATAATCTGAATGAAGATGGATTTAAGGGAGTCAGGCAGAAGGAATAGGAAAACAGCAGTGCAGCAGGCTCATGAACAAGGCATGAGATGCTGACAGCCTTCTGCTAACCAAATGTGTGGAGAATGGCTGAGGATGTTGGAGGGCTGGGAAGGTGTCAGGTAACAAGCTGGAAAACAGGTGATGTAAATCTTGGCTTAAGCTTGTTGCTGATAAATAATGAATAATGATGAGAGATACCTGGGCTGATGGGAAAAGAACTACCTGGAAAATTTCTTTTATGAGGAGGAAAAGGTGAATTAGAAGTTATCCATCAAATATAGACTGGAAAAGACATCGAGGAGTAAGCTATTTGAACGAACAGATAATTCTACATAAAAAGATAGGGCAGGAAAGGTGCTTATCCAGAGCTTGGGATGTGTACCTCCCCAAACCTCTTCATTGTATATAGAAGTACTAAATTGGCTGGAAACAAGCCTAAAGTATGACATGCTGAAGCTGAGTTCATTGTGCACTGATTCACGAGTACTGTAGACTATCAATGATATAAAACTGTATCTCCTAAAGATCAGATGGAGCTGTGGAGAATAAAAATTTCTTCGGTCAGTGCTGTTTGTGAATTGGAAGCAAGACGACTAAGGCTGGATGATTGTCCGAAACCTCTTCCAGATGAAGTGTTCTTTCTAGTAGATGAGAATGGGTGACTGGAAATGCAAGAAAGAATAGGCAGATTTGTTCAGTTTTGTCAAGAACTGAAGACAATCTGAACCATGAAAAACCTAAGAATAATTCACAATATTTGTGGTGTGCTGCAGTTTGCCAGTGAGAGATGACACAACAGTATCATGAACATTAACTAGTGGCTCTAGGACAAAGCCACAGGTCTTTTAGAAAATAGTGCTGTTGTGTGTTCTGAAGGAAGGTTATGCCATTTTACATTTATGATTTCTGAAAATACTGGCATTTTTTACTCCATCATTTCTGCCTTCCTTTCTCTTCTCTATCTGCTGTTCCCCGCCCTCCCCCCCCCCTCGCCTTATGATTTCAAGCGCCAAAAGAAAATAAACAAAGAGTAATAGTGAGACATGTTTATTATGCACAGTGAGCGTAGGTCCCTGACAGGATACTTTGCCCAGATGTTGGTCTTTACTGAGGCTCTTTTGCAGTTGGAAAACCAGTTTAACTATCCCCTTGGGAATTTCTTCCGCGTGGGTGAATCTCCAGATGGTGAAGAGCAAGCTTAGTAGTTCCTGTATAAACCACTCTGGTGTCAAGAGCATGAGTAAAATAACACTATCTGGGACATTCCTTCAAACCACACTTTCCTTGTCATTAGAGCAAGTTCCTTCTTTTACAAGTATAATGGCACAAATTAAAATAGGTTTGGGGGTACTCTTAATTTATGCCGTGAATAGGTCAGGACCTTGGTGACATGAGGCTTTTGAGACTATTCAAACATAGTGTCAGAAAAAAAACTTTTATGAAAGTCCTGTTCTTGGACCAGACGCAAATTAGACTAGAAAAAACAGTGTTCTGAACTCTGAAGCTATCCTTGGAAGTTCATGTTTTGCTTATTGTATTACAGCAATGCCAGTTTAGAAAACGATATAAAACCAGTTATCTGTGCCTTTCATTCTTCCTAAGTGGTTCTTTTTTTTTTTTTTTTTCATCTGTGTGTGCCTGTGTCTGTCTTAGAAGAAAGGCAAGTGAAGTTGAATGTCCATTGGGGCAAAAAAAGTCTTCCTTTGCAAGGCTTCAAAAGCATCCTTTAACTGTTGACCGTATGGGGAACGTATATGCTGATGGGAAAGCTAAAAAATCACTTAAAATTTTATTGGACTAAACTAAAGGATAACTAAAAGAATAGGACTAAACCAGCTAGGTAGGATCCCGTTTTAGCACTGAATCAGTTTGCTTTGATTGTGCAAAAGGTTTTGATTTGATACAGGAATGATTTGGTGAAAAGCTATTTTGAAACACTGGAATAATTTACACTATAATTTGTATTACCTAGGCCTAATCCATTCTATAGACAGAGCTGGAGAGTTGGCAGTTGTCCACATCAACAGAGGTAGAAATGAAACATTTTTTGAGTTATTTAATCTTCATTTATGAGCTTCTGATTAATTTGTTTGCTTAGCGATCAAAGATCATATTCAGATTTCCTAAATGGCATGTTCGTGTTCTTCTTAGCAGGTACAGCAACATGTTTTGGGCTTCAAAATAGCTGGAGTGGCCCCATTAGACATGAGGGCAGACCATAATGGTCCCTTCTAGCTTAGGAAACCCACGTAGCTATGAAACACTATATATTTGACAGCATTCAGCAATAACATCCTGGAATGTCTAATAGGGAATAGACAAATGTGTTCAGATTAAATAAGTCCCATCAACATTCACAGTTTAAGCCAGAAGGGTCCATTAGATTATACAGACTAAGCTTTAGTATTTCACAGACTGTTGCGTTCAACCCTTTCTCACTTTATGGTGCCCAACAACTTCTGTTCGCCTAAACATTTTGCCAAAACCCTTTTCCTTACTTCAGCATTGTTCTAGGTCCTTTTCACAGTCACTACTTCCCAGGATATAGACACCACTCTGTAGCTATGACCTTCTTCCTTGTTTGTGTGTTTCCTTGTAGCAGTATTGACGTATCTTGTTTTGGAACTTGGTTTATCAAGATACTCAGATTACTCGGTTTGGGTGCTTGGCCCTGTCATTTTGTGCCTTTCTACTCATGGTGTTGATTTTAATGTATTTCAATATAATTGATTTTATATTTGTTTTCAGACCATGAGATTGTTGAATAGTCAATTTTGTTCCCCATGAAATTAATGTGGAACAACTTTTATTCAGTGCTTTTTCCTCTATGAAGCCCATTTTTTTAAATATTTGTCGCCCATTATTGGTTCCATTGAACGCTTGCTTTCTTGTTACAGAATTTCCTTAAAGTTCAGAGTGGGCTTTTTTTGGTGTGTGTTAGAATATGTGGTAGTAATTTTAAATGCCTTCAGATATATTAGGTTACCTAAACAGTCTATCAAATGGACTTGTAATCTCATCATAGAATCACACAGTCAATCACTGATGCTAA
The DNA here is from genome assembly GCF_034619465.1 of Leptosomus discolor. Classification (NCBI taxonomy): domain Eukaryota; kingdom Metazoa; phylum Chordata; class Aves; order Leptosomiformes; family Leptosomidae; genus Leptosomus; species Leptosomus discolor. The sequence goes on from NC_141392.1 coordinate 123,138,308, forward strand.
TTTTTAATAATCTTGGTATAACAAAGAAATTCTAGAAAAGGAAAATATGTTGGTGCCATATCAATATATTTAAAAGCAGAGATAAATGAACTGACAAAAAGGATAGACTGATTACTTTGAAGTTGATCCTAGAAAAAATACTAAAAAAGTTGCCATAAGACTAATTTAATAATGACTTTTAAAATTACAGGATAGAGAGTACTCCTCAGTGTATAAGTTCTTTGAAGATGCAGAGTTCAAGCCTTATTAGATAAACAGAAACGTATGGAGACCTGACCCTACACTGTACGGTTAAAACAGTTTTGCAGTTTCCATTACTAAATGGTCTTACGCTATTTGTAGGATTTAGTTTGTTCCTAATTATTCCTAAAAATTAAGTTCATTGTCATTAATCCTACTAACCATGGGATTTTCTTTGATGTCTTTAGCTTCCCTTATCAATTTTCTACACTTTATAATGTTTAATTTATATTGCTGTGTGTGTTAAGGTCTCTTTCTTTCCCGTTGTCACATGTTGCATTCTTATTTCTAATTAGTGTGCTTCCTCTGCCTTTGAACAAAGTTTTACTTTTACTCAAAGTTGGACTCATAGCTTCATAAACTCATCTTGAAAATATCCCAATGTTCATTTTCATTTTCCTGATTTTTTGTTCCTACCTATTAAATCTCATTCTAATTCCCCAGTTTTGAGAAATGAATTATTTTGGAAAGCCAACTGTATTTGTTATTGGTTTGTCCTGTGCTCTGTCTGCATGGAGTGCAATCTAATAATAACAGTTGGTCCCTAGGCTACCACCAACTGCCAGCCCATAATTAATTCATCTTTATATTTTTCTTAAATTTAAAGAGAAATTTACTGCTGACTGCATATGTCTCCCAAATTGCAGTCCTCCATTAAAAAGATATTTTCTTCTGTGTTTTTTTTTTTTTTTTTTTTTTTTTCCATTATGGATAGTTGCTCAGGGAGTAGCTCAGACTGTTTGATTCACTGATCTGTGACATCTCCTGCTTTTCAAATACCTCACCAGGTTTTATAAGACAGCAGATATACATACGCAGATGTAACACATTTGCACGATCAACAGTCAGTTGAGATCCCGAATTTCCAAACTTCCAGTAATATCGAAAAACCACTGTTCTAAATGAAACAGAGCTGGCAAAGCCCATACCCTATATGCCTGTATTTCCAAGACCATGGTCTCACCTCCCACAAGGCCCCATGGTAATATCTCTGGTTCCTCCTCAGGACGTTATTCTCCCACATATTGATCCCAGCTCTGTTCCAGTACCTGATCCTTGTTATTCTTCAGCTTGTCTAGCTGCTGAATCAGTATTTGATGAATTTGGCTTGATCTAGACATATTTTAAGTGGCTGGCTTCCCAGCCATGTGGAGGCAAGCTTTTTCTTCTTTTTCTCCTCTTGCTGCCTCTTTGTTAAAATAGATTTAAGTCAGCTGAGGATTTCACAAGCTATTGTTGGAGATGGGGACAAATGGGCCAATGAGACATGGGACTGTTGTGTGAACCTCGTCTCCTTATGCACTTACAAGTAGGAATGTCTTTAGTAAGAAAGCCACCATTATGAACCTGTAATATTGTCTTCTCATCATTTGCTTCTTCCTAAACAGGTTATAACCAGATACTTTAGTATACTAGTGATGACAACTGTCCTCCTAAATTTCAGCTATATTGCAGTGCTGCAACTCTGTCGGAGCTGCTATCACCTTACCTAGATTCCTTATACAGATATTTTTAAAAAAAAAAAATTAGCTTTTTATGTTGTCACATGCTTGGTCTAAACTCTTGAGTCTGTTAACAGTGGAATAAAGTTCCATATACCTCTAGTCAGTCTTTTTGACATCTTCTTCCTGCTGATTTTACTCTTGGTTTAACTACCTCTTGGTTGCTCCAAAAAGCCTCCTGAGTAAAAGTTAGCTCTGTTCTTGAGAGTAGTTATCATGTTCTTAAAACTATATCCTATTTTATGTATAAGTGTAATCTTGTAGCGATAGAGCTCAGGTTTCTGTAAAAGCCAGATCTCAAACCCAACCTGTTGTTCACCTCCTGCACTTTCAGTCTTCAGCCTGAGGCATGAGGGTTCCTAAAGCGAAGTCTGGACAGCTACTGATGCGAATCAAGCCTAGCCTTTGAAAAAAGGAGCTAGGGAAAGATTCTGAGTAAGCCTGGGACAATAAAGCTTTTCTGTGTAAAATATAGGTGAAATCCTACAACCCTGATGACATTGGGTGAGTTTTCCTATGCATTTCTGGCACTGCTTTCAGACAAAAGGTGAAGTAACATGGAGAGAGTAAAAAGCTGTTAAAAATAAAAAGGTAAAAGAGGCTTGGATTCCAAGTTTGTATCATAGCCAAACCAAGTGCACCGTTATGTTAGGAAAAACTCTGCAATAGCTGCAAGTTTGCTGTCTGCTCTCACAGATCTATAGTTTAAAATTTTATCCTTTGCTTTCCTGTGGGAGAAACCTTCTTTGGAGGTTCAGCAATTGTTTACATATGTTTTCTCTTTCAAACTCATCTCTTGATTAATCTAAGTTCACTGGAGGTGGCCTGAGCAGTGAATTGGCCTGTAAATCATGTATTTACCTCACACTGAGATCTAGTCATATGGTTTTGATAGCTGGTAGTCTGTATAACTGCAACGAGTCTCTTCTTTCCATCTATTTCCCCCTCTTACAATCATCAAATCAAGGATGTAGGGACAAAACCCGATGGAGTAGCTTGACTTGCAGTATTGTAGATGTTTCCGTTATATGCATTTGGAAGGAAGGACAGATAATAATATGTATGTAAGTTATTGCAGAAGGACCTCTTACATACCACTGGTATTCAGTCACATCACTGTCAGATTTTGACCTTTGATCTCAGAGTTCTCAAGGCAAGCAAGTATGGGAGATCTCCAGAGAATAATTTAGGGTACTTCAGTAGGTGGATGCTCAATGTGTCTGTAAATGCCTGTCCAAATCAGTCCCCAATAAATTTTTCAGTGTGTCATTAATGGACTCAGCAATTTCTGTGATGCTGGAAAAAAACTTTCTTTTGAATAGGAGGCAAATAATCACTGGCTATTTGTGCTGATACGGCAGACAGTGTGTGTTTTTATCAATTTGGGGTATGTCTGTTTTACTATTCTGTTTTATGGTTTAAACAGTGGGTGCTCATGAGGCCTTTACTCAAGTCTGCAGCACCTCAGACTCATGAAGCAGTTTCCAGCAAATCAGAGAATTTCTCCTCGTTTTCCTGTTGTCTTAGTTACTGTGTAGGTGGGGAATTGGAAGCTAAACACTGAGCTGTGTGCACACAGCACAGTGGGGCTCTGATTTCTTCTAGATTTAAGCGTGGCAATAATAAACAATAAATAATAACATTGGCCAATTTGACACCTCAGTTTTGTCCTGTTGTGCCTACTTTGTGCAATCGAACTCCCAGGTGAAACTACTCTGGATTCAGGAGATTTTTTGTACGGGATGACTACTCTGGGAATGAACTACGCCTTTCCAAGCAGAAGAAGCTGTTCTGCAACATGAGACTTCTGAATGGTTTAAGTGTGAGGGCATAACCCACATCTTCTCAGGCCAGCACTAAATATGAAAAAATGCCTCAAACTCAGAACTAACCTTACTCTCAGAAACATCTCAAAACTGGAAAGAGCATAGCAGCGGTAGCAAAAGGGGAAAGTAAACCACAGGGACAAGCCTGAGGAGTCCTCAACATCTTTCACCCTGCTTATCAAGATCTGCACTAAATCCTATTCACTGGTGTTTCGTTCTTCTACCTGGAGGCAGAGACTGCAGGCAAATTGTAATTTATTACCTCATTGTACTTGCCTTGTCTTTTCTTAAGATCCATGGAAAAGTCTGAGATGTCTTCTGCCTTCTCTGTTTTGAAAGCCTGTGGCCCTGAATTCTGCACAAGAGATTTTAGTAGTGATTAGTCATTACGTATTTCTCCTTTAAATCCACTGAGAATAAATAAATGGAGCTCCTACATATGGTTTCCCTCTTCCCTGCTTCTTTTTTTTCCCTTTCTTTTCTTTCCACAGAGCTGTTCCCATCTCTAAGTCTTGTGCTTCCTGAGTTTTGCTGGTTTAATTCAGTCATTTTAATATCATGAGCACTAAAGAGAATAGAAGCAGGAATCAGGTTTGTGCTGTTAGATTGATAAACAGATGCTAAGCCGATGTGACACAGATGCTACTGCTGAGCCAGGAAAAGCAGGTCAAGGTTATTAGGAGAAAGTGCAGTACTGTCTCATAGCTGTAAGCAAAAAGGCGCCGCATGGAGCCAGCTTTTTCTCTCTCCCCCCCTCTCTGTCTTTCTCACTCTTGATTGTCTGGTGGTGGTGCATGTTTCAGGAACTTTATTTTTTTTTAATTAATTGCTGTAAAAGCAGGAATCATTGAAGATTTTACACATCTTTTTTATTATATTTACAATATGGCTTATAACCCTCACACAAACACATGACTTGAGTGACCAGCTCCTCTGCTTTTTAGGGGCACTGAATTTCTCTTGTAGAACACAATAATACTGGGAAAATAATTCTCTAGTACCGTCCTGATAAATTTGAAGGCTCTGTGGCAATATTGGGTGAAATCCTTGGGCTACTGCTGGGAAGGATCTCAGGCTAAAAATAGAACAATGCATTTGAATTGTAAAAATAGATTTTGTTTGCAATAGGAATGTAGACATGGCTTAAGAGAAATCATTTACATCATGAAGGGGAAAGGTGAAATTAGTTCAAGAATGGTAAAAATGGACTGTATTTCATTCCTGTATGCCTAATCTTCAGGTAAAATACTAAATATTGGGTGGGATGTGAAAATTCACTATAGATTGCTGTATGGTTCTGGACCATATCATGGGTGGATGACTAGACGAGTGAGAAACTGGCTAGATCAGGCTGAAAAATGTGGTGCTGAATAGTTTGTACTGTACTGGAGATCTCCCCCGAATCTTTATCTATGACCTGAAGAAGACATAACATGTTGTCATCAAGTCAACGGATGACACCAGACTGAGAAGAGCAGATATGCTAGAGGGCAGGGCTGCTATACAGAGGGATCTAGAGAAGCCAGAGAAACAACTTCACAGGATTCAAATGTCACCCAGCAAAGGCAAATCATAAGTCTTCTACATGGTATGAATTAACTCTGCATCATGTAGGCTGTGGTATGACAGTCTGGGGAGCAGCTCCACTGGGAAGGACCTGTTGGTCCTAGTAGGCCAGGCTCTTTACAGAGACGTATGGATGGCAGGATGAGAAATAGTTGTCGTAAATTGAGCTGAATGTTGCCTTGGATAATGGTTATCTCTCCCAGCTGCTGACACAGAGTTCCCACGTAGTGCATAGGAATTACTGACTGAAGTAATTGTTAACTTATAAGGGATTTTGTCTTTTTTTTTTTTTGTTTGTTTTGTTTTATATGTTTCATTTATATAAGTTTTATACGGTATATATGTGTACACAGGAAATAAAAGTAGATGTCAAGTGCAAGTATTACATCTGTCTATCTACCCACCCTGTATGTATCCACATCCATATTATTGAATTTAATGCACTGTTTAAATTATCAATCCTGTCAGAACAAAATATTCCTGGAATGACATGTGCCTCAGTGCTCATTTTTCTGGAAACATTATGTGGTTACATTTGGCAAGAAAAGTAGCTACACAATAGAATGAGCAGGGATCGTTATAGACATCTGTATCATTTCAGCAACAAATTTGTCCCAGACGTTATTCATAAATTCAAAAGCTTTAACCTGGAAGAGTCCATTAGATAATTCAGTTTCTCATCCTGCATACTACAGACCATTACATTTCATCCACTGTTCCCTGTGTCAAGACCAGTAATTTGTGTTTGGCTAAAGTAGTTCACATTGAGAGACAACTGGACCCAATCTGAAGACATCAAAAACTGGAGACTGCATCAGTCGTCCTGGTTGTTTATTTCAGTGCTCAAAAGTCATGATTGCTTTTTGATTTCAATTTGTCTGTCTTTAACATACAGTCAGTCTTGTTACATCTTTCTCTTCTGGCTCAGTTGCCTCACACTTTGATTCATTTTCTCTGGGCCTCAAAATATATAAAAGTATATGTGTGTTATTTTTGTTTTCTTCTGGGGTCCTTTTAATTCTTAACATTTTTTCCAATTCTTCTACAGCAGAAAAGGATGTGATTCTTCAGTATGGATGTGTATGCTGGAGAGCAGGACAGATACTGAGAAGGGAGTAAGATGGAGGGATGAGCTGGCAAGAACTTCAGAAATTCAACAAAGGCAAGCTCAAAACTCTGCACCTGGGCGAGAGAGATTTCATGATATTTCATGGGCTGGGAATTTAATGGCTAGGCAATAGCTCTGTGGTAGAGGGTGCTTGATGGACAACAAGCTAATGATGAGTAAGAAGTGTACCCTTGCAGTGATGGAGGCCAACTTCATACTGGGTACATTAGCAAAAATCCGGCAGCAGATTGAATGAAGTGATTGTTCCCCTCTGTTCAGCTTACGGGAAACCCTATATTGTGAAACTGGAGTGTGTCCAGTGGAGGTCTTTAAGGTAGCTGGAGACTACAGGACGTTTTGCTCAAGGCTGAAGTGACTAGATCTGTTCCACCTTGAGAAGAGAAGGGCAAGGAGCAATCTAATTGCTGTCTTCAGCTACCTAATGGGAGTTTGCAGGGGTGACAGAGTCAGACTGTCATGTGAGGTGCCCAAAGACAAGACAAAAGACTAGAGTTACAACAAATGAAATTATAAGTAGATACTGAAAAAAGAAAAAAAAAAAAAAAAGAAAAAGTTAGAGACTTTTCAGGCACTGGAACTTGGGCCCAGAGTGGTTGTGGAATTTTCATCCTTAGAGATACTCTACACCAAACTGGACAAGACCCTGAGCAACCTGATATAATGATGTAGTTCACCCTACTTTGAGTAGGAGGTTGAACTACGGTCCTCCAGGGATCCATTCCAAACTAAGCTTTTTAATTATTTTGTTGTTTTCATGTTTTAGCTTTCTTTTTCAATATGGTGGTTTGAAACAAAAGTAGAATAATGCTTAAGACCTGACTGTGACTCTGCCTCCTCTAAATGGAGAAGGCATTCATCACTTCATCCCCTTTTTATGAGCTACATCTGAAAAAGTAAGTTAACCTATCTAGATTAAAAAAAAAATTAAGTTATCATATCTATAGCTATGTGATGTTTTCAGGGATATTTTTCTTAGTAGAATTTGTTGGAAATTGGAAAGAAGAACAAAGCTAGTCATTCAGACTATTAGTCAAAAGCAGGATGAAAATCAACTTATTTTGACCAAGAAACGTTGTTGTAGTGCCTCGTGGGATTTTGGATACCTTTACGGTCTGTATGACCTGTACACTGAGCCTTCTCTCAAAATTAGGGGTAGTGGGTATGTCCTGGAGTGTTACATCTTAGAGCACCATAAGGGATTCAGTGTGACTGGGGAATCCAAACAATGCTGGAGGAAGATATAAAAAAATGGAAGCTGCAACCCCCAACATGGCTCACAGGCATTTTCTGAGTCAAATTATTGTGGGAGGGTTTTTTTTTTCCTCTACAACATATATTTTTTTCTGAAAAGACCCCCAACTCTTTGCATGCTTTTATTTTTTGAATCAGGATCTTCAGTCAGCCTATCTTTTCAGAGTCTGATCAATTCAGTTTGTTAGAGTTTATTACACCCAATCTATCTGCCGAGTCCTTTTTGAGATGTCTGACACACAGACTTGTTGTTCATCAGTGCTTTAAACACAGTAAATGTTTACCACCAACATCTAACTCAGTTTTGCTGACAGTCGAAACCATCATTAGACTAAAATCAGCAGGATTTGCAGGGACCTGTTTGTTCAGAGACATATATCTGCAGCAAGGCCATAAAATTCCCAGTTCTTATGTTAGCCAAGAGGTTTTACAATCTTAAAGTGGCTAGATTTGAATTCAGAAGTGGGAACAAGGGAAGACTTTTTTTGAAAAACAGAGCACAAAAGCATAATAAACACAAACTTCCACATCTTCTCATGTCCATCACCTACTACAGATTTCCAGTAATTTTCTTTTGAAAAGCGAGGCTTTCAGTTTTTCCAACCTGCTTTTGCAAGTCTCCTCTGTTCTATTGTTGCTGCTCTAATGTGATAGTTAACTGTTTTGAGTTAATTGTTAATCAAGCCCAGAATATTCTCTTCTAAACAGAGTCCTTTAATGAAGGTGGAAGAAAAAGAGACAGAGAAATCAACAGAAAGAAAGAGAAGAGAGAAAAGGAAAGAAAGACGAATTCAAGAAAGAAGGAAGGAAAAGAAGAGAACCAACTAGTTAATTGCCTTTATTATTAAAAAAAAATCTAAAGAGGATTTCAGTCTTAATGACTGGAATAGGCTCAAAGAGAACCCTGTGAGAACAAAATATGACTTTTCAGCCACTTCTTTCTTTCACCTATTAAAAGAGAAGGGTACCATGGATCCACAACATAAACCTGCCCCCTCTGTGTGGATTTGAGGCTTTAACTCTTGCACCAGCATGTTTCCAAGGACACTCACTGGTTTCTCAGCTGAGCCATTTAACCAACAAATTATCAAACCAGTTAGATGAAAACACAATAATAGTTAATCAGCTTTTACAAGCTCACACATTGAACTCCAACTGTAAAAACACTTCATTAGTAGCTTCTCATTTGTGTGGCTTTTATCCACATCTCCTGTGTTCCAATTCGAATATTTCTACGAGATATAAGCCAGTCAATAAATGCTTGAACTCCTCCGTTTCTTTACTGAGGGACCCCTCTAGAGCCTATTAACACCCATTTTATGGAAAACAGAGCAGGTAGCTACCTCCACCACGTGTTGGCACTCTCTAAAAGGCTGTTAATGCTTTGTGTTTCAGGGCATAACAAACTAAGGCATTCCCAGGGGGGAGAAAAAAAAAAAAGCCCAGTGAGTAAAAAGTAAATAAGATAACTGTCCCACAGAATAGAGGCTAAGAGGAAAATGGAACATTTGTGAGAGCCATTTTGCCAGTACACCCAGAAAAAGATATTCTTTCTAGCATTGTGCTTTTGTTGGTGCAGCTCATATCACTCAAATAGAGAGGAAATGTACCAAAGAAAAAAATCTTTCCAGCCTCTGTAAGATTTCTTAGTAGTAAGGAAGCATATGATCTAATTTTAAGGGAATAGGTCCTGCCCATCAGCATATTTCCCTGCTCTTCTTCTTCCCTCAAATAATTTTCAAACACATTGTCCGATTCTAACCACATTTGACTGAGAGGATAGGTGTCTCAAAGACTTGATGTTCTGACAAGTTTTGTGGAAGCTGGCAGCTGGGGAAAGCAAAGATAACCAACAGTGCCCTCACCATGGGAAAGAGAGTTTAAATCACTTCTTTGCTTATTCCAAGGAGAAAGCAGCCTGCTGGCCAATCAGCTCATGCAACAGCTTGCCCAAACACATAGAAGTAAGAGAAAGCACGAGATCATGTACAGAAGGGTGAGAGAATGGGAAAAACAAAGTGAAGGTAGACAAAGACAGAAATCAAGCTTAATTCCAGGGCCTAGAAGAGGTTTTACTTGTAAACAGCTATTATTTTGGTAGCAAAATATTTCAATATAAAGACTAGGACTGAGTTTTCACATCTGAAGTGCCTTGCAAGGAATAATTTGAGCTACTGGAGTTGTATAAGATTAGATCTGCAGCTTGGAGAAGTAAAATATGAGCTTCCCAGGGTGAAATGCATGTGCCCTAAGTTAAATGTCTGCAAGCTAGCTGCTTAAACCTGAATCTGCCACCCTGTGACGCCATTTATAGTCAATGAAGAGCAACAAGCTCCTCTTAAGGTGATTCATGTATCCGAAGATAAATAGAATGAATCTGCCTCAGAAGGCTTCCCTCCATTGACTCTGACAGGAGCCTAGGGTAACTAGCTTAGATTAGATGTCTAACTTTTACCTGTCTAAAGTTAAGAGATGCAAATCTTACTCCTGATGACATAAATGGGTTTTAGATCACTCCTGAAGTCAACTTGTGGTGCAATGAAACCGAGTTCAAACAGACCAGGAGAAAATGTTTCAGATTTACTGCATAGGAGAAAAGAACTGTTAATTTCTTTCCTCTGAACTACATATTGTGCAATGTTTTCCTTGATGAAGGAAACAGAAACTTATCAAGAACTTGATCAGCAACATAATTACACTTCTGTGTAACTGGATTTCGGTTTTGCCTTTAATTTCTATGTCCTTGGGATCAGCGTTTAGAAAGAAATGATTCTCTCCTTTCTCCCTTCAGAATATTAATTTGAATAATAAAACAAAAAATTAGCCAAAGTGCAATCATCTCCTCTTTGCACCTTTTTTTCACAAGAACCTGAATCCTTGAGGGTTTATTGGGACAAACAACAAAAATGAGTTTCAACCTGCAGTGGTCTAATACTCGGGACTGGTGAATTTTGAAATGATCTATCTCACTGCAAAATCTGCCCTTTGGGAGCTGTTGGTTACGTACATAAATTATTCAGACAGGAAATAGAAACAACACTGCACAATATATAATGAGCTGCAATCACAGAGCATTTGAATGATACTGTTGCTGGTGATACTTTCTGTTTATGTAATGGATGTTGTTAAGAGTGCTGTTCAGATGTTGATAGGTAAATGATTTGCTGACATAGGAGAGGCTAGGAGGTTAAAAAAAAAAAAAAAAATAGTGCTATCTTTCCTGGGCTTTACAGGAGCAAGGAAACCTGTTGTTCATGACAAAGTATGTGTCCTAGACCAGTTACAGCAGGGAGTCCAAACTAAAAGAGTTTTTATTCTTCCAATTCTTTGTAGTAGTTGTTTGGAACATCAACACAATGTGAACTGGGAAATCCTTCCGATAGGCTGTTATGCAGTATTAACGAAGGAGAAGTTAAGAGTCTAACCCAAGCTATTTGTTTAGGTGTGCTCTATATCAGAAGAAAGATGAGTATCACCTAGCTATCATGGACAATTCTTTTAGGATGGGGTAAATAGCTTTCTGGAGGTACTGATCTGAATCCATTGGCCTAGGCATTGCTTTCTGACAGAAAAGATAAAAAGGAATTAATTCCATTCTGAAAAAGAACTTATGTAACCTCTCCTTCTATTACCATAGGTATTTTTGTAACAGCAATTTCACTGATTTCAGTAACTACCTCTGAAATGACTTAGTTCAAGCTCAAGAACTGATTTGACTTGTCATTGTTTAGGGTGTCTAAATGTTAACATGCTCCCTGGAGAGGTTTTGAGACAAGTCTAGAGAAGAGAAGGCTCAGGAGGGATCTTATCAATGTATATAAATACCTGAAGGGAGGGTGCAAAGAGGACAGAACCAGGCACCGTTCGGTGGTGCCCAGTGTTGTTACTGGAGGCCATGGGCAGACACTGAAACACAGAAGGCTGCCTCCGGAACATCAGGAAACACTTTTTTACCGTGAGGCTGGCTGAGCTCTACAACAGGTTGTCCAGAGAGGTGGTGGATGCCCCATCATTGGAAGTGTTCAAGGTCAGATTGGACATGGCTCTAAGTAACCTCTATGATTCTATGAAACAGACCTTCAATCTATCCAGGCCAGTTTTTCAGTAAAGGGATTGTTCAAAACTAAACGTAAGCAAACAACCTGGTCTGTGAAAGGCAGAATCTGAACCAGGTCATTAAAACTAAAACCAGTGACCATTAATTAGTTATAAATTTTCTACAAAATACATCTAAGTGTCTTTGTCTCATCTCCTACAAGCCCTATACATTCCAGTCCAGTACAGCTTCCTGGTTGGGAATGGTGCTGGCTGCTCACATTTCTTCCCTCTTTGGTGAATTCACCTTAGAAGATGGATAAACTACTCTTATTGCAGGCAAGCTGGAGGTAGATGACTTTGAATTTGTAAATGGCTCCTCTGAAATGGATGTGGAGAGACAAGAGCTATCCAGGCATAGCAAGTGGGAATTCTATGAAGACAGAGAACAGGATAGGTAAGTGTATGCCTTAATGATTAAGTCAGAAAAACTTTAGAATTTGTGTTATAGACTATATAAAACAAATTGGTTAATTCACCTGTTTGCTTTGTTAATATTTTCTGGTTTTAATAGGCATTGCTTTGATTAAGATTACAGTCATAAGGACATTCTAAAGAAACATCCTTAAAGAAAAGTAAACTTACAAAAACAAAGAGTAAAATGTCTCTGTCGCTCCCTGTCATTGTTTTACAATGTGAGAACTCTCTGAAGAGTTATTCTGAGGTGTTCAGAGGTTCTCATGGGTAAGTTTTGGGAAATGTAGGCATGATCTAAGATGTTACCACTGTGGCTAGCTCCCCAGTCAGATGTAATCACCTTTCTAGCAGAGCTGGCAGAGTATGTGTCCAGCTGTCTCCATTGCTTCGGTTTGCAGTCTGTGTATTAGTTGCTAATGAAGAAAATCTTCAAAGGTATCTGACTGAACTTCAGTGGATAAGTACAGTCATAACTTCTGTTCTGCTGATTCTGACAGTAAGACTAGTAACTTCTGGTAACAAGATAGTAATAAAAAATTGGGAGATGGCAACAACTCATTACAGCTGTTTGCTCAAGTAGTGTGACCAGAGCCCTCAACATGAGAATTTAAATCTCTCTGTGGACTGGAATAGCTATAATTCAATTTGGTTTAATTTACTTTGAAAGTTAATTCAGCTAAATTGAATTAAGACCTTTAATTTTGAACAAGAGTGTCCACATAGGAGTTTAAAGGAGTTTAATTAATCCACTTTAAAAAGCTAATTCAGATTAATTTTGGTGAGTATTGTTATGTGTATAGGCCTGTAGGTTCAGTTAAGTAACATCAATCAAGGTGTTTGCTTCCAAGAAACGTATTCCTCCTAAGGAAAGGTGGGTGAACATAGCTTGGATAAGTTGCAAGATGGAGCAGAAATGGAGATGTAATGGTGTGGGAAGTAAAAATTTCTCACTGAGAGGAGTTGACAGCATGCTGCTTTGGATTGGAGCAGCTGGCTGGGAGCAGAAAGAAGAAAAAGAAATTTCAATGCAAGAATCATCATTACTTCTTCTTCCATAAGAAATAATAAGGGCTCAGGGAAGAAAGACCTGAAATGCATCTTGGAAATACTCTGCTTTCCAGGAATTTTTAGTGGCAATACTTTTGATCTGTGAACCCAACTCAGGAATTTAAAAACACCCCTGGCTACAGTGTAGTTCCAAAACAAGGGTACAAATAAGCATATCCTATAAACCCCCCTTCCTCAGACACCCCCCGGTATTGCATGTTTTATGACATACTCTTGAACACCAACTCAACCCAACTGCAACAGGTGGAGGTGTGCATCCCTGTCCTGTTACATTATCAATGTTGACTTTACACCAGTAGCTCACAAGTATGGCTGTGGTTTAGGAAGAATTATTTCTGCTCTTCTCCATCACTTGTCCTCCTTCTTCACTGCGTTTCTTAGTGGAGTTGCAACCACATGTCCCTGCAGGGAGAGAAAGGCACACATACAAGATGTTTTTCATTGAGTACTTTAAAGGTCCCTTTAGGCTTCGCAGGTGGAGATTTTTACATTTCCTCCCCTGCGGGTGTGTGAACACTGGGCCAAACTCAGAAGCGTGACGTGGGAAGCTGGGACTGCAGATAGGTCAGTCAGTCAATGGAAAATGGTGTAAAGGATTGCAGCTCAGTGGAGTTCAGTGTCAACCTCAGCACTGAAGTGTCTGGAGTTGATGTCACCAGCCTGAGAGAGCATAACACCTTTTCCCGGCTAACTCAGCATGCAAGCTTCACGAGACTGCCTTTCACTACTTAATACTTTCACAAATGAGCAATTTAACCACTGTATGCATCATCTCTAATCTCTTATCCTTTCTTTCTATGTTTCTGGATGTGTAGTGTGCTTATAGACATATATGCATTCATGTGTACATTTACTTTAAGCAAAATTACATTTCTTCATCTTTTCCCTCTCTTATAGTCAAACCCTGGTGATCCTGTGCATGCAAATAAGCTGCATTTCGGGTTTAGCTATAATCTTCGTTGTATAGCTGAGGTCTGTTTGATGTTCTTTAAGTGGTGGAACTGAAAGAACCTTTCACTGCTAACTGGAAGAGCTACTAGTTTATTAAATCCTTGATTTGAAATCTTGCTGTCAAAGAAAACAGAGTCAGCTGATGCTGTGAAAGGATTGTATTGTCAATTCTTGCTGAGCCTTAAAACTGGCATGAAGCATAAAGTAAAGTGACATTAAATGAACTGACAATCTGAGGTTTGGAGTGTAAACCTCCAGGAAATAATAATTCGTCTCTTCAATGTAAAAAAGATAGCTTATGGTTAAAAATAAAATAAAGTAAAATAAATAAAAAAAAAATTTATAAAGCAAAACCCAGAATAGCTTTTTTAAAGGATCTTTTTCCTTCCCCTTCCCCCTCTTTTCAATTTAATGTTAGCAAAGCAGAGGTGACAGAAAAGATTTATGAGAAACATTTTTAAAGGTGGGTTCACCATGTGTGTAGAGCAGACAGTGTCTGAAGGGCCTGTAGCATTTGCACTTTATAGAAAATGACAAAAAGTGACTATTGCTACACAACCTGCACAGCAGAGGTTGAAATTGATTACACTAAGGGAAATATGTAAGAGTGGTGTGTGATAGGCAGCTGCTGGGTTTTGAGGTCCAGCTCTGAAAAGTTCAGAGGTAAATTAGAAACTTGAATGATTTTATTCTGGGTTAAATTTAATAAATTTCAGCTGGAACAGGTAATTTTGTGTGTTACACACATACTGGAGAGCAAGATGAGAAAACACCACCATGAAACAGAAGCAAAACGGAAATTTTGCTGTTGAACAAGCTGAATGATCATCACAGGAGCAAAACAGAGGAACTGTGGATCTAAATGATCCTGAAGACATCAGCAAGCCCCAGTGGTTCAAATAGAGGTGAGAGAAATTAAACGTGTTTGTTCTGAACTTAGCTCTGTTGCTGATCTGGCTGTGGATTTTGTTCAAATAGAACAGTCCTGAGAAGACCATGAACCTGGGAGACCTAGAAGTTAGTGGGTACACCTGAAAAACTTGACCTCTATAGTCTGGCACTGGCTACACAGAAATATGCGTTGGTTTTGATAAAAATGTTTATCAAAACTTATAAACCTTAGTGCATGTACATATAAATGAACTCAAACATTTCATTTGAAGCATAGATTATTTTGATTTAGCTTTCCAAGGTGTACACGGGACATCAGGCCAAAGGAATAGCAGTAACGATTACCTTGCTTTGCAGCAAAACATGAAAAAGAAATTCAGTAATGGTAATTGAGTGTTGGGCCCGACACGGTGGTCAGGTCACCGTGTGAGGCAGACTGGGAGTGTGAGGGTCTCAAAGATTTCTTGTGCAACCATCATCTCTTGAGTTTTGTTTCATGGGTCATCACAGACTTAACCAGAGGGAGGTAGAGAGGAGTACCTTGGTCACTGTGGACTCCTTTTCCACCTTATTTTGATGGAGTTTCCCTTTGCAGAAAAACCTGTAATCCTTGATGAACCCAACTTGTGCCAACGTAACAGTCTGTGTGTTAGCTTAAACTCATACCTGAAATAGAACTTCTACAACTGTTCAATTATATGTAATTCTTCTTTTCGGGAGATTTGGTAACATTCTCAGTCAGCTCGAGCCTCAGACTCCACCTCTGATCCTATGTATTTGGTTTATGTGGCAAGGTTTTGGCAGCAGGGCTGGGCGAGTGAGGCACTGCAGGGGCGGCTTCTGTGAGAAGACACCAGGAGCTGCCCCCATGTTGGACAGAGCCAGTTCCAGCTGGCTCCAGGATGATCCACTGCTGCCCAAACCTAAGTCAATCAGTGACATCGGTAGAACCTCTGTCATAACATATTTAAGGATACAAAGATGCTGCGCAAAGAGTGAGAAAATGTGAGAGAAATGGCCCTGCAGACATCAAGTTCAGTGAAGAAGGAGGTGGAGAAAGTCCTCCAGGCACCAGACAAGACTTATCCGCACTGCAACCCACAGTGAAGACCACGGTGATGCAGGTTGTCCTCCTGCAGCCTATGGAGGACCACAGTGGAGGAGATATCCGCACTGTGGCCTATGGAGGACCCCATGCTGGAGCAGGTGGATGTGTCCTGAAAGAAGCTGCAGCCAGTGAGAAGCCCCCGCCAGAGCAGACTCCTGGCAGGAACTGTGGCCTGTGGAGAGGAGCCCATGCAGGAGCTGTGGCTCGTGGGAGATCGCTGGAGCAGTCTGTCTCTGAAGGACTCCATCCCATCGAAAACGACCCATGCTGGAATGGTTCTTGAAGAAGTGCAGCCCTTGGGAATGATATATGTATGAAGGATTGTATCCAGTGGGAGGGACCCCATGCTGGAGCAGCAGTAGAACATGAGGAAGGAGTGGCAGAGACAAAGCATTACAAACTGACTGCAACCCCCGTTCCCCATCCCCCTGGGCTGCTTGTGGAGAGGAGGTAGAAGAGTCAAGAGTGAAATTAAGCCTGCGAAGAAGGGAGGGGTCGGGGCAAGGGGCTTTTAGTTTTATTAGTTCCACTGTGTAATTAACTGGCAACAAATTAAATTAATGTTTCCCAAGTCAAGTCTGTTTTGCCCATGAAGGCAAAGGGAAAGGGTTCTTCCTGTCTTCATCTTGACCCACAAGCTTTTCTATTGTATTTTCACCTTCTGTCCTCTTGATGGAGGAGGACTGACAAAGTGGCACCATGGGCGTCTGCAGCCCGTCCAAGGTCAACCCATCATATCCTGGCTTTGCTACTTATTTACTGAGTATTCTTGGGCACCTCATGTTTCCTTATCTCCCCTTTTCCCATGCTTGATTAAGTTCTACTTTTGTAAAGTGGAAAGAAGGCACTGGCTACTTCAATAAAAAGTTTTCATATGAAATGCCAAAAAATATTCTATAGGAGCTAGATGCTATTATTATTCTGAACTAGATGTAAGTGTGACTCTTCTTTTTTTTTGCAATAGCTTTTCCTAAATATGAATTCAAGTCCTTTTCAATTTAAGGTCAGATTGTCAGGAAATATAAAAAAGGTGCCAGTTACCTCCTCCAGAAAACACATCTCCTGCCTACTAGCATTTTTAGTTTGTAATGAAGGTCCTTTTGTTCTTGAAAATGTCCTTCAAGATTGTCAAGTTCTTTTAGAACAAAGAAACACATGCCTGAAACAGGCTGTGGTGTTGTCTCAGAGGCAGCAGGACAGGCTATACTTAGGCATTCAAGAACATTCATCTCAGTTTCAGCTTTGTAAAATTCACTTTTCATACATTTTTTTGTCAAGAGCCAACTCATTCTCTGCAATATTCAAGGATAAAAGAATGGTTCTGCATGGATATGGCAAGAGCCTGTGTGAGAGCTGTACCACTGTAATCAGGAGAGAAACAAATATCACCGGCTGCATGGTGAGCTGGAGAAAACTCTGGCTGTTACGAAGGTATCTCTGAGTGGCTGAAGATCCCTGATGGCGTTTCATTGCTCTCATAAATCCACAGTAACCATGAATAAGAACTATCTCTTCTTGTATTGTATTCCACAGAATAAGACCTGGAGATAAGTTCACGATGAATTGTACTGGCCAAAGGAGCAAAGAGGACATGGACTTATGTATTTATCATTACTATTCTTCTAGCACTGATGATTCAGCCAGCCTGGTAATTCACTACATAAACCTTGCACAAATGCACAGACCGATATTTATCTATTTTTAGAGGTCCAAGAACCTCATCTAACCAGCCAAACCTCCCAAAACAGTAGCTGGAGGAAGTTGTCTCTAGACAGTGACACATCAGCACATCCAAAAATTCTGTCTTGGGGTTAAATGTATGATTTTCTGGAGGTATTTGTTTCTCTCCACTGACTGTGGAGGGGGTAGAGGCTGAAAAGCTGATACTTTGCCACTGAAATTTAAACACGAATATATGGTGGTTATCTGTAAATGCACCGAGGGCATAAATACTAAGCATGGGATTTAGTCTGCAATTAAGACATACAAATTTAATAGAGGGATTCAGTTGACCAATCACAAGTACCAATTGCCCTCTAAAGTGTGTGTCTTTCTTCAATAGCAGCTGAAGACCAGACAAGATTTATTAGGACATTTTAAATTGTGTTAAATAAGTGTCTAGTGTACAGGTAATTGAGCATCCTATTGTCTACATTCAGGATTCTAGATGTGCACCAGGTGTTTAAGCTCCTGATATAGTCAGTGGAGATTTAGTGCAAGTTTTAATTATCAAACCGTCCAGTGTCATGTTAGGTGCTCAAAAGCTTCAGTTGCTTGGCCTCTCTATCTCCAAAAGAGCATCTCCAAAAAAGCACGCACCTTTCATAGGGTAGTGTCATATCTGCCAGATATTTCATATTCCTCAGAGCATCTCAGATAGCACTTGATAGCAAAGTCTGGGCAGTTGAATCTTCCCAGTCAATAAAGACAGTGCTTCATCCGGTTATCCGCACATGAAGCGGTGGTGCTTCTGCAATACCTTGGAGTATCCTAAACTGCCCCCAACTCAGTCCAGCATGGGTTTCTCATAAACACATCTGACAGCCCACTGTGAATATTTCACAAGCCACAGAGCATCTCAAATGACACTGGATGACTGAAGGTTGGGCAAGCGAATCAAACCCCAAATATCACACATAATGGTGAGGTGAACTGTGCTACAAGAACAAGGCATGAAATATTGGTCTATGTTGGCCCAAGAACAAATGAGTAGCTGCTAGCCTCAATGTAGACAGATAATGATCAGATAACTGATCATTTGGGCAAAACAAATTTTGGAACTCCTGGGAGGAAAAGTATGAGAAAAACATCTCACTGTTTCTATGACGGGACTGACAAGTTGAAAGGGATATGACATGGATCTGCTAGACCTGACCCTTCCTTCTGTTGCTGTACTCCTATGAAGTGCTGGAAGTAAGTGAGTGAATCAGAGATTTAGGATTTCCTGCATGGTGATGGGATTCTTCTGTTTCTAACGAAGCTTAAAATGCTTTCAGACTCAGCACCTCACAGGACTGAGACTCAGGGTTTCAGTTTGGCTTTGGGACACCCCACAGAGAGTTATCCAGGTGGAGGCACGACCTGTTAAAGGTCTTGTAAATGGCCTGTGGCAAAGTCCTAAATTATGGGGTAATCCCTTGTGTCCCGGTCAGAGTATAACTCTTGTTTGAATGAGTGATGTCTAAGTTTAACCAGGCTTCAGTTACGCTATCAAAGACAATGGACTTAGTCTTCTTTTGAACTTCGCATTTATCATGCAGGTCAAAGACTGCACATTGTTGTTTGACTGTGTCACTGAGAGCATTCAAGCCAAGAAATCCAACGTGAACTTGAGTTCCCTGTATAACTGGATTTTGAGTTGTACATTGTCTTGTCTGTACATCTCAGAAGTGCTCATGTGAAAACTTTTCTCACGATAGATAAACCTGGTAATTTTATGGGAATATATACTTTTTTCAAAATATATATTGTATTTGGATCTTAGCTTAGATGAAAATATAGAGGTTATTTTTCATTATGTTGTGCTCATTTTGTTCCTTATAATAATTTTGTCTCTGAACTGTAAGGAGCTCTCAAGCACCTTAAATACATTTTTATTTTGCATTAGCTCTAGATACAGATTAAACTACATGAAGAAGAAAAGAAGTGATTTCTGGCAAGATAAGTGGAATTAGGCCAACTTAAAATAGATGAGAACCTTCTGTCTCTCCATAATTGGTCTTTTATTCCTAGCTATATCTAGAAGTTTTCCATAAAGACAGTTTTCAATTTCAAAATAAAACCCAAACAAACCAACAATACCCCCCAAAAAAAACCCAAGAGAAAAGGGGAAAAAAAGGAAAAATCTGACTCTAGTTAGTTGTGCCTGAACTCCTGTCTTGTTTGAATCTTTAAATCACAGATAAAAGGAAACAGTAGATAGGATGTGTTTCTAAAAGTCAGTTTGTAGGGAGGAAAGCTATATTTAACATATTGTTCTTATTTAATTCATCTAACTTTCCCACTCTTACTTCAAAACAAGTTGGCTTGATGAATGGAGAAGGAGAATAATATATTGCTTACCTAACTGCTCTGAAACAGCAGCACTGATAAACTTGGCAGTTGTTCTGAAAGGAATTGTGATTAATACTTCAGGCGAAAGGCTAAAGCAATGGATAATTTCACAGAAATTCAACAGCTGAAGGAAAATCATAGTTAGCCACAGAGAAACACTCTCATTAGTATTTCTTTTTGCGTAATGTAATGTGGTCCAGTGAATTGACACATAAAGGCATATATATGCATAGAAAAGCAAGCATTATTTATGAGCTGATTTAGATATCTTTTACCCTTTACTGGTGTTCAGAAAGTTGTCTTTAAAATATTGCACTTTTCCCACACATCCAGTGATAGCTAACAATAATATTTCTGCAATAACAGCAGAGCTTATGTTTTGATTTACATGGATTAATTTGTAGTATGTATTTAAACCTGTTCTCTTCCCTACTTCAGGTACATTTCTCAGTTTCATTTCTGGTTCTAAATGGACAATTTTTTTTTTTTTCCAAAAGTGATACTGCTGATGTGAATGGTCATGTGTCTGAAATCAAATTAGACAGTCTATCTGATGTTCATATTTAAGGTTTCATTTCAGTATATCCACCCAACAGAATACAGAGTCAAAGCGACAAAAAAGAGGCAAAAAGTTGATCTTCAGGGTTAAACTAACTCATCTATCACATATAATCATGAAATTATTTTGATTGGAAGAGGTCTCTGCAGGTCATCTATCCCAACATGCTCGAAGCTGGGCTTATTGGGTCAGATTTCTCACCTCATCATCTGGAGAATAAAATGTACCTACACAAAATTAATGTGATTTCACCACAATAGAGCATTGAATAGATATGAATTAGTGATCCAAACACTTAACTGAAATACACAACTAGAGTGCTGCAAAACAATTATCCTTCACCTCTACTCTGCCCTGGTGAGGCCACACCTGGAGTACTGTGTCCAGTTCTGGGCCCCCCAGTTCAAGAGGGACAGGGAGCTACTGGAGAGGGTCCAGCGGAGGGCTATGAAGATGATGAGTGGACTGGAGCATCTCTCATATGAAGAAAGGCTGAGAGGCCTGGGGCTATTTAGCCTGGAGAAGACTGAGAAGGGACCTTATCAACGCTTCTAAATATCTAAAGGGTGGGTGTCAAGAGGATGGGGCCAGGCTCTTCTCAGTGGTGCCCAGTGACAGGACAAGGGCAAAGGGCACAAACTGGAGCACAGGGAGTTCACCTGAAAGTCAGAAAAAACTTTACTCTGAGGGTGGCAGAGCACTGGAACAGGCTGCCCAGGGAGGTTGTGGAGTCTCCTTCCCTGGAGTATTCAAAACCTGCCTGGACACAGTCCTGTGCAACCTGCTCTAGGTGACTCTGCTTTGGCAGGGGGTTGAACTAGATGATCTCCAGTGGTTCCTTCCAAACCCTGCCATTCTGTGATTGATTCTGTGATTCTGTCTAGCCTAAATTAATCTCTGTTGTCAATGAGGAAAGATAGGCACCAGCAGAGGAGGGTTTATCTCAAGTGAAACATCTAAAATACCATCAGAATTGGAAATGTCTGGTAAAGGAAGGTCACAACCGAGACTCCTGACAGTCTTGGGTCTCAAAGGAAGAAAGACTTTGCAATACTAGTTTTGAGCCAGACCCTGGCGCTCCTAAGAAGCACAGAGGTCTACCTGCATGGAGCATCCCTGAGCTTTTTGGAAATGGGTCTTTTAGCAGAGACATACTAAAGAAATACCCTACTGAGCAATGTGGAAATAAGGCTTTAGCTGCATTTTCACCAACAGAAATTTGTGCTTTGCATATCGTCTTTCCTTTCTTCAGAAAACAGACGGAGAATGATATGATGTTAAAAAAATGAGTTTATGCCCTAACATCTACAGATACATAGTACTTGTCTTTACATGTATATACCTTAAATCTTACTTAAGGCAAATTTTAAGTTCTTTTTTTAAAGGTGAAAGACAAAGACCTCCCCAAATGTAACTCTCATGAACCATGTTTGCTGTTAACTGCTATACTAGTTTATTAGCATGTTTATAATATAGCATTATTATATTTATTTATGACCTATTTATATACATATAATTATAATTTTTTGACAAATGTATGTACAAATTTATTAATTTATAGTTATTTTATATATGTCACCGTAGGATCGGAAAACCAAATTCATAGAAGTACTGTTGCTGGTGGCTTGCTGTTAGTACAGACTTTAAAGTCTGTACCTCAAAGTTTGCAATTTAACCACAGTCAAGAAAAAATTCTGCGGTTACCTTTCCCAAGATATTTGAAATTAAATGGGAATTTTAAAATTATTTTTTCTGAATCTTATGAAAGATCTCATCAAAATAATTTATGGGGAAAATAAAATTAATTTAACTACTGATGAGAATTATCCTTACTCCTGGAGTACAGTTACTAAAATACCACACCAGAATTATTTAGCAAATCTATTATAGTGCATTAGATATTGGGTAGCAATATCTTTCTTGATATTTTTACTAAATACGAGAAGAAACAAAGGTGGGATTTTGCTTGCAGATTAAGCCACTTCATCAAATACTCAATTGCTCCGTTATGTTTCCTACACATAGGTGTCAAATGCTGTCTGAGATGCCCTCAGGTATGCTACTGTCTTCCAAATGGGTAAAAAAGTCTCTCACAGGTCCTGTGCCATGTCAGCTATGGCTGTGTGGAAGTTGTGGATGCCCTAGGGTATCTTAAATTGCATGAAGTACCGTAGTTTAGGCAGCTGAATCAAGTTGATCACTTCAGTATGAGTTAAACTGCACTAGATCTCCCCTGAGTACCAGTCCATTGAGTAGAACTCCACATATTGATTCAGTTTCTTACGAGTGGGTTGGGACAAATGTACTGTTAGATTTGTCTGCCCAAAAGTTGGGGGCCCATAAACTATGGTAGATCCAAAACATATATCTGTCAGGTCTCCATGTCCCAGAATTCCCAACACAGACAAATGAGAATGGAAATAGAGTTTCCTCAGAGTTCTGTTCTGGATTTTATGAAAGCCTATAAAATCTGAGATGTTTCAAATCTGAGATCAATGAAGTGTCATTTTTGATGTGTAGTTTTGTTAGAGAGCTTTTTGACTGTTCATTATAATTATTCATTCAAAAATTACTTTGTTTGACCAGTTCTTCTATAACGTTCTCATTACTGAGAAACTGAAAACTGATTTAAGTTCATATCCTCTCATGCTGATTCATTGTTCTCTAGGCATTCCTTTCTTCCCCTCTCCCCCTTATGTGCAGGACTTAGAATATACTTAAGAACACACTGATATGGGTCTAGTGTGATTTTGCTAGTTTTATATCCAGACCAGGATGCTTACAGCAATCTTTTTTAGAATATTATAACACCTTATTGAGGTACCCGTATCCTTTCCATACGGGCTTTCAAAGTTGGATCATCTTAAGATCTTAATGTTTATTATCCTGTTGATTTTATTTTCAAATCAATTGTAGCATAACACAAGATTCTGCCTTGAGAGATCAGCAGTCTGCTGGCATACCTTGTCTTCTGGTGTTCTGGCCATGGAGAGAAGTTCCAAGAGAAGGTGGAAAACCCAGGTGATTACACAAATATTATAATACTACATCCCTCTGCTGTCTTTTAATATGCACACCATCTTTGAAGCCAAACATAATGCCATATATTTCCATACTAAGGAAAAACAACATAGACTTGGTTCCATCTTTAAATTTTCAAAATTTTTGTATTGTTGATATTTTTGGTTTGCTCAAGGAGGATAATGAAATCTGAAGGTTATAGACATGTACTTGTATGAAAATCAGATGGTCTTACAGTTCACTTTGAAATATGCAAACAACATCTTGCTCAATATCAAAGGGTATAGAAAAGGCAGAACATTTTTCTAATACCTCTTTAGGGAAACTTTGTCCTACACTTCTATTAGGTGCTATCATTCAGAGGCATAATTTCAGCTAACATTGTTATGCTGATTATACTCAGGTTTATGTTTCGATCTCAGCTGACCCTAGGGAATTAATTTCTGATTCAATTAAATGACTAGGTGACATTCAGTCTGAATTTTTTCCTGAAGTTAAACTCTGAGAAGACATAGTTCATTTCAGATTGCTACCATCTACTTCCTGAACAACGTTGCAACACCTTAATGAGGACTTTATAAAGCTGGACATCGAGGTTTCTGACCTGAAGATTGTCATTGCCCTGAACGTTCTTTGGGAGCTTAGGAAGTGACATCCCCAAAACCTTGTTCTATCACCCTCTTATATACTAAATGTGTGACAGTTGTTATTTCCCAAGCAGTCTGAGTCTTGCATTTTTACCTGGGTTGTGTCTGGGCTGCTTATAATTAATTAGTTCTAAGATAAATCAATCAGCCTGTTTGCAAAGCTATTACAGAAAAGTAGAACAAATATTACCATATGATGCTAAGGCCTCCATTCAGTGTGTTTCTAATTCTTGCTCATAGCACAGGCATCATGTCTCACCAATCTTCAGAGTCTCCAGAAAAAAATCAAAACTGTGGAAGCAAAATTCTGTGCCAAAGCAATCTCACTGGAATAGAGCTACAGCTATGATAAACAACCTCCTAAATTGAAGTATTACTTTTCAGAGTGACTTAATCACAATTTCTTCTTCAGAAGTTTATGGAGGTCAAATATTAGATATTCTGCGTCAGCAGAGCATAAAGGATCCTTAGTTATCGTTAATGAACCTAAGCTCACGGTATCAACCTGGGAAAACCCTGTCTGTATTGCTTGGGAACGTAAGATTCCCCAGATAATCCAAGATTATCTTTAAAAATGTCTTACGAGGCCTAGTACCTTACCACTGTGGACGTGGGTCTTTGTCTAACACTCATGACATAGCTTGTGACCTGCTCTGCTGTCTAAAGGTAAAGAACCAGCCAACTCTAAGGACTTCTACTGTTAGTCCTTCTCAGATTACCTTGTTTTGATTATTTTGAATTGAAGTAGCAGGTGGTGCTTTCTATAATATCTGAGCATGTCTCAAGAAATTAAAGATGTGTTTCTTGCCCTTCTTCACCCATAAGGTTTTGAGCATGCATCCTTGCAGTATGTATAACACAATTTACTGGCCTGAGAGCAAGAGCAGGATGTTGTCCACCTGTTCCAGAATTATTGAAAGTATAGAAAAACCACAAAGGGAACTGCAAAAGAAAGGAGCATGAGTCTCCTGAAGGATAATTAGGCCTAATGGATATGTGAGCATATTTTGTATCCTGCCTGTAATACACGGCAGCTGGCGAGTAGGCAGGACACTGACAGCATCTGTAATGACACTAAGTGCCCATGTGTGGGCAACTGAATCAAAGCCTGAGAGTCTAAACTAAAATGCTTTACATCTGCACCGTTATTCTCACTTCCCTTCATAGTCAATAGAGACTAAAAAGGCTCTTCCAGGTGACAATTAGACTAACTAGAGCTGTATGTTTGGCAGGACGAATATAACACAAAATGTTCCAGGAGCAAGAGCTGGAATAGAGTAATGACACTTCCAGCCTCAAATGTCAGAATTATGCTGTTTTATTCCTCACTTTCTGGACTCAAGGGCTGTGAATTCTTGGATGCTCAACAGTTGGCTTTGGCTGAAATGCCAAGAAGCAATCCCATCTTTTTTTACTCCTGAAGAGGGTGTCCCAAATGTCCCTTTTCTCAAATGAATACATTTGTCAACACATGAAGAGAAACTCTCAGGCTCTGAATCCTAATTTCCCGGTGGGTTTTAACCCTAATTCTGAAATATGTGTCTTTGGCACAGAAATTCATGCTGTCCCTTCTGTTTTTCCTCTTCCTCCCATATCTTCTCTTTCTTTTGTCTGCATTAGGTGTGCATATTAGCTGTTAATCATCCCAGGTTCAGCGCATGATTCTCTGTTCCAGGTATAGACGTTGGAGTGTCAGAAAGATTAAATCTCTCTACTCAATATTTAATGCCTCAGAAAATTCAGACTGTTTGTTTAGCTACCTAAGGAGTTTTGCTGTCCTTAAGTTCAGATTCCAACCATAGCCTTCATCATTTTCCTTTTTTGACGGCCTGTGCTCACTTCTGCAGAACAAGTAGCACATTCTTAATCTATGTATGTAACTACCCACAGTAACTTCAAAGATAAGTTAAGCACATGTTAATCCATGATTATCAGCCACAAATTTTCAAAAATAAGTGCAGATGTCAAAATGCCTTGACAGCCCCAAAAAAAAGAGATTTCTATTTATTTAAAACTGAAAACTGAAGTAACTTTTCTGGTTTTCCCTTGTTCTGCTTTTTTTGTGCCCTAGGGGTGTTTCAGGGTTTTCACATTTAGTTTTTTTTTTTAACCCAGCAGCCTTAAAACTTAAAAAATAATGTTAAAAAAATAAATCAATGTTGACTTTTTTAGGTAAGGTATTGTTTTGGAGACGTAAAGGTTTGAGAAAAGCAGGACTATCAGAAGATAACATGGTGCATGAAGGTAGTACTGTGCAAGGTTACGTTTTAAATATCACTGCTGATTTTAGTAGGTTTTGTATGAAGTCATTACTGTCCTTGTATTCCATTCCTTATTTAAAAATAAGGACAATAGCTCTTCCTTATGTCAAATGAGTTTTGTGAGATTAAGTTAATTAATGTCTGTGAGGTCATCTCTTTTAACGGAACATGGGAGGTTTTTCAACAGAAATTGTGAATTACTTAGAGCATTAAGAGAAGAATGGAAGTGTAAAATACTCGTGATCATTCAAGCTCTATGTCAGAAGTTGTTTGATTATTGCTTGTGTTATACTGAGTGCTGGGTTACTTTACTCTCACCTTTCCTCAGCAATTCACTGGGATTTATGAACTTTCTTCAGATATTAGGTATTAATCAGCTTGAGGAAGGATCTCACAATCTGATCTTGTACCTTTCTACCTGAATACCATATAGTTGTGTAAATTCACTTCATCCAGGGACAAGGAGTCACTTTCCTTCTTGCTAACTCTAAATTCCTATAGAAGAATTTAAAAGAAGGAATAAATTCAGCTCAGTCATTTCTATTTTTATTGAACAATGCCAAGTTTTAAAAAATAATTTAAAAGCATGTTGTTTTCAGCTGAGAAAGGTATTTAATCACAAGCTGAAATTTAAACACACACTCAGCTTCTATTTATATTTATGAAATTCAGGTGCATGTTTTTGCTAAAAAGGCTTTTATTTAAGCATGAGCTTAAATACAAACTTATGTGCAAGACTTCAGCTCAAGGCAGAGACTAAGCAAATGCCTGAACAAACACATGCCTGAATTTGGGCACATGCTTTAATTTTAAAATGGAAATATCGTTAAGAATGAACACATTTTAAACACAACATATCTTGGTAGAAGAGGGCCTTGGAACCTACTTCTACCGACAACTGGAAGAGCTTTTCCTTCTGTTTATAATGGCACAAGTATGATAGTTTCTGCAGGCAGCTTGTATTATAAATGTGTGAAATAAAGGAATGTAATGAAAATTTTGACAGACCCTGGAAGATGATCCCCTAATCAATCAACACTTAAGCTGTTTTATCACGGTCCATTGAGGAACCATAGTTAAAATAGTTATTAATAGTGATAGTGATAGTGATGGATAGTGATAGTGATAGTGATAATAATAATAATAATAACAACAACAACAACAAAGAAATCCCACCAAATGGCAATGCAGCTTTCAGTTCATGCCATCCACTTTTATTTCATGTGCACTATGGAAAATTCACTGATTTCCAGTCCATTAAAACACATTTCAGAGCTGTGTTGTTTGAAGTTACCTTACTTCAGAAACAGCTCTTTTCAATTAACTCTGAAACCTCTTTCAACAGCCTTTCATAAATAGGCCAACATCAATGGCATGCTCTGAGTCAGTATGTATCTCTAATGGAAATGCACAATGGGCCACGCTCCATGCCTCCAGGGAGAACATCTTCCATTTCAGACAGATTCAATGAGAAGTTTTGCCAGCTATTCTGGGTCTCTCACTTTTTTGTCTCAGGTTTAGCTCATAGCTGATCAATGGCTGTGCTTTTTAATTACACTGTACGGTCTGTAATGATTTGTCACTCATTGAACCTGGGTGTTCTTTTTAGTCAGCACGGGGTAAAAGCAAGGAAGAAAAAAGAAAGTTACGTTAACCCTCTAAAAGACAAGCGGTTGCAATTAGTTCACGTAACAGGTTCTACTATTTTGCTTGGCAGCTGTTTGCAAGGAAAAGGGGGGAAGCAAAAGTTAAAAGTCAAGATTAAGAGGATTTTTCAAAAGCCATGACTTGCAGTGAACGTTTTCCAGTTAAGCAAAATTACCTAAGGTTCTAATTTATGTTTTGAAAGAGCTTTTTTATGATAATATTCTAACAATAATAATAAAAAAGCAGTTATTTGCCATGCATGTGGCTCACACTGACTAGATTCTCTGGAAACTCAGAGTAAACTTCTTATCCTCTTCCCCAAACAGCAGACTTACAGCAACACTCGTGCCAAGCAGAGTGTAGTAACAAAGGCACAGTCACACCTATATATACCTAAACATCCTTTATGATGATCTTGTCCTCCATACTTTTGAGTAGAGTGCAGGCAATGTTAATATGTGGCTACCTGTGCCTGTATTTCACACATCTGGAAATGTGCTAAACTGCATCTGCATTATGTGGTGGAGCACAATGCATAAATTCCCAAGTTAAAGCAGATTCGAGCTAGTAACCGCCCACAATAGATGCCACTTTTCTCCAGCTTGTCACATGTCCCTAACCCTTCAGAAGAGGTATGCATTTAACCATTTTGAAAATATATCCCTGGGGCTTCAGGTTCCTATGTCCATCTCTAAACGTGATCCATTTTCTCTTAAAAATAGACTTTCAACAGCCTTTTTGGATTTAATGTGAAAAATTGTGTGCTTAATTCTTAACTGTAGAAATACAGGTACACTGAGAATCAGCACTAGGTTTCTAACAGAGAAATCGTAGAATCATCATAGAATCAATGAACAGCTTCGCCCCAATAAGAGTAAAAAAGGCAGAAAATCCTATATTTAAGTGCACCTGTTTATCAAAGGTGTTAGACGGTGTGACACACCGCCAGAGCGAGAGATTAGAGCTGTTGATCTGGGAGCAGGATCCCTTTCAGATCTATGCTCCTATGAAATTTAGATAATTTTAATAAATGCCTGAGTACAGATATAGAAATCCCAGCTTCAACCTTCATTTTGGAAATTCTTCCTCTTCAAAGACCCATTATCTGGCAATGTAGTGTGGATATCTTTCTGCTATATTCTTTGCAAATGTACTGTATCTGACACATTCAAAATGAAGTAATAGCCGCTGAGCGATTTCACTGCTCTTGTAGCTCTAATTTTCATTCTAACACTTTTATTTTCTTTTCATTTCTAAACTCGCACAGATAATGACTGTTAAACACTGAGCCCACTGCAATCCCAGTTTCTCATTGCACATCTAACTTCACATTGTGATGGTAATGACGATCCTAGGGGTGGATAGATTAGTGTTTCAGTTTTCATCTTGCAGCTGGATAGACCAGTGGACACTGGACAACTTAAAGTGTTACTAATTCAGAAAGCTTCTGGGTGAAGATCACAAAACACTAATTTTAGAAACATTTGCCTGTCCACAGGAGACATGGCAGGGAAGGAAGTACACTAACCAATTACTTCTAAAACTTAAATTCCAATCTCATTTTAAGGTATGAGCTTTTATTTGTGATATAAATTTTGACAGCTGTAGAATAAAATATATACGGAAATGAAAAAAGCATAATATAAAATTTAAACCAAAATTTTAAAATTTTAGTTCAGAATTTCCTGAAGGAAAACATTTTGATTTTTAAAGATATTTTTCTTTGATAATACTTGTAACTGAAAGAGAGTTTTCTGTCTCTATAATTCAGT
Organism: Leptosomus discolor; assembly: GCF_034619465.1. Classification (NCBI taxonomy): domain Eukaryota; kingdom Metazoa; phylum Chordata; class Aves; order Leptosomiformes; family Leptosomidae; genus Leptosomus; species Leptosomus discolor. The sequence continues at coordinate 123,168,312 of NC_141392.1, forward strand.
TTTCATAGGATCTCCCAATGATTGTTAGCTCATTTACTCACTGTTTTCTCTTAGATTATACAATTGTGTTTACTTGAACAGAAGATGAGATTTTTCTGTGTAGGCTAAACACTTGAACTATGATCCACCTCTTTTTTTGTTTGTTTTTTTTGTTTGTTTGTTTGTTTTGTTTTGTTTTTTTTGTTTCCTGGCCCCACAGGTTTTGCACTACCTTCTTCATTGTAGCACAAGAAAAAAAAATTGGATGGAAAATCCCTGATTTCTTAACAATCTTTCCCCGTCTGTCTTCCCAACTTCCTAATCCCCTTCTATGCCCATAGTGCACAGAATGAGAGCCCAAGAGTGCCTATAGATAATGTCACACTTCTAGAAAACATAAGAAATCAGTTTTGACCAAGTCAGGCTTTGTCTTTCCTGATGAAGTGCTCTACTTGGTTTGCAAATAGCTTGCCCACAACATCGGGGATATAGATCTGCTATTACCCAGTTTGTAAATCTCAAATATCCTTAGGTGGTAAACCCAGTTGAAGGGGAATTGTTTACAGAGTAAATTCTCTGTACAGGCTTTAGACAAGGTCTTTGAACATCCACAGAAAATGACTGGTGGAAGTTGAGGGACCTATCTTTTAAGGCAGAGCTTACCTGGACTTGGCCACATAAATCTCACTAGTGTTGTACTTACATCCTTTGAGGGATCTGGATCTAAATAATTTCAATGAACTTTCAGATATGACATAAATAACACTCCAGCACTCACTATAATTCAGCTGTAGCCATTATGAATCAAATATATCCCTCCAGGCAATGCATTTACCCCAGAGATGTAGCTGGCCTACAGTTGCTGAAGCTGTGTTAGTCTGAATATATCAGGCTTACATGGGGGAGTGTATACATAAGTAGTTTTGCATGCAAAAAGCTAAAATAAATAGACAAAAAAATTTTCTGCTCAAACCCCAATAATCTGGACCCATCATGCCACATTTTTATAGAACCCACATACTCTTTGGTCTCATAAATCTTCAGCTGTTTTTTTTTTCCTCTTCTTTTTTTTTTTTTTTTTTTTTTTTTTGGGTGTGTGTCCTGGTTCATGATCAAATTGTAAAGTGAAATAACAGTGTCTTTCATCTGGATCCCAAACCATCAAAGCCCACCAAAAATCATTCAGAACAAGGTATGTAACCAAGAAAACACTTAAGCTTGTACTTAATCCTAAAGGCAAGCTTAAATTTTACTAATTTCTATGGAATTTAATCACAGATTTAAATGAAAATCAAACACATGATTAAGTACCTTCATGAGTCATTTTCACAAGTCAGATCATTAAAATTAAGTATGGATTTTAGTCTCTAATGATGGGAAAAAGATCAAATGTCTAATTTTATCTAACTAGTTCTAATGATATGCAGGGGTTTCTGTGGTATTTCAGCCAAGATGAATGTGAATGTTTTCTGAATTGGGGTTCAACCTCTTTTTCAGATTAGGGACTAAAGAGGAGATGGGATATCTCAGAGTGGAACTCTGAGAAATTCCTGATTCCCATCCCATTAGTACTCACAGAAATGTAAATGTTGTGTTCCATGGGAAGTTCTTTTAACTTTTAACTACAGTTCTCGTAATTTTTAATGCACAAATACATACCTGTTCAGGCAGCTTCCTCATTTTAATTTTACCCTTTTCTCATCTATTAACACTCACAATCTAAAGCTGTCAGGATCTCCTCTTCTGCTGAAGCCACCTAAGACAACTTTGGAATCAGTTGCTGTGTGAATGAATGTGGATATTAATCGTGAATAGACATTGTTAAAGCTAAAAGATTTTATTCATTGCTTTGTAGAAATTCATATCTGCAGACACTGTCATTAAACATTCTGAGCAGCCTTGAAAAAAATCAGTGGTCCATTTACAGTGCTCAATTAAATTCACTGTTACTACTACTCCTACTATTACTACTGCTGCTGCTGCTACTACTACTAGTATTGTTACTGCTACGGATAATAATGACTATAATGAAAACATAAACCCAGAACTTTTAGATCCAATTTTTAATCCAAAACTGCATTAACATCAGCATTTAGCGAAACAGAGAATGAGTAAAAGTAAGATAGAAAGAGCAATGTAAAGAGACATCACAGGAGAGAGGAAAGACATATATATTCCTTAAACCAGTGGAATAGCTATCAATGACTGCTGATCTTAAACATCTAAAGATCAGTCCTGTAAAAAGTCAAGCAAAAACCTGCTTCAGAACATCTCATGTATTTTAGGGTGTTGAGTTTGAATCAACCCTTTTTTATTAGATCTGAATGAAAAACAGCATTATATTCCTGATATGCCATTCTAAATACTGTACAAAAGGAGCATTAGACATGAAAAATGTCCTTGAAGTAGAACTGTCAGTTCCACTGTATAAGCTGTGCTTTTTATGAGACCATCCAGGGTTTGGCCAGCAATGAGATTTTTTCATTGTGAAGGAGCTCACATTTAGTTAGCAACATGTCTGCATTTCCCCATATGGTTCCTTCCAAGGTGTTGTGTCATATACAATGATGTCACATTTTAGAGGAAGAAGGAAAAAAAGCCTCAAGCTGTTTTCTTCTTTTTTTTTTTAGAGCTTCACCGATTATGTGGTCGCTTTAAGCAGCCTGCTCATCTCTAGTGTGCAGTTGGTTATCTGCTCTCCTTAATTTGAGCTTGCATGTATTCACACAGCTTTAAAAGAAAAAGAATAGCATTTCTTACCAGAGACCCAATGTTTATCTATCCAAATTTTCAGTCCAATGTATTTCCACTGGCTTCTGAAGTGTGAGATTTTAAAGGGTGCAGTGTAATAGTTTACATCTTTACCCAAGCTGCTATATTTACATGCCTCGTAAATCTGTGGTGCTTAAGGCTTTCGGCAGCAATGCTTTGATTTCATTTGTGGTTTTATAATTATTTTTTTATTCTCAGGCATATTATTCTTGGAAGGCTAGCTTTGTAATGTAATGGCAATGTCCAGGAACATCCTTTGTTCTCTCAGTAAAATGCTTAAACATGAATGCATGAGCTGCACACGCTGCTTATACAGGCATTCCCTCAGTCTAGATTTTTTTTTTTTATATCTGTATAAAAGACTTTTTCTCTTATTCTTGATAATTATACATCCACCTGTATAGTAACAAAATACTGCTTAAGTTTTCACTGTGTTTTCACAAGTTCATTTGTAATGACTGGCACCAGCACCCCACCAGCTAAAGCAAGTAGGTATCTTACTTGCTAATGACACCTGCAGCTAAGACCACGATTCTGTTACCTGTGTGTCAAATACCATCTGAGATGTGTTATTGCATTCAGGATATCTAGAACAGGCTAGCAGATATGAATCAGGATTGACAAGAGGCAGGCAAGATTCCATGGCCAAGCAGGATACTTCAAAGCACCTAGAAGAATTCTAGATACTTATGCTTATGAGAGTGAAGTCTATCCTGTAGGCATGTTCTACTTGCCCAGAGGGAGATATCCATTGCTTTTTGAGATGCCCATGGGTGTTACACCTGGCCACGGACTGCTAGCTCAGAAGGACAGCACAAACTTATGCGTATCTGCCAGACCAGTGGAGATGTCTGGACTGTCTGGTGGTTACGGCAAAAGAACTAGTAGGCAAGCCAAGTGGTCTTTGGGCCCTCATCCTGCTGTGTATTCTCAGGAAAGTAATTTTAAACCCTGTGATTTCTTTTGCCATGTTTTGTTTTGCATAAACCGCATCTTCGTGCAATTTGATAAAGCTATGAAGTAGAATGGATTGGATTCATATTTCCAAATGTAGAGGTCTATACTGCATCCTGAAATAAGATCTAACTCTCTTTAGTCCTCTAGCAAATAAAAGGAGAGAAAAAGAGTGTCTGGGTTCAACACAGCTGATCGTTAAATTCTAATCAAGTAAACTGTGCTCTAAATGTGACATTTTTGCTCCTAGAGTACAGAAAATTCTACATAGTTAGTTGATTTAGAGATATTTTCACTGCAAAGGTCTACAATATGGACGGTTGAACGCCACTCCCATCCTCCATGGGTGAATATCCATTGCGGGTTTTTCTGCACCTGATTACCAATATATATTTTTCATAATTAGTTTATTACAATGGCAAGGCCATGTTAGCTTAAAGAACTGTATTTCCGGTCCAGACAGATATCAGCCTTCAGGTGAGCAAGCTCTTCTACAAGCATAGGTGCATTAATTCGTCTGGAATACACACTGCATAGACTATTCAAGTAATATAAATCATTGCACATATTGGTACCAATCATCGGATATATTGGCCAGACAGGAAGATGCAACATGAGTGCACACAGTCAGTAGGAGTATCTTACATAATTTTGTGAAGCTTGAATTATGGATCTAGTCAATGGAATCAAAGCAAAATGGTCTATTTTCTGTTTGTGGTGTAAAAACTGATGTCAATCATGATGTAAAGAGTTAGTTGAAGAACAATTGCAGCTTATTAAGAAGTCGTGTAATAAATTCACATGATACAACAATCTATATACTTTGCTTGAGATACTCTGATGGTAGGAGAGAGGAAGTGAGATGGTCTTAAAATGATAATTCTAGGACAAGAATGGATTTTTATGACAAACTAGCTGAAACAGCACTGTGCAAACAATACCTTGAGTACAAGCAACAGCTTTCTGTTTTTCAGAGTTCTTTGGTTTCCATACACTTTTATGACATCAACCAGTGCAAGATCTAAAAATCAGTCTAAAGGATAATCAAGGCTATGTTGTTTTCTCTCATACACTGTAGACCAACTGTTACCCTAAAGTAACAACTGCAACAGAGATTGGCTGAAAAATGAACCTACGACACTGTAATTTTTCAGCCAATTCAAGACAAAAGTATGTTGATCAAAATTTCAGGAAAAAACTCCAAGACAATATGTCTTTTCAGTTAATAGCTATTTGACTTACAAGAATATTAATATGTAAATAGAAAATGGCAACTTACTTCGTGCCTAATTTTGCCTTTCCCTTACCCATCTCCTCCATCCTGAGATTTTAATTTTGAAGGAGTCAAAAGTGACCTTCATTCTGTAAAAAGGAAATTGTCTGAAAGGTTGATATCCTGAGAGGATACTGGAAAACAGGAATTGTCTCCTGTTTTCTGACAATTTCCAGACATAGTAACCAGAAGTTCCACAGAATACTGCAGGTCCTGTTCTAAAACCTGGACCTCCATAGTCTGCACACATACAGTCATGTGGCACTTGTGATAGGCACTCCCACGAGGGGAAGATTATTTGTACATGCCCCAGGAAAACTTCTTTGCAAATTTAAGACCTCATATACCTGCAGTATGAACTGTACGATGAGTAGCCTTGAGCTTAATTGTCTTCTCAGATGTTTCATTACACTGACCAGTAAATATTTAAAATAACTTCCTCAAAAAAACCCATGAGTGTGCTAAAAAATTTGAACTAAGCCAGTCCTCGGTGTTCATTGCACAGTCAGGGGGAGAAAGGTAAAGATGAGACAATGATTGTGACAGCAAAAATGGATGGATCTTCCCATGGAGGGGAAGATCCTATTGATGTTTTCCCACTGTTCCACTGACAACAGAAAGAGACTAAATGACTAGAGTAGATCAGGCATCTAAATACTAGATGAGATTATATTGCTGAGATTGTTTCTATGCAGTATATTTCAGTTATCAGTTATGGGAAGGATCTTGTATAGAAACATTCAGTATTTGTTCTTAATTCTGACAGTGATTAAGATGGTATTTAAATAAAACATTACACTTTTCCTAAAGCTGTCAGGTCCTTCTTTGCCCAGCATAGTTTCTGTTGTTTCAGAGCAGGAGTTGCTGCATTGCATGCCAGAGACACAGCAGCATCAAGCATCACTCTAGAGAGTGTCAAAGAATGGCATATATATAAAAGAATCATCACAAAATTATGTTCTTGGCTTACGTGTCCTGTCTGCCTAGGAGCCAACCTGCCAACATTTATGACCGTGTTAAGCTCCACACCTTCAGAATTTCTCTTCACTCTCAGCTAGATGCATACAGTCACCACATAGATCTACATTATTGCATTAATGGCATCAGTTATGTCACCATAGATTAGTAATATCAAGCAGGTAGCCATTGGATTACAGGGGAAAAGGTGAACTATGATGGAAGTGAGAGCACAGGAAAAGAAAAAAAAACTGGGATGAGATTCATCTGGCTGAAGGTGATGAGATATAGATGGACAAAGGTAAATGTTTCAGTAGGTCAGACAATCTGACTGCCTGTTTATGTCTGTGGTCTACTAAAGGATCCCAGGGATTTAGTTAAATCAGATGCACTCATGTGTATTGTAGCTATCTTAAGTCAAGTCTTTTCAGTTTTGTCAAAATTATGTCACGAATAGCCTCATTCTCCAGAACTGTCTAGAGATTTTGGAAGTCTCCTCTGCTGAAAGCCCAGCTCACACCGCAGACTGCTAAATGAAGTCACTTACCCTGTTGCTTTTCCAAAAAAACTCAAATGCGCCTTAGTAATTTCTGGCCGATGTTCATCTAATCTATTTTTAAAAATCTGAAATACTGAAGACTGCAAACTCCCCAGGATTTACTAGAAGATTTTTCTTAACATTTAGCCACAACTGTGTTCTAATGCTTAATCTCATGTTCATAAAATGGAGAAAAAAAAAAAGTATTTTTTTGACTCCAATGCAGCAATTTTCTAGTAGCTACAGTCAAAGGTAAAAAGCAGCAGCGATTCTCAACAGACCTGTATTAACCATACTTTTCTGGGGAAAAAAAATAAGGCTTCTTTTTCAACCATTTGTTAATATAACTAAACTATATAAAATAAACCTTGAAATTCAGAACAAAACTGGCTGTGGAGACTTACTATACGGAAGATCTAGTTTCTTTTGCTGATTTATGGACTCATTTGCAGAATCTGTAATAACATATGTTGACTCCTTACACTCTTTTCTTTTTGTTTTATCTTTGTATATTCAGTTGACACTTGTGAATCAGGACTACTGCAAAGATAAGCGCCACTCTTGTGTGTGTGGCACTATCTCTTATCTGGAGACCTTTACTAACAGTTGGAGTCTCGTGTTCCAGAAAAGAAGTCAATGCCACCCACGATTGCTGTCCTGGGAAATTCCAATAAGAGGTCCTGGAATGTCTTCTTCAGACCAGTGTGGGTTAAACTAATCAAATTTAACATCATTGATGGGTAGCAGGATGCATGAAATAAGTCGAAGGAACAGACAAAACAGTCAGTTCCTTCTTTCATCTGATAGTCTAGACATCTAGGTACACAGAGCTGCAAGTCCTCACCTCCCCGTACAGCCAATGTCCTGAGGCAGCCACGATGCCTGAGTTAGACATACTTCTCAGTGCAAAAGAATAATTTTCTCAACTGGGTCATATGAATAATAGCAGAGGATGGCCTTTTTTTCAATTTTATGTTGCTTTCAATCTGACTTTATTTCAGCGTTAAATGGCTGAGTTCACGGGCATCCACCTAGCTTTGTGACTCCTTACAACAGAAAAGGAAATCAAACCACGTGTCAGGGCTGCGCTTCAGAAGGGTTAAGAGTCTGTCATTTGGCTTGGAGACTTTTGGTTCCTCCCGGTTCAGACTCAAGATGCAGTTCCTGTAAGTCCTGCGAATAGAAGAAAATTCCTTTCTCTTTTCCATCCCATAAAATAAATTGCCTTCTCTTTTAGTAAAATTTTCTTCCACAAATGAGCTAAGACTTGACTATATTATTATTCTTTCCATAAGAAGGACTGGGCATCCTCCACTTTTAGCGTGTCCTGAATTATTCATGACAAAGAAAGGAAACCTGTTAAAACAGAAAAGAGCAGCCACTAAAGAATAAGAAAGTTGTCAACACTTAGTCCTTCACAAGCTCAGAGAAAGAGCCGGTGCCTCACACTTTCATGGAAATGAAGATGTTAATGAAGAAACAGGGTAGGGAATGAGAAAGAGAAACAAAGAATGTGGTTTCTGGGCCTGTATTTTGTAAATATTTGGACTTGTGCAAATTTGTTAATTGAGGCAATTGATTTTTGCCTGAAAATGGTAGCAATGTCTAATTCATTAAAGCCTAAAATAACCTCCTTTGGGCTAAACGGGGTCATTTCATTTGTAACCTTTTAGTGATGTATTAACAATTTGGAAGCATTTCGGTGCATATCTTAAAAAGTGCCACATTAACAGGAACGGGCCTGGAGAAAGAAAAAAAAAAAAAAGAAGTTACAAACACACACACACACAAGCACACACACACACAATATACATGGCCTCCAGCCCCTGTCCTTCCTCTTCTGCAGCATTTTAAGGTCTGTGTTTAATATTGCCAAGCCTACTTGAGTGATAAATGCAACTGTATAAAAATTACTTATTACAAGCTGTCATGTTGCCTCACTCACATTGCAAGGCTAGAGGCACTGTACATAAAGCTAGAATCTCCACCTTGACAGCATCAGCAGTGCTGGCTTTAAAATAAAATGCTTTCAGTCATGAATACAAAACATAATTTACCTTTTCATAATACTTCAGTTTGGAAACACTTTGGAAAGCTCATGTTACCATCAAACCTTTACCTGAGCCGTGCCAGCAACCAGTTAATTCTGAGTTGTCAATTTACTTCAGCGCTGCTTTCCATCACTTAGCCTTTGAAGAAACATTAAGCTTTTCAAATTGCTATCCCCTTAATTTTTTTTTAAAGTTATATTTATCTTCAATTCTTTGGCGGTGAGTAGCTGACACAATAGGATTATTCCAAGCATTAAATTACAATTTGGGAGAGTGCCTGCTTGCTATGTTTCTTTTTCAGAAGCCCCCTGACTTTTTGTGTGTTCATGGTGTCAAAAAAAAAAAATCTCAACTCCCATTCCCTGCTTTCCCCCCCCTCCCCTTTTCCATAGAGTCCAGTTACACAATTCCCCTTGAATTGCTCCTCCCTTCCAATGGCTGGCCGAGATCAGAGGTTTAATTCCTTGCTGTGGTAGCCCAGCCGCCCCTTTTCTCTTGCATTAGTACTGTACTGATGCTTAAACATAAAAGCTTACTGTAAGCTGTGGATGTCAGCGAGATTGAAATTGAAAGTGAAGGTTCCAGGGAGACTGGCCGGGTAACAACTGATGCGTTGTGACTGTTTTTATAGTTGGTCATGATGCATACAGTATGTGAAGTTCCCATCTGTACTGGTGTCTGCCCACCAGCCACCCTGCCACATTCGCAAAAGTGGCTCCAGCACCGAGCGCAATAGGAACAGAACTGCAGATGCCTCCCTTTAGCCCAAATATCTTCTGACAATGTTCACATCCAGTTAGGGCCCAAAGTGCCTGTACTTGTCAGGAGGGATAAGGAGTGAGGAAAGCATTCCCTTTTCGAAAGCCAAACAGAATTGCCAAAGGAAATATTTTCTCTTCTTCCCCCCTCCTTTCCCTCTTCAGCTGCCCCCACCATTGCAAATCCTCATCCTTCCCCCTCCCTCCTCCACAGACGCAATGTCCGAAAAGAGAAAAGAAAAAAAATAATTAGATTGGCATCTCTGACACAGGTCTACAACATTTGTCTTTTTTTTTTTTTTTTTTTTTTTCTCCAGCAGTTGGTGGGAAAAGGGAATGCAATTGGGAGAGGGGCAGGGAGGGAAGATTTCGGATTTGACAGTTCTGACTACAACAGCCCACAGAAGATGCGTTGTGCCCATGAGCGCTGGGATTCAGCTACAGGGGGATTTGCTGTCCCTAGTGGGTTGCTGAGCTAGGTGACGGGAATGGGTACATATTTTGTATGCTATTTCAAGCTATTTTGATTCCACCCATACAGATGTCATTTGGCTAGAAAGAAAATCCATTTCCCTTCATATTCTTACTCTTTTTTTTTTTCTTTTTTCTTGATTTTTATTTATTGATGGATCATTTAGTGAACAAAGGCAAGGATACTCTTGAGTTCATGGTACAGAGTCAGAAATCAAAGGTTTTCTGGTTCTAACACCTGAAGACAGGTCAGTAATCTTCAGCTTGTTCTGGTCATAGATCTGTGCCTCAGTTTCCCTGTCAAACAGCAGGACAATGCACAACTGTGTCAGTAGAGGGCTCTGAAGATGGGTTCCTCATCCTTTATATTGGGAGGTATTCTGGTGATCTATGCATTAGATAGCAGAGCAGGTTTCAGTAGATAAGCCATTCGAATACACAGAAATTAATAAACGTTTCTAATCAAGCAAGTGTTGACAGCTAAGACATTGCCGCTGTACTCATCCTGCAAAGTTCCCTCATCCTAACCCAATGCTCTCACCCGAGGAGACCTGATGTAAAAGAATCTTGACCTGCTAATTCCAGATGACTTGCAGAGATCCTTTCCAACACAATTTTTTTCCCAGAAATAAAATCCTCCAGAGAATTCCTACTTCTGTAGGGCACTTGATCCTGAGGAAGGATGTTAGGAGAAGATTTCCTGTTCACGCTGAAGGGAAGATGATTTGAGAAAGCTAGGCTCTTAATCTAGCATCTAAATAGTTGATCTCACTATTTAAAAAAAAAAAATTCCCTGAATTTGGAACACAAATGTATCTGATGTGCTGTCCAGCTATCTCTTCTTATCTTTAAAAAAAAAATCAATAGAAAATAGACCCCTTTTAGAATTATCAATGTATTTTTAAACACATTAGTGAATTTGGATTGTTTTCCATAGTCCTTTGTTTGGTTTTGAGCAGATATGGAAATTTGGTGGAATTCAGGCATTTAGTCTCAAATATTTTCATACTACAGAAATAATGTTCTCAGTTCTGGCAGACATAATCAGCAAGTTGGTTGAATTGAGATTAAAATAACAACAAAGCCAAGGCCACTCTGATTTTGATTTTGGAATACTATATCACATTGAAAAAAATTATATAGGAATCTTGGGCTAAATTCCTGTTGGTTGGCTGAAGTGATGATGACTTCCGTGTTATTTTAGCCCTTGTTCAGGGTAACTGCAGTGTAGCCACTGGAATCTCTGGCACGTGGGACATCAAAGGACATGTTTATGGGCACTGCACGTTCTGAAAAAGTGCTTAAAGCTCTGATGTTCAAGCAAAGAAGGCGCAGCTAGACTTTCTTTCACTGTTAGCTCCTGAGAACTCAGTTGTGTTTACCTAGTTCCTTGGTAAGAATTGCAGTGTTGCACAAGGCAGCTGAGGGATTACAGCCAGGCAATTGCCATAATGTAGTAACATGACAATAAACCTGGAAAATAGCCAGAGGGAATAAAAAAGGGGAGGAGTTCCCCCCAACCACCCCAAACATCACCAAACAATCTTAAGATCTGGAAGACAGTTATAAAGAAACTGGCTTCCCAGGGAGTCCTGAAGCCCTGGACTTTGTTCCTGGAACAGCTGAATGTGTTTTCCCTTCGTATTCTCCTCTCCACCTTACATTTGATCTGACCCATCTAGCCATTTCATGGTCCCAAAGAGGAAACAGAAAAGTTCAGGGAGGGCAGAAAACAGCAACTTGCAACAGTATCCAGGCTTCGCGCCTTGCTGAATCCGTATTTAGTCTCAGCATCTGCAGGGAAGTCCAGCACAGAATTTTATTCCACTTTGCAGAGCAGCCATCTGATGGGGTGAGTACTGCTAATTACCATGGGATTCAAAGTGAAATGAGACTACAGAATGGACTAGGTATGAATTGGTATTACACAAACAAACAAAAAAGGAGAAAGAAAAAAATGAAAGAAATGAAACGGTTTTATGGGATTAGAACAACTGAAATCTTACCTTCGGTCTTACTAATTAACAAACAAGAGTTGAGCCATCTATTTCCAAAGTTTAATGAACTCAAATGCCATTTACATTTTTTTTTTTTTTTGAGATGGTACAAAACCAGTACAATCAAAGCCATACCACCCACATAAAGCTAGCATTGTATCTGTTTCCTCCATTGAGAGAACACTCATTACAATGCTGAGACACTGTGGAATTTTATTATGTGGAAGTGGTGGCATAGTCAGCTGAAATTACTTTTAGCTTCTCTAAAGCAGCTCAGTTGCTGGCATTTGGATGAACTTTAACAGCTTTCCCTCTTTCTCTGCAGTTCACTGAAAGGAAGGCTTGATGGTAAACAGAGCTGGAGATGATCACTGCCAGTCCTCTGAGGTCTTATATGTAACTTTAATTTCCCAAAAGATAAGTACTCATGACCACTCCACTGCTTCTTAGGCATAAATAAAGTTTCAAAAAGAGACATGATCTTGCGTTGAAGGTACAGAATTAAGACTCCAATGGTTCTTCCCTATGCAATCTCAGGAAAGTAGTTTAGGTCCAGCTATCTTCACGTTTGAGATGTACTCTAAAATTCTTTATTGAGCTTCCTTCTATGTACAGTGGAGAAGGCAGGAACCATGGGGTGGTAATAGAGGTGGATGAGAGGATCTGTTCTCTACAGATGTCTGTCTCTGTCCACTTTAGGAGATGCTGGATAAAGAACTTGAGGTATATTCCCACAGTCACTTTCAAACATCCCTGGAGAGAGCAGACACAGAAAAGGGTTGTCCTCTCCCTGTTGCACTGTTCCCATTGCTGACCTTGTGCTGGAGCAAGCTCTGCTACAGACACTTTGTGACATGGTCTCCTTAGATAAGAGCCTCAAAAATAGTATATTTGCCCTGGTCAGATTTCAGATATGATTGCTGAGAACTAGTGCCAGCATGAGAGGAGGCAGAGAGCGGGAACACCCCTTTTGGAGTCAGCCAAACTTCCAGAGAGATTAAAGTAATGGCAGAACCTGGGTAGTTTTGCTCTACACCATCAACTTTCAAATGGCTCGTGGCATGTGAGATAAATCCCACCTGTAGACTTAGTTTATGCTGAGCAGTGAAGCGCTGCCTTAGAGATCCCCAGGCGAGCTCTCCAAGGATTGGGAAGCAGTACTATACTGCAGCAAACATCTTGGTTCAGTCCAGGAAATAGTGTAGCTGAAGTAATACTTATTTCAAGCTAAGGTGTGCTCAGGGTTTGCTCTGTTTGATGCCTCGCTGTCAGTGTGGTTGTATCCCTGTTTTTCCTGACTCTTTTTGTGCTGTCAGGCAAAACAGGGCTAGGGTGCTGTCCCTGGCTCTGATGTCACTTGCCGTGGTCCAGCCATCCATACTTAAATCCTCTTACCTTTCAAAAGGGAGAGACTGCACCCAAACTGCTTATTAGAGTGTTATGAGCCAGCTCCTGGATAAGAGCAGGGATTTCTTTGGGATAGTGCTAGATGCCTTGGGCTAAAAACAAGTCAGCAGCCTTCTAATAACTTGCCAATGTAAAAAACAAACAAACCAAACAAAACCAAAACAAACAAAAAACCCCAAAACCAACCAAAAACATTTAATAAGTTCCAACCCTAAGTAACTGGACATCAAGCCAGAGTCACTCAACTAGTTACAAAGGATTCCAGACCCTTCAGCAGAACTCAGCAGTGAAGTTTCACATTAAAACTATGCAAAACCTCTCGTTACAGCACACAATCAAGTGGTGTTTTGTTTCTTTAAGTTTTACTGAGAAATTTTAGGAGGAAATTAGAAGCTGATAACTACCAGGGAATTTCAGGAGGAAGGAAAATGAAAGCTGTGTTTGCACAGGTTTGTGCAGTTGGAAATAGCTGTTTCACATGCCTCTGGCTCTTACATTGGATTCCAGCTATTGCAGTTTACTATTTTGTCTTTAGATTAAGGATAGATGTAGGAACTTTTCCACTGATTGCACAAAAAGAAAATATAAATCCTTCTTGTGACACAGTCCCATTCTTTACCCTTTTTTAACTTCTTCCAGTGACAAGCCGTTGCTTTGGTGTGCTTGTTTAGAGAGGAAGAGTCCTTTGCTTTCTTGGTAAGAAGAGCTGGGATTGTGTGTGATACATGAGCAGAAGAGGGCAGAAAAAAACAAAACGTGTGAAATCGCTTTCTAGTCCTGACCTGGAGGGACTGTCTGTAGAGCGAAAAAGTCCACACGCACAATGTTCATTCATCTTCCGTGTTCACTGTATGAAGACTGTCATCAGGAGTACCAGTCCGTACCAGCTGACTGATGTGCCATTTATCTGCCTGGAATTGAGTCTATCAAGTCATTTTAGATAGTCTTGGTCATCAAATAAACATCTAGTGGAAGCAAAGTTCAGCCTCTATATCCTAGGTCAAATATGAGCCAGCAACCTCAAGTAAAGCACTTGCTGTCTCATTATGAATTCCCTTGAAGTCAAACAAGACTGTTACAAGTGCCTTTGGTGCTCTTCGCTTTTAGAACTATATTCAGTTCTTATTCTGGGTGAGTTTAGGCACATTACGGGCCTTTGATATGTGTCTATTAATCAGACCTGTCATACTGCATCGTCTTTTGGATCAAGGCTAGAAATGTGGGCTTTTCCATTGACTGCACAAATGGAAATGTTGATCCTTCTTATGACACAATCCTTTCTTCCCCTTTCTTCGCTTTTTGACATAAAAAAAACTTGTGAGTGGTATTTTTTGCTTAGTCCTGTCTTTGAATCACATTGCTTCTTCAGCCGGCTGTACTGGATGACAGTGGGTGGCAGCCATTTCAGATGGAGTCCTGTCTGTTTCTTCTCTGGCAATGAAGGCTGAGAGGATAAAACTGAAGGGTTTTTGAACTCAGCCTGTCTATCCTCTTTCCCTTTTCTCTTCTCATAAAAGTGAATAAGAAATGCAACAGTTTCTTGTGCGTAGTCATCTTTATAACGTTTCTGTCCTGTACCACCACACAGCACTGCTGCTTGTTGTAGATGAAGTAGGATAGCCCAGTCTACAGGCAACTGTCGATAACTGGTTTGAAAACCAATCTCATTATAGTCTGGCAATTATTTATTTTTTCATTCTTGGTACTTCATGTTTGTTTTCCCAAATATTAAAGTAATGAAGAAGAAGATAATTTACAACTGTTTGTAATTTTTTTTTTTCCTGAAAAACTTCAGAGATGTTGAAACTATTAATTAAATTGTTTAAACCCCATTGTTGTGAAAGATACCTTTATCTTGTCACCAGATGAGGTGCATTTCTGCATTTTGGAGCAGCAAAGTCAAAGAGAGACCTGATACAAACTTGTGTTATTTTCCTATTTCCAGAGTTGAGTTTTGGGGATCTGAAAGAATTATTCTAACTTTATTCGGTCTTAACTTGGTCCTGAGTAATGGATAAATAGCCTTATTGTTGTATACTTTGGTATGATAGCATGATTGAGGGCAGGAATGACACACAGAAAATGCCTTTCTTTTTCTTTTTTTTTTAAACACTTTTAATACATTTTCATTTCTTAAAGCTCATGGACTTCATCTAAATATAGGAATGTAAGACTGGTCATTTCTGTGTTGGAACAAAAGGTTCATCTAGCTGAACCTTAACCAGTCTTCTTTGACCATGACTAGGTATGAACATCTTAGGGACAGCATTGCGATGGTGTTAGCATGCCCTGAGCACAATATGCTGTTCCAGCCTCCAGTGAATTTTGGTTCTGGGATGAACTGGGTTTGTAACTTTGTGTTTAATACCGCTCCATGAATTTCTCTTCCAGGAACTTCTTCAGTCAACCCCTGTAGGCTTTCAGGATCCAAAGCACTCTGCAACAAAATATTCACTACTCAATTATATTCTATGTGAAGTATCACTTCTGATAGTAAAGCTGTGCTGGTGAATTATGCTGTAGGTGGTTGGGAACACTTCTGTGTATACACAGAGAAATATACTTCTCCACTGATCATCTCTTGATTTTTAGAGAATTATCACTTCTTCCACATGGATGAATCAATATCAGCCATGTCTCTTCCTCTCTTCCTTCCAGTGTCAATGCACAGTGAAAAAGGAGGTGGGTGGATAGCTTCACACTGTGAATGCCTACCCGGACTATCCTGCTTCATGCACAAATTTCTACTTTATCACATTTTCTCTCAAGAAACATGGATTCACTAATAGGACTTCTCCTTCACAAAGAACAGAAAGATTTCATTTCTGTCAGATGTCTGTCTCCAAACCTATGTCATGCAGCAAAGGTCTTTCTTTTGACTTTAGGAGGTCTTGAATAGGCTTTATATCCCAAATCCTAAAAGGGATCAGCTCACTCTAAAATAAGTCTCCCCAGAACTCATCTTGCAAATTGGAGTGCCTACATTTCCTGCGCAGCAACAGTTAATTCTGCTTAACTTCAGAAAACTTGGGGAAAATTAAGTGCCTTAGGTAGGTACCCACTTAGTGGTAAAGCATCTGAGCCAGCTCATTGTGAAAGCTGAGGGAAGCAGTTGGTATGAAACACTCTCTGTGCCCTGGTTTTGCGTAATTCAGAGAAATAGGTATCCAAGGCAAGAAAATTTCTTTTGGGCATAAGACTCTAAATCAAACCTTTGGGCACGGATAGTGAGAGCAGTGTTTTCACACCTGCCAGGAGAGGAGCTGCCAAGACTCATCTTTTACATAATGGCCCCGTGGTTACAGCATTGTCCTGGGAAGCTCAGAACTGGGGTTGCAGGGCAGTTTTAGCCTGAGAAAGGTTTAAATCTGCTCTTCCCATACCCATGCAGCATGATTTAACCAGATATATCTAAACCATGCAGCATGGAAAGAAGGAACCTCTACCCTTTCTATCAAAGACAGGCCATGGGCAACCACCTACAGAGCCACAAGGAAAGCAGACCTGAAGAAATGCATATTTTGGTTTATCGAGCAGGAGCCTTAGTCAGGAAAGGAGAATAGTGAGTTGTGGCCTCTGCTTTTCCAAACTGCTTGATATAGTCAGTATTCAGCAATAGTTTGCTAAATGACTAAGGTAATTCACACTGTTCTTATTAAGCTGGACCTATTATGGAGAAAAAGGTGTACCTGCAGTAAGGTGTTATGGCTGCTCAGCTAGCTCTTACTTAATGACTAAATAGCTGCTATGGGACAATCTGGGAGCTGATAACCAACTAATCATAACATGCAGCAAACTGGTTCAAAACCAGTTCAAACCTACAGTAAATCTATCGTTAGGATTGTGGGTATTAGATCAAAACTATTATGGTCACAGGATGCAAATAGATGGGTAGATTTCAGACTACAATTAAGGCATGTACTCTTTGGTGTTTCTAGTGTCTACAGTGCAAGTGGGCACATGACACTAATGTCTATGCCTATGTTCCAGTCAGTGGAGATCTAGTCCATACAGCCCATGGAGCACAGAAGGCAATTCAGCTCATCCTTAAGTAGATACTTATCCCAGGTCAGCTGAACCACTCTCCACTGCACACCCACTAGAACTTGAAGCTTACTTACTTCTTTTATTTTTCGGGTGAATACACTGTCAAAACACCTACCTGATTAACAGCTGCTCCTTTCTGATTGCCCAGGTGATGAAAAGACTGAAATCACTTGCTGCATAGAAGGCAGAAATTTTGTTAGAATTTCCAGATCAGTTCAGAGGGAGAAATGCATTTTCCAACAGACCTATGGTGACATATCACCACTGAGAAAACTAAACACAGAGAAAAATTAAGTAATCAGGTTAGCATTCCACTTGTCAGTGGAATTCTCTCCTCCTCTGGCAGAATGAAGAAGGCTTATGCACTCCTTATAGCATCAAAATGAACCTAAAATGCCACATAGACGTTGTCAGTAGATGTTTCATGCAGGTATGAAACATTGCTTTTTGTACTACAGAAGCTAAAAGTGAACAGAAACAATCAAATATCTATATATACTCAGTCCACACAGAAATCCATACACATTAAATACAAATTGCTTGCATCTTATTTTTAAATACAGAACAGACTTTGGACAACATTTTGAATAATAAGGATAAAATGTTGATTAATGATTAATTCAATGAGCAGCATCCATCCTTAAAACATGGAATGTTTGGAAGAAGAATAGACAATCAGGGAATTAAGGCGTTCATGTGTGACAAAGGAAGAGGGTGTATCTGTACAGGTGGCAAAGTCTAGCATTTTTATCTTTGGAGTGTTTCATTTCAGTGGCTTTTCTAATGCCCCTTTAATGTTTGTGTTCAGGCATGGATGGGCACTTTGTGTATGTGCATGTAGAATATAACAGAATAGGCATAAATCAGTGTCTTTTCCCTTGCAGGTCATAAAAACTCTGTAAACACACAGTATTGTTGTAAAGGCTCACAATTTATGTTTCAGAAATATTGTGGGACATATTTTCAACAATAATTTCCCACAGATATTCAGAGGGACAACTCGAATATGTAGGCATGGAAAACATCATATGCTCACTTCCAAAGTTATTATTTCTTGTGGTTTGCATATAAGAAAAAGTTTGTGGTATGTGGTCATAAAAGCATAACCTTTCCCAGTTCCTCTCTACCTGAAGTAAACTTACAGTACAATAAATGGTAAAACCGTACCGTTTGTTTCTTTTTCAGTTTAGTTCCCCTTGAAGTAATGCTCGTGAGGGCTAGACAGCACAGTTGGAAAAAAAAAAAAACAAACCCAACAACAAACCAAACAAATCAAAAAGGAAGAATCCCTCACTGTGAACTGTTACTTTTCATTTGGTAAAAAACCTAAATTGAATATGAAGGAAATAGGACAAAATAGGACAGTTCTTGTAGAAATTGAACAAAATCATAAGCCTTAAAAGGTTGAATATGGAAATAATTTATTTACTTATAAAGAGATGACGTGATTGTCACAGCAGCCTTATTAGAATTAAGTGTGGTCTTTGTAATGAAGTCACTGACCCAACATTGATGAATACCTTTAAAATTAATAGGAATGCAATAACATTTCAAAGTCACTTCTGTTTCCATATCATCTAGCACCATGTTCACAATTCTGTCTCCCCAGGGTCTACCATAACTGAACGCAACAAATGAAGTAATGGAATGGAATAGAATAGAAAATATATTTCAAAGTCAAGTGCAGTAGGCCAGGTTTACCAATTCATCTACTCTTTTTTTGTATGATTTTTTTACATGGAGTTGCCAATATTTAAGGGAATTTTGGTTGGAATCTATTGGAAAAAATATATTTACATTCTGTTTGATTAACTTGTAACTAGATAATTTAAGACCAATATAAAAAGAATATTTATTTCAAACTGATATAGCACTGTTATAGAGATTGTTACAAGGTTCCAGTTGCAAAAAAATGAATTTTTAAAATCTTTTTAGTTTTATAATGGCATTAGCTGCTATTATTACTGTTACTATTACTACTATTATTATTATTTAAATGACAGCATAGGATTTTTCATGACTGGTATTGAAGAATTGTGTCATGAATTAATCTGATGACAAAAATCTAAAGTTGTATACTTAAATCAACACAAATTCCACAGAATCACAGAAGGGTTGAGGTTGAAAGGCACATCTGGAGGTCATCTGGTCCAACCCCCCTGCTCAAGTAAGACCACTGAGAACCAGTTGCCCATGACTATGTCTAGACAGTTTTTTAATATCTCTAAGGAGAGATACTCTACAAGATCCCTGGGAAACTTTGATCCGCTTTAAGAAATTTTTGCCACTGTAAGAGTGCTGTTTAATACACTGTGGTAAAAAGTAACTAAAATAGTGGTAGCAACAAAATTTGTGGATAAAGTGTTAAAATAAAAGAGAATAAAAAAATCTTTTGAGCAATACAGCTACTTCTTGGTGGAGAAGGAATTGTTTGATTCATCTACAAGAAGGGCTGGAAGGGGGATCCAGTGAACTACAGGCTGATCAGCCTGACTTTGGTGCCTGGGAAGATTATGGAGTGGTTCACCTTGAGGGCACTCACATGGCAAGTGCAGGACAACCAGGGACTCAGGCCCAGCCAGCATGGGTTCATGAAGGGCAGGTCCTGCTTGACCAACCTGATCTCCTTCTATGACCAGGTGACCTGCCCAGTCGATGAGGGGAAGGCTGTGGATGTCATCTACCTGGACTTTAGTAAAGCCTTTGACACCCTCTCCCACAGCATTCTCCTAGGAAAGCTGGTGGGTCATGGCCTAGACAGGTGCACTCCGCACTGGGTCAAAAACTGCTTGGATGGCTGAGCACAGAGAGTTGTGGTGAATGGAGTTCAATCCAGCTGGCGGCCGGTCACAAGCGGTTTTTCCCAGGGCTCAGTGTTGGGACTGGACTTGTTTAACATCTTTATTGGGGAGCTGGATGAGGGGATTGAGTGCTCCCTCAGTAAGTCTGCAGATGATACCAAATTATGTGGGAGTGTTGATCTGCTTGAGGGTAGGAAGGCTCTGCAGAGGGTCCTGGACAGGCTGGATTGATGGGCTGATGCCAGTTGTATGAGGTTCAACAAGGCCAAGTGCTGGGTCCTGCACTTGGGTCACAACAACCCCAAGCAGCGCTACAGGCTTGGGGAGGAGTGGCTGGAAAGCTGCCCAGCAGAAAAGGACCTGGGGGTGCTAGTCGACAGCCGGCTGAACGTGAGCCAGCAGTGTGCCCAGGTGGGCAAGAAGGCCAACAGCATCCTGGCCTGTATCAGCAATGGTGGGGCCAGCAGGAGCAGGGAGGTGATTGTGCCTCTGTGCTCGGCACTGGTGAGGCTGCACCTCGAATCCTGGGGGCAGTTTTGGGCCCCTCCCTGCAAGAAGGACATTGAGGGGCTGGAGCGTGTCCAGAGAAGGGCAGCGAAGGTGGGGAAGGGTCTGGAGAACAGGTCTGGTGAGGAGCAGCTGAGGGAACTGGGGGTGTTTAGTTGAGGAAGATAAGGGGAGACCTTATTGCTCTCTACAACTACCTGAAAGGAGGTTGCAGTGAGAGGGGTACTGGTTTCTTCTCCCATGTAACAAGTGATAGGACAAGAGGAAATGGCCTCAAGTTGTACCAGGGGAGGTTTAGATTGGATATTAGGAAAAATTTCTTTACAGAAAGTGGTCAAGAGTTGGAACAGGCTGCCTGGGGAATTGGTGGAGTCACCATCCCTGGAGATGTTAAAAAAACACGTGTTGATGTAGCTTTCTAGACATGGTTTATTGGGCATGGTGGTATTAGGTTGATGGTTGGACCTGATGATCTTAGAGGTCTTCCAACCTAATGATTCTATAATTCTATTTTATTCTAATCTAGATCAGATAAAGAAGTTTTTCATCAGTACACAATGTGTTTCTCCAATAAAGTTTGTCGATACAGTAACGTCCTGTAACTAACCTGTAATTACGCTAAAAGCAGACACAACCTCAATTCAGATGGGAGTAGGCAGGCAGATGCAAAGGAATTTCGGCACATGAGGTCACCTTCCACAAAAAGAAACTTCTGGAGAGAGGACTGGTTGCGCCTAATCTCCTTGTTCTGGGCTATACAAAGCAAAGATATTTTGACATAGGCACAGTCACGGTATGGAACTCCAATTTCCAAGTCACAAAACTCAGTATAGTGAAGGTCAGCAACAAATGATCTTGACCAAAATGGATTCTTTTGCCTTTATTCTATGGTAATTTTCTGTACAACAATTCCCACCCCTAAAGCAGCTTTAAGTCAACTTTTCAGTTATTTTGATATCAGCTTATCTGTAGAGTATTTCGAAGAGGCAGAGAAGCCACTCCTGCTCAGTCTGAGGACAGATGGGAAAATGTTGAAAGCACAATGGGTTGAACAAGATAGCCTTGGTAGGATTTATGTGTGTATGAGGATGTGCTTGCAAAAATGTGAATTGCTGCCTCCTTTTGCAGTCCCGAGCATCCCAATGCATCAGCCAACTTTGGTGCTGTTGCTGCACCACCCAGACTGGCCTGTGAGCAGATGCAGGCTGTACAAACTGGGTAGCAGCTCACCTCTTTGGCAGTGATGAAGCTTACAGCATCATGGCAAAGCAGAAGGGCTGGGTTTCCTTTGGTTATGTCATACGCTTACAGGGATTTAGCAGCAGCAGAGAAATAGAGCTGCTCTATTCTTAGTGCTAGCAGGACAGGTGACAGAGCCACTAAAATGCTGTCATTTCTGTCACCAGCCAGCACCGCAGGCAACAGACACAACAGAGGCCAAGAATTAAATGGGCAGGGGAAAGGATCTTCCTTTTGGCAAGAGCCCCGCATCCCTCCCCTCCCATGGGCCACAGTTAGGAACATGATCTGATGGGCGCTCGCAGGGCAGCTGCCCCCTGGGTTTGCCCCTGGGGAGGCAAACTCACACTGTGTGTCAGTGGGGGCTCTGGGCAGAGAGTGGGGCTGGCAGCTTGTCTGGCAGGGCCAGGCAGAACTGGCACCTACCTGCAAGGCAGCCCTGGTCCTACCACGGCCTGTCCTCCCTCCTGAGAATTAGTTCCATTTCATATTCATAGATTCATAGAATCACAGAATGATAGAATCATAGAATCATAGAGTGGTTTGGGTTGGAAGGGACCTTAAAGCTCATCTAGTTCCAACCCCCCTGCCATGGGCAGGGACACCTTCCACCAGACCAGGTTGCTCCCAGCCCCATCCAGCCTGGTCTTGAACACTGCCAGGGAGGGGGCAGCCACAGCTTCTCTGGGCAACCTGTGCCAGTGCCTCACCACCCTCAGGGTAAAGAATTTCTTCCTAATACCTAATCTAAATCTCCCCTCTTTCAGTTTAAAACCATTACCGCTTGTCCTGTCACTGCACTCCCTGAGAAAGAGTCCCTCCCCATATTCCACCTGGCTTTGGCTATTTCATGAGCCATCCCATTTTTTTCCCCTTGCCAATATGAAGTAACAAGAGGCATAATTTAAGCATTACAAAATTCAGAAGAAATTCTCTTTAAAAAAAGAAAAAAAAAGTAGGGACAAACACCAGTGTTTTGATGACAAACAGATGGTTGCATGCAAATCTACTCTCTGAATCTGTAGGATGCTTTCACAGCCCATCTTTCTTCCTTCTTTCCTCCTATTTATTATTCTTGCACTTTTAGATTCACCTTTAAGGTTGTGAATCTTTCCATCAGACTTTTGTCTCTCCAGTGTAGTGAGCCCCACCTGAGTTAATCAGCTAGATTCTCTTTGCCAAGGGAAGAAATTGAGAATGTGGTTCCACCCATCCTGAAGTATAAACTAAAAGAAGTCAGATCAGCTACCTCTTAGAAGTCCCTGGTTTTACTTTGTTGCAGCTAGGGTTAAACTCAGTTGCCTACACCTGGCCATGTAGTGTAAGGTACAGAAGTTGACCTCAGGTTGCCTCTACAAAAGCACATTGATCCTGTGTCATGCCTGATAGCTTCATTTCTTGGATATTTTAGGACATTTTGACAGCACTAAATATCCAAGCATCAGAAAAGGCATGAAACCCTTTGCAGACCCTCATGAGTAACTTAGCTAGCTACATGTAGGTATCTAAATACTTTTTCCTTTGATTGTATGGATTGGGATATGGGTCAGTGACCAAGTACATGTGCCTGATGCCAGAGAAGCCCATGGTTATCCTGCCTGGACTCCAACTGTAACTCACGTGTCATATCCTCCAGCATATTTCTTGTGTACCACAGACAGTCACAAATGTTGCTAAACACGTACACTTAGGTAACTGAATCAGCATATTGGATTCAGACATCTGGATGTGAATCCAATCCATAAAGTTAGCTAAGAAGAATGTCCTTCTATTCTCTTTCACGCAGGCTTAGCTCAATGAAATATCTAAGATGTGATGCAGGTGGTCTAACTTATGATGAAGTAGATGATAATGATAATACATGTAAAACTCATACATTAAAATACATTGACTTAAGATCCTGGATTACTGTATCTTGATTGAGTATTGTGAGACATTTTGAGCTATAAGTGATGCTAAAACCTGGTTTTTTGTTTGTTTTGATTTTAATTTTTTTTTTTAAAGTAATTCTGCAGTGTGAAACTAGGTCAAGTTTTCAAACTTTTTTCAAAACCTGAAGGCTGGCCAAAAAACCTGTGTTGAGAAAGCCAGTCATGAAGAATGTGTTGCTTGTAACTAGATACTTCTGAATGAAATAAGAAGACTTCTAGCGCTTTTCAGAGTTTCCTATCAAATGCTAATCCTCAAATGG
Organism: Leptosomus discolor; assembly: GCF_034619465.1. Classification (NCBI taxonomy): domain Eukaryota; kingdom Metazoa; phylum Chordata; class Aves; order Leptosomiformes; family Leptosomidae; genus Leptosomus; species Leptosomus discolor. The sequence continues at coordinate 123,192,254 of NC_141392.1, forward strand.
ATCCCTTTCCTGATAAAAGCCCTGAAAGCCCATAGTCACAACCCCCTCCCTCCCCATTTGTAAAGTAAAACTGTAAAACTTCTGATTTTTCCCTAGTACTTTTCTCTTTCTGCATGAAGAAAGGAGGCATGTACTTTTTTTTTAGCAGCCCTAGAACTTTGGGATTTTACAAGAAATTGTACTACCTGATACAATTCATTTTAGGTTTCCCTTCAGCTGTTAGATTTTTCAGTGAGTCAGAAATTTTCTGAGGAAGTGGTACATCATTGCTAAAATACAAAAGGTCGGATCTGCCCCTGATTCTTTCAGCATTGCACAACCAAGCTTTCGAATGTTAATCTGGCTTTTAGTTGCACGAGGTCCCGAAACACCAATTTTTTGCAGACACAGTTGGAAATCAATAAAAAAAATTATTAAAAAAGCACAAACAAACCACATCTGTTACGAGCATGTTCTCTTTATAAGAAACTTGCAGTGAAGGTATAGATTTGAGGGGTAGGAAGGAAGGAGAAGAAGCAGAATGAACGGTGTTATTCACAATGCCTGAAGTAAAGCTGCTGTCTGGAGTCAAAGCCAAGATGCTTCTCTAACCTCCTCTAGTCAAGAGATACAACTCCAAAGGAAGATTCAAAACAGAACTCTAATGTAGGAGCTTTGAGTCAACTCTGGAAGGGCTTCTTTCTCTTCACTGAGTATATAAGGAACTGAAGAGAACAGTGTTTCGATTTTGGCACCTCAGGGTCATCTAACTTAGACATTTCAGACATTTTTGGATGTAGATTTCTGGGCAGATTCAGCTCATGTGAGCTTACACTCTGTAATGTAAATCTCTATATTCAGCAGCTGTGTGTCTTTACATGTTGGGCTACTAACCCTAAAAATACCCCTTATGGGTAGACAAGAAATTATAGCCCAAGAAAGACTCTGCAGACTGTTGTCTGTTCTCATGTAATCTTTCAGATCTTCACCTAGAAAAATAAGGAATTCGACAGGGGAGGGAGATGGAAAGGATGCAAGGAGTTTCCAGATTACAAAAGCATATTGTTTTTCCACGAAATTATTTTCTCCAGCCAGGTTATACCAATTTGTAGCCACAGCCTCAGTCTCTTTATCTTGGATGCTATATGACTTTGCTATAACTGCTCTCCCTTGCTCAATATTTCAGCTGATACACCAAATTTTCTTTATAGAGATCAATTCAGTTAATATAACTCCAGAAGGGTTCTCTGTCCTTTCTCCCTTTTCTCTCGTCTGAGTTTCAAATTCATATGTGTCCAATTTTTATATCAGCATTTTCATATAGGCGGTTTTTGTTCACTAGCTTGGATCCAAACTATGGGACGGACATAACAACCGGCAAAACATGGGTGGAATACCCTGTGTAGGACATCCAAGCATCCTGATCAATCTGATTCCCGAGAAAAAAAGCCACAGATGATGATTGCCAGCTTCTTCCTGTTGGAATTGTAGGAAAAGCTATCACTGTCTGCTGCCTTGAAAAGAAACTGATTGACTGTAGTAAACTGATATGTTGTCCTGGAAATTAAGCCACCATTCACTGTGCTGAAACTGAGAAAACCAGAATTTCTTGTTTCTAGGCAATGGAAAAAACAGCTGGTTTGGCATTGCTTCTGTAATATTGGCAAAGCTGCTCTGCAGGGTTTTTGCACCTACCATCAATAAAAGGCTAAGTGAAACTGTGAGCCATCTGTCTCTGGCGTGACTCTGAACCCTGTAGAACCTCTCTTCAGTGGTGGTAACCGTTAGTCAGCCCCTTAGTCTTTGGGAGAGATGCTCCATCTGGGTGCAAGGTGCAAATTTTCTCCAGTCGTACTTGTAGATTGCGCAGAACTTATAAACACAAACATTTTACTATCATGGGTATTTTAAAACCTTGGAGGGAGGAGATGATCCTGAAAATTCCCGCTTAACAAATTTCCTTGAGTCCTGAAACACATGCCATTATGCTTTCTGTTCCCTGCATTCAATAAATCAGAAATTTCTCAATAAAGATTTGTCCATCATTTTCTGTTACAACTGTCTTCTGGAAGACTGTCAGACTTAAAGCAATTGTCTAGACTCCCATGGAAGAATCGTAATGAGAAATGAACTCAGTAACAGTGGGTTTCTGTGTTTATTTAAACAAACTCTAGTAATCTTTAATGAGTGAGAAGTCTACAAAGATCTGCCCAATATAGGCCTTCACATTTTAACAACCGTTAATTTTCCAGGATTGTCTGGGCTGTGAATATTTTCATACAAGCATGCAGAGATGCCATGATGAGAATTTGACTTCAGAGAAGCCAGGAGATTAACTTATTTTTTTTAACAACTATGCAAAGGAGATCACCAGACTACAGAGTAGCTACTGCTTAGAATTTTGTTTTTTTGGTGCTGTTGTTGCCTTTTTTAAAAAAATGAGATTTATGCAATCATGTCAACATTTTCCACAGATGAAATATCTGAGAGATTTCTTCTTTGAAGCCCTGGCACCAGTTGGTGGTGGAAACTTGGATCTTTTTCCCTCCCTCTGTGCCACAAACCTGCAGATGCCAAATCTGGCATTTGCATCCATGACAAGTGTGCTGCCTCGCCAGCTTGTTTTACTGAAATTGGCTCCTGCTGGGAGGATCTGCTCACAAACTTGTTATGCTGGCACCTGACCATTTCTGGGTACTATCTTTAACACGGCACATCTGTTGTAGGCACACATACTCTTTAGCTGGCTCAAAACACCACGTGACGGATTGTCCTATTTTATGGGAGTTATCCAGCCTTGACACACTCTTGGGTACACAGCTCAGCAATTCCACAGTCTTGGTTACACTTGACAACCCAGGCTGACATTAGCAATCTTGTCTCACTTCCCCCCGCCTTTCACGAGGAGTAATCACAGTTGCCTTCCTCATCCGTATGGCTAAAACACAAGGCTAAGTCATATGGTTGTCGAGTTTGAGACATATTGGGTCTGTTTGACAACTCCTTTTTTCAAGGCTCTCTAAATAGTGCAGAAAATTCCACTGCAATTAATTTTGAAAATCGTAAGTGTTTATTAACTGTGAAAGTTCTGAAAGGAAAGCAAAAATAAATGATTGTCAGGGTTCTCTTTATTTAAGGTACTATAACCTGCTTAAAAATGGAAACAAGATCAGTGGCTGTAGGAAGGCTGGGAGATCCTTTAATTTCACCCTTGATTATACCATTTGATTTGTATTATAAGAATTTGGGAAACTTGTCCAATTTATATTCATTATGCTTTGGCAAGGGGTCTTAATGGCAAGGATTATTGATGTTAAAAGTACTGCTGCTTCTTTGTCAAGGCTTGGAGTATTCAGCTCTAGAGGAGAGAGCAATATGATGCCCATCTATTTAAATCAGACCAAGGCCAAGTGAAAAGATGAAGGAGACTGGGTCCACTAGCACTGCAGAAACTTCTGACCCTGCGATAGGCAAACAACCAGACAGCTGTTTAAACCATCCGCTATGTCTATGCTCCATCCAGATCACAGCTCCATCGGGATCTTGCGATATATATACTGAGAATTTCAGTACTTAATAATTGTGTGAAGTCTGAAAGGGAAGGAAAAAAAAAGATTGTCAGGAATCTATTAATTTCAGTGAAGCACTTGCAATAATAACAAAAAAAAAAGAACAAAAGAATTCACTTCAGTGATGTTTGAAAATTACATACTGTTGTTTTAAAAAGGGGAGGCATTGAAGGTAGTCTAACACATTTTATGTATATATATATGAATATAAAGTCACAGAAGTGTTTATACACATACACACATGCTGATATCTGTGCCCACACTTCATTTACTGTGCATCTGCATAATTATATGTCAGGTCACATATGCTTATGGATATAAATATGGGGGTTTAGATAGTGGTAGAACAGAATAAATAAAAAGCTGTATCACTGCTCATGTACGTGTCACCAGTTCTTTCTACCCTGCCCTCTAAACATTTCATCTTCTCTGCCCCCATGGATTTATTTCAGCTCTCCAAATTCTTGTATTACTTCTTACTATTCATTACTTATTAAGAAAAAATCTAGCCATATAAAAATCTCTTCTCCCTTCTGTATGTGGATTTCCTCCTCTGTGCAAGCCCTTGGAAAGCAAAATTGAGTCCTGAAACAGTCCTAAACATGCCAAAATCTTTACAATCAATTATCCTTCAGCCCTGAAGGGGAAGAAAGGGGAAAGTCACTTTTTTTTTTTTTTTCCAGAGGTCTTTGCACTTGTTTCTAATCTGTGAAGAATCCAGTATATTAAATTTAAAAGTTGGGCTATTTTTATGTCACAAAAAGCTGTCCTTGGCCTATGTGTGAGAATTCAGTTTTGCTTCTTCTGTGCTCTCCACTCAATAAATAAAAGTAATCATGAGACATGTTTGCAGTGCAAGGACATCAAAGGACATGCATTACAAAAGTTAATCCTGGTTAACTTAAGTGGAAAAAAAAATATATTTTTTCTCTTTCTTTGCTTACTTTTCCATAAATATTCATGTGGCATATCACTAACATCTTGGTGTTAGGAGAAATATGAAGGAAAATGAAGTACTGGATTATATTGCCGGAGAAATAGGTGGTGGAATATCCACTACTGGACGTGTTTGAGAGCAAGGTAGGTAAGTAGCTGTCAAAAGGGCTTAGATGTGGTTGATCTTGCACCTTGATCTTCTACTAAGCAGTAAAGCAGAGGACCTTGTGCAATCCTGTTCAGTTCCACCTCCTACCGATTCCATGTAGGTAAAATGGTGATGGAGACATAAATATTGCATTTGATTTCCACTGCAATGTATTGCTTTATCAGGGCTTTGTCTCTCCTTGTTTATCTAATACAGTCTGAGTAAAACCTTGGAGAAAAATGTGGTGATGATATGTTCTTTCTCTGTGTGTATCAAAAAAGTACTTGCATATAATGTACCTCCATGTCTTAGTAAACAGTGTGCAACAGACTGTTTAAACTTACATTCTTGTCTTAAAAGAAAATCTGGTCAGCTATATATAGTACATGCAAGAACAAACTAAAATACTCAAACTATTGTTGAGGTGAAGTCACATAATTTTATGGAAAACATACTGAAATCAGAGGTAGTTTAACTTGGTGAACTCTGAAGTGGCTTCTTCCTTTGCAGGATGTTATTGACCTGTTTGTTTACCAATCATAGTTTGGTTCAACAGACCTGTATTCATCCCACGCAACTTGAAGTACTTAAGATCTCTGTGGCAACAGAGGCTGCTTCTATAGTCAAGACGGAGAAAGAGATAAGTGTATTCATGGGATGACCTAGATCTTAGGTAGGTTGGCTGATTCTCCTGAGATACCTCTCTCTTTCTTTCTTCCCTGACTAGATTGTAGTCTTACAGTAGTTCAGGTACCTTAAGTCATACAGGATAAATCTGGGCATTGATTCCTATAAGAGGAGTGAGATTCAGATCTACAGGGCACTGTCTTGATGACACTGTGAAAAGTAATTCTACCTCTGTGTCCACCTACACTTTAGGCAGGAAGGACCTTGCAAGATGGTCCCTGCAAGAAGGATTGCCTCCAGCTGTGTGAGTGTCCAGCTGTGGTTGTAATATAGAAGGAAAAGGGATATTGACAGCTTTGTCTGAGGGAACAAGGCCTCAGAGCGTGTCTTTCCTTAGTGTTCTTTATCATGGCATTCCCCACCTTTCAGAGTCAGATGGCAGACTCTCCCAAACCTCGCACGAAATATTTTCGTGCACAAGCTGTGACATAGCATAGAAAGATCAAAGGCTGTTGTCTGACTGCTCATCTCTGCTACTGTTGAAAAAAATTTCCAGGTGCAGAAAATATCTTTAACCCTTTCTTCAGCATGTTCGTTAAAGAGGAAAGATTTCTCTCATTCTTACATTGCTTTAATCCAGAGATTCAGGAGGTTGTGTGTGAGAAAGGTTTAGGGGAAGGGGGTTAGTAGTCAATGTATTTATTTTGCTTTAAAAGAAAAATGTTAGGGGGAGCAATGAGAAACAAGAGAGTAAATGAATATCAGGCCAACCAAAATCAAGCTTGTTAAATCCATCAAGAATAAGAGATCTGCTTCCATATTATATCTAATTCTGTGTGTGTGCCTATCTTCTGAGGTCTTTATTATCTGTGCATATTACTAGCATGAAAATTATCCAGTGCAGCAACTCTACCATGATCTGACGAGAAACACAGTGGACCACCATTCCTAGAAATCATAGAAAATTGTACTCGGGAAGTCTTTGAAAGATCACCTGTACCATCCCCTGATCTAAGAAAAGATCAGTGGCACTTAAATAATTTGTCTGCAGCTTTCCTGTCGAGCATGGTGGATGTTGTTGCTCACATTAATGTCCATGTCAAGAATCCCAAAGGTTCTAGTGGCCTGCAGTTCTTTTGGATGTCTCAGAAGCTACTTATTTTGCCTTGAATGGGACATTAACAGTGGTCTTTGTTTTGAAAAATTTGGAATCACGTTATCCCAAAATGAAATCAGAACCAGAGAGTTATCACTGTGCAACACAGAGGCATCTTGTTCTGTTTCAGTCACTATGACTTGATATCCCACCTGGAGTACCCCAGTTCTGGGGTCACCAGTAGAAGAAAGACATGGGCCTGTTAGAGCAGGTCCACGAAAATAATCATAAGGCTGGAACACCTCTGCTATGAAGAAAGGCTGAGAGATTGTTCAGCCTTAAGAAGAGAAGGCTCTGGGGAGACCTTGTTGTGGCCTTTCAATACTTAAAGTAGGCTTATAAGAAAGATTAAGAGAGACTTTTTGTCAGTGCCTGGAGTGGCAGGACAAGGAGCAACAGTTTTGAACAGAAAAAGTGAAACAGAAGGTCATGAGACACAGAAACAGATTGCCTAGATGCTCCATCATTGAAAGTTTTCAAAGTCAGGCTGGATAGGGCTTTGAGCAACCTGATCTAGTGAAACATATGCCTGCCCATGGTTGGTCTAGCTGATCTTTAAAAGTCCCTTCCAATCCTAACCATTCTATGATACTATGATATTTTATTCTAAAATGATCTCATGAAATAATTCAATCCAAATAATTTATAACACTAGATTTCCCTGGAAACATTCAAAGTCAGGTTGAATGGGCCTCTGTGCAACCTGATCCCATTGAAGATGTCCCTGCTTATGGCAGGGAGGCTGGACTAGATGACCGTCAAAGGTCCCTTCAAATCCAAACTGTTCTATGATCCCATGCTTCTATGAGCTGAATAATTCAATCTGAATAGTGTGCAGTACTAGAATTGCGTTATGAACAAGAAACAATCTTGCAGGACGTAAGAGAAAGAACATGAGGAAATGCTGAGTTCGGCATGCTGGACTTCACAAGAAGGAAGAGTGAGGCTGTCTTGGAGATAATGTGCTTCAGTGACAATATGAAGCTGTGAAGTCCAGGATAGAGCATTGGTGTGACACAGGAAACCTAAATTTCCTTTTTGTTCTTACAGCTATCTTCCTGTATGACCCTTCATTTTCCAATTTCTACTTGTATTTCTTTTCCCACCATTTGCTTTGCACACCTGCTGACATAATGCACACTTTCAGGCAGTTCAAATCCTCCACAGATTTGCCTTCTGCCTAGAACAAGTTTTGTTCTCATCTGAGGCATACAGATGTTGATATCCAGACGTGAATTTATTGCGAGGAATGAAGAGGGCTTTTAAAAGCCTTGCTTTGCTGTCTTTCCTGCATACCATAGTGTGGGGTGCATGTGTCAAAGCAGCATGTTGGGGGAGGAATGTGGTGGAACTGGAGAGAAGCAGTAGCATTGCAAAACATCTGTTGGCCAATTTCAGCCAAAATTTGACAGATGGGGTACAGATTGCAAGAATGTTACAGCCTTTGAGTTTTATAAAATTAAGTGGCCAGACAGAGGAAAGACATATCGCTAGCACCCTGTAGTAGTATAGAGTAGGCTCGATGTACTCTCAGTCATCAATACCAAATAAGCAACAGAAGAAAAAGCAGCTCTGAATTTTGCAGCCATTCATAAGCCTGAATTAGAGCTTACACCTTGTTGGACATGAGAAAAACCAGTGAGAAACACAAACCCATTGCTAGCCTGGCTTCACTATCACTTGTCCCACTGCATACAGAATAACTGTTTTCATTACGTTTTCCTCACGTCTCCTTGATTTGTTCTATTTCTTCCTTTTGTAGAATGTTTCAGTAGAATTATTGGTTTTCATTTGTCTTATGTAAGCAAATGGACCAAAGAGCTAACAGTTAAAACTGAACAGAGAAATTAATACTGTTAATTTAAAACTGTAAGAATGAAACAGGGCAATACTGAAAAAAAAGGTGAACTTATTTGCCCAGTGTCATGTAGGAAAGCAACAGCAGAGACAGGTAAAAAGAAGTATTTTTTGAGCTCAAAACCAAGATAAGCGAGATGAAATAATCCTTTCTTTCAAATGCAAGAGCAGCAGCAAGCAGTTACGTGGGACTATAGGTCAGACCTTGAATTTGGGACGCAGAAATATTTCCAAATTCAGGAAAGAAAAGATTAAATCAGCTCTGTGGTAATAAGCACAAAGAAAACGTATATTAGGTTGGTGTCTTGAAATAGAAACCTGGGACTCTCGAATTCCAGAGACCTAGCCAATTCTAAGTGTGATATATCTGTGTCTAAAGGACAGCAGCCCCTCTTTCTAGCTGTTTAAATAGATCTGCTTCTTTATCCTGTATTTGTGGATCTTGTTCTGCGCTCACAAAAAGACTGCATGAGTCAACTGGTGGGAATTATTCATTTCTGCTAAAACAGCACTTTTCTTTCTCTTTAACACTAATAACTCAGGCCCTGTGTCTCTCATTTCATAACCCAAAGGTATGGAAGCCCTACTTGCATTATTCTCCGTCAGCTGTGTTACAAAAATACTGATTTAAAGCTCTATTTTTCCCTTTTCTGCATGTTTCCAATAATGTCTGGATAAGAACTGCTACATGTTCCCACCCATGTTTAAATTTTCCTCTTCTCAAGAAAATATGTGCTCCTTCAAGAACAGAGAAGCTCAAGAGAAAAAAAAAAACCAGCTCAGACCTCCTCTGAGGTCACAAAATATTGTGATAATAAAGAAATGCTGAAGCTCTCAGTTTACAGTTCTGTGGGATCAAATCTGGAAAAGCAGTCATTGCTTTCTCTTTTCGTGAAAAAAAAGGTCATTGCTCCATTCCTCACCCCTGCAGGCAGGCAGAAAAGGAATTAAGAGGAGGGGTATCATCAGAGTTGTCAGGATGAAAGTGTGGTACAAAGAGTTGATTTCGCAAGTCCAACACTGTCCCATGTAGCTGTGTTTTCCCTTACTCACTGGGCAAAGAGATTTTTACTGGAGGTGTCTAGTCCCACAGAGATCTACCACTGAAAAATACAAGAGAAGACAGCATTCTGGAAATGGAATTCAGACAGCAAGACCAATCTTAGTTGATCCAATTTGTGGTTTATTTCTTGGGCCAGGGATACAAGCTCAGGGAAAAAAAAAAAAGAATTATTTGGTACACTATATGTGTATATGCTATTTTTTATCTCAAAGAGAGAGGGCAAATTATACCTTTCCCATATAACAGTAATATTTTGCCAGTCACGTACCTCCCCAACATGTAGGGTTTCTGTTCCCAAACACGCTTGTCCTTTGCCATTATGGAGATCCTCTTAGAAATGGGATTAAGGGCAAGGACATTCAGTCATTAATTTGTTTCTTGGGTCCTCTACATGAAAAAATCTCCTGCTTGATGTTTGGAGAGAGAATCATTTCCATCAACTACCAACTTGATCATCATCCTTTCCAAGTACACCGACGTATGTCATCTGTCTCAAGATCACATGAATCACTCCTTTCGCTTCAAAACTACGTACCTTCTCTAAGGTAAAAATCACAGTTATTTAATATTTATAAACAATATCAGAAAAGCACTTTAATAACATACATCTTAGTATCTGGAAACAACACCAAGGAGTCTATATGACATATGTCACTGGCTGTTTGGCTGGCTGAAAAAGTTGCTGGTGCTTGATAGCCATAACTTGAGAACTAATACCGAGATAAACAAAGTCAGTGCTGATTGCCTCTGGGCTTTCTAAGAAAGGAACATCTGTGACTCATGGGGGAGAACAAGAGAGTACAGGAAACAAACACGGAGAATTTCATAAGAAAGCAGAGAGCGGTGCTATTAAAACTACCCATTAATATCGGACTGTTGAACATGTCTGCTGAAAAACAGTAGATGTACCATCATTGAAAACCTTTTCACTAGCTTGGTCAAAACCATTAAGGACATTTGACAAAAGACACCCTTCCACTGACCTATGGGTATGAAGAAGTTGCCCTACCTCAGAAGTGTTTTCTACCTCTGTGTTCAAACACCTTCGACTAGAGCAGCTGATAGCCTAAATATTTCTGTTTTCTTACTGAGATAGTTAATTCTCTAAGTAACATTTGCCATGAGCAGAAATCCTTTGTGTATTTCATTGACTTTACTCAGATTAACCCTATCTACCACTTGCCCCCTGAAGTCAATATAACATGACATCTCCTGAAAATATATAGTAATTACAGAGTCTTTGATTTGACACTTTTGAGGAAAAAAATGTAAATAAAAATAGTTTCTCTTGCTACCATAGGTGCCTTTGAAACATAAATTAGAATTTCGTGTCCTAATTTGCCATTGACAAGTCTTAGAGGCAGAGTTAAGACAAAATTCTTGAGCCAGCAAACTTGCTTCTACAAGTACAAAGGAATTTAAAGAGTGGCCTCGGGAAGAAATGGATGTAGCTGTCAGTCACATGAAAGAATTTAGAAACAGAATGCAATGCTTTGTCAAATGGTGGGATTCAAATGTAACGGCATGTCGTTGACCCTGGTGCTCAGCAACACATATTTCAAATCCCTGAAGATTAATAGGGAAGATGGTTACAGCTCTCACAACAGCTGCTGGAAAGTGTTCCTATCTCACGTTTTAATTACATGTATTTATACAGTAAAAAAGTCCTAAATGCAATATAGCCTGTAGTATGCAACAATTTTGAACATTTATGAGATTCAGGCAATTAAGAGTCTAAACTTTCAAATGTTTCCAGATGGCACACTGATTAACAATTGTGTGAATTTAATATTTGTTTAAATGCGCTGCTCTGTAAAATATTTCTTAATAGTATATGAATGCATAGCAATGAATCTAGGCACAACTTTTCTTCAAGCACAACTTCCCTCATTGCCTGAAGAAGTGGAAATCTCATTAGCTGATTATATAGACCAAAAGCAGTAGCAGAGCAGTGGTAAGAGATGAAAAAGACGAAAAAGAAGCCAAGCTATTTCTTAACTAATGAATGTTTCTCCTTCCTTTTTAGATGCAGGTCCCAGGATCTTCAAGCAAGCCACTTACAGCATCAGTCTCACAGTTCCTGCAAGTGATGCTACTAGTAAGGATGTTTCCTTGGGGCTAACAATGTTATGAATGTTGGCATCAGTTGCATACAGTAAATTGAAAGTAAGGATATACAGTATAGTTTTGTTTTTTAAGAAAATGCCTAACCTTTAGTGCTCTCAATGGCGTTAAACCACTTAGATTCCTTAAATAATCTGTCCATGGCTTCTTTTGATATTTCCAAGCTTTCCCTATTTGTACGATTTTAGCTGTTGAAAGCTTGAATCAATGCAGTCCCCCACGCTCCACCAAATATTTATTTTTGTAGGTGAAACTTATTCTAGCAGAGAGAGACCTATAGATGACGATGGCCATCATCAGTTGTGCATCTAGAGATGGAGAGATTTTTGTAGGAGTTTATAGTCTTGTTAGTTCATATATTTGAATCTGATACTAGGGTCTGAAATGAAAGTAACAAACATCCTGAAAATGCAATATCAGAAGAATTGCAAATGTTCTACTCTAAACCTAAAACCGAAAAAACCTGGAACCATCAATAATCTTTAAAAATCTGGCTTCTGCTACATTCAGGAGAAACTATTCCCTTCTTTGTGCAATACTTGTAATAAATACAAGTCATAGAAACCTAGATTTATCTCACCTGCCATCTGAGATCTGTAAGCTACTCACCTGAGTCCAGAACTGAATATGCAGTAACTTCCTTGGATAGTCAATGAAGTAAAACATGTGCCTCCAAAGTCAGATTCTTTTCACATCTTTTAGAGCCTAGGAGGAGAGGAACTGCTCTCTGGAAACACCTCTTGCTCTCCGCTGTTTGATAGAGGAGCCTGATCTGACTACTTCAGATGCGGGTGTCTAACTTCTAGATGCTTAAAGTGTGTGAGATGAATCCCAATAATAACGGACATAGTTTGCTCTGAATTTCAAAATAAATGTTATGAATTTCAAAACTAACTCTTTCTTTTTGCCTGTCAGGGTCAACAATGATTAGAAAAAAAACGGTGGAAATATCCACAGTTTCACAGCTCTCACCCTGACTTTCAACCTCAATAAAACTATTTCAATATCGCTTCTTTCTGAGGTACAATTTAAATTATTAGCTATGCCTTTTCCCTTTCTTTTCCTCTGTTCCTTTTTCCCTTGAGTTACTTAAGCAGGTTGCAAAGCTGGCAACATTCACGTTGGAGCAGGTTTTGAAATTCCATATAATATTCTGGTTTTGAAATTAAGCAAAGGAAGACTATTCATCCCCAAACCTATAAGGAAACAGAATGAAACCTTAAAAATTAAAATAGCAAACTGAAATTGTGTGAAATGATTGTAATAGATCCAGGAGAAACAATGGAAACCTACCCTTAGGCACTGGTTCCCGAACACCTGTAAAGGAAATTTATGAAGTAGATTATGTGGTGTGTTGGGTGTGAATTTAAGGACTCTGTTCCTAGCTTAGAAGCAAGAACAAACAATCCCATCATTTGGTTCCATGTGGGAAAATACACAATAGGAATATGTATGAGAAGCAGTCAAAGGAAGATAAAATATGAATGATAACTAAAAGAAAGAGTACTGTGTTTTCCTTTTAACAATGGCTTAATGGCACAGAATGGACTTGAGAATATCTAATCAGTTTAGTGCACAAAGCCTGAACATTGTACTTGGCTTTGCAGTTTACCTGACACCTTGGATAAGTCACTTGGTTATCCTGTCTTCTTTTCAACTGTCTTGACTGCTTGGGTTGCAAACACAGTTGACGGAGACAAGAAATTTTCTCCTTCTGTTTCTTTGACCACAGTTTTGCACAAGGATGCAACTGGTAAAAATGCCTAACATACCTATGACGCCATTTGGTAGATTCTGTTTGCTGGCAGAACTGAAATCTTAAAGACCAATTCGCTTTCTCCCTGACTGGGATTGCATAGACTTAAGTTAAAGTTAAAAACATAAAAGAAAAAATTGACTTCACTGGTCCTTGAATCATTGTGTTAAGGCAGTATTGAATGAGGGAGAAATTTTACCCGCTCTATTATTCCACAAATTGTGCATCTGCTTTCCCATTCTATTTTTTTTTTTTTTGATGTCAGTGGTTATTGATTTTGTTTCTCTGATTGTTATGACAGAAGTGAGGTTTTTTTTTCAGCAGCACTCATGAAGACAAAATTTTAAAGGCAGTGTTACCTTGTCCAGAGTAGTTAGTGGAGAAGGAAGGAGAGAACAAGAAAGATTCTCTTCTCAGCCTTGGAAGCAGACACAACTGGTCTGAGTTACTTGCCAGTAGAAAACCTGTTCCAAGTACAGCCTCCTATATAACCATCACGGCATCATGGAACACCTTGATTTCTACAAAATCATGAGATAGTACTACTGACAGAAAGAACCATGATTGTATCTGTTGCTATACAGCTTGGCAGTACTGCTAATCTCAGGGAAAAAAATTTACATAAAGTTATTTCCAGGAAGAAACAAACACTTTTTCAATGTAGCAATGTAATTAGCATAGGCTTCCATAGCTGAATTCTAATGAATTCATTCCTATTTTTTAGTGTTTTATCACCACTCCCTTTTCCAGATCCTTCATGTGATATATTAGTCTGTTTGGATTTGATAGGCAATAAAAACAGACCAGTCAGTCTGTTAGTTCTATAACCGTATTGCATTTAAGAAATAATATAAATAGCATAAAGACAGAGGGAGAAATCAATGTGTCAATTATTTATATAGAAAAAAGTCTACCTAGTAAAATGAAATTGCTTAGTTCCTAAAGGGCAGAGATGAACTTTTTTGGCTGCTTATGCAGAAATGTTATAAATATTTAAATGTAAATAATAAAATCTTTACATGCATAAATAAACATGAGATTGATATTACACACACTACAGCAGCAAAATATGACAACTGCTGCTTCTTTAGGAAAATGGATATTTCCTGTGACTGAATTGAGAATAAACTCAAAGCTAATAGGATACCTCACATACACTTCAATTCCACAACTGCTTTTATGCAAAAATTTCCCTTGGTTGATCTTTTTAGAGAAGGTCTGAAGACCTCTCTGGAACAAACATTTAGGATGAAACAAAACAGTTTCTGATGTCTTTAAACACAGGATACTTGGCTCAGCATGGGAGTAGCTGAAGGAATTTTAAGAGCTAAGGACATAAAATTTATCAGCTGTTTTATCCATTACTATGGTCCTTGTTGGAGAGGTTAACTGCACTGAAGGTTGGGTCAGTAGCCTTAGAGGTGGACCTTGTATGAAGAATGAAGTGGTGGTCCTCTGGTTTTCTCTTCACCTCCCACCTTAACACTCAAGACAGAGGAGCCTCCCCTGACCCATTTCTCATGCTGCAACAGAAGTGATGGTCACACTTGTTTGCTGTGCCACATGACCTAACTCACTGCTGCCTTCTGCTTTAAGCCATCATGAGTCAGTTTATGATCGCCTAGTAGTACGAGGTACACCTCAGCAAGAGTCAGGTTCAAGCCCTTTAGCACTATTTTACCAGGTTTGGTTTTGAACTTTTGATTATGTGCATATGATTAAATAAAACAAGTCATGGATCAGTCAGAGGTCAGTCCCGTCCTGCAGGTAAGAGGAACAGCCTGGCTTGTAAACACATGCCTAAATTCTCTTCCCCTCCAGACAGGATGACAGTGTCCAAATGGCCTGTTGGGAGCCGTCCATAGCATGTGCAAATCCCCTGGGCCATGCCCGGGCATAGTCTAGGAGAGTGCTAGCCAGTGCAAGCCAAACTGTACAGGAAGCATGCGAACAATTACATATTCTGGATAATTGGGGGATGGAGGTCGAGAACATGCTCTGGCTTTGATTTGTTTGTTGGTATAGACGTAGCCTTTGTTCCCAGTAGAGAGTTATGAGGTCTTGAAGAACTCCATGTTTACGAAAAGACTCTAGAGACAGGCTGTAAGACTACAGGAAATTCTATGATTAGCCACTTTTCCCACAAATACATTTATGAAAGTCATTTCCCTTTGCTAACATGAACTCATTTTGTGGTATATAACTTTTCTAGGCTCTTAATCCACGTAGCCATCTGTGTAGATTTGCCAACTGCACGCATGACTGTAAATACGCAGAATATAAAGATACTCCAGAAATGCTAAATAAGGGAGTTCAGCATTACCATTTAACATTAAAAATAACAGCAGCAACAAACCAAAATAAAGGCCTTGAAAAGGGCTTGAAATCACATCTCTATCTCTGGTGTTATTCGAATAGCAGAGTTCAAATGCGAGACCACCTGCCCAAGTGAGAGATAGAAAACGTTCAGGACTGTTGAGCACTCCACAGATTTTCGCAGTGGCTCGGCAAAGAGCTATTTAGCACAGGTGTTTAATTACGACACGCCAGCGAAGCTCACGGCATCTAACACTCCTTAGACTCACGCTCCCACCTGTGCAGTGGACTTAGGTCAGCAAACAGGGCTAAAAACCAGGTACATCGCAACGCTTGCAGGTTCCCAAACTGCTCTGGGGCTTTTCCGCCTTAGTTGGAGCAAACTAGCTCATTGAAAAAAAGCCACAGGTATACACCACATGGGCACAGGCATAATGCTATATTAGGAAATTCTCTGAAGTTACATTGTTTGGAAATGGAGGGTGGTTCGTGAGCAGTTTGGATCATGACACCATGCTGAGAGTTTCTGTCCAGAAACCTAAGGAATGAGAGAATTAACTTAAAAAATCAAGAGAAAGCTGTTTGGAAAATTTCCAGTGCAAACATTTTTTCCTTCTGAAAATGCTGAGCTGTTGAGCACAGAATGTGTGGTGGAAACATTCTGATTTCAATTCATTCTACTCTACCCAAAACATACAAGAAAAGAATGGAATGTCCTGGTAAACTCAAAATACTCCATTTCAACATTTTTTGAGATGAGATACTCTGAATCTCTATTTTTAAAAACTTGCAGTTATATAAAACTTTGTTCTGAGTTTAACTACAGCCCTTCAGGTTTACTAAAAAAACATTTTTTGTCATATGAGTCCATCTCCCCATCATAAAATTTGTTCCCTTTTTATTTTATTTTTTAAATCACTTTCAAACAAAATTTAATACCTATTTACTTCCTAGATCTGACCACCCATCTGAATGGATGCAAGATTTCTAGTAGGAGAAACAAGTGTCTCTGATTAAGTATATTAACGTAGCACAGGAACTTGGTTACTTGTAGGTTCCAATTTCAGTTTAAAAATAGAAACTGTTATATTCAGAGCCATACACAGAAAGCAGATACTCAGATTGGATTGGTTCCAAGGTTCCTTACAGAGTTATGAAAATCTTAGTCATAACAGAGAACCTATTGGGTCGGTTCGTCCAACAGAAAGTACTAATAACAAAAAAGAGTTGATAGCTGTGCTTTCTCAGAATAAATTGACCAGCACAGTATCAATATGATGTCAGCAAACAGTCCTTGAGTTTTAATCTCTGGAGTGGGTTTCATCCCACCTAACTTATGAACATCAAGAAGATGAGACTAAATCAATCATCTAGGATCTTTTGACAGATAATGGAGAAAGACTGGATCCTTCAGAAGGTGATTCATCTCTGTTGGGTACCTATTTTGTGAGAAGGTGAATGGACTATGAATAATTTATAGGGGGAGGCTGGATGACTTTGTTAGACTAGGTGTGTACTTTTGATGGATGTATTGTGTTTACATGGCAAGGTTTCGATAGTGGGATAGGAGTGGGGAGCTTCAGGGGTTTATCTCTGTAAGAAGACTCCAGGAGCTACTAGCATGTCAGACAGAAACAGTTTCAGCCAGGTCCAATATGGACCTGTTGCTGCCCAAAGCTGAGTCAATCAGTGATGCTGGTGACACCTCTGTTATAACATATTTAAGAAAGGGTAAAAAGATGTTGTGCAGCAGCTGTGAGAGGAGTGAGAAAAATGTAAGAGAAACAACCCTTCAGGTACCAAGGTCAGTGAAGGAGGTGGAGAAGGTGTTCTAAGTGCCAAAGAAGAGATTTCCCTGCAGTCAGTGGAGAAGATCATGGTGAAGCAGATATTCACCCTGCAGCCCATGGAGGACTCCTTGTTGCAGTAGGTGGATGTGCCTCGAAGGAAGCTGCAGCCCATGGAGAAGAGTCCTCACAGGAGCAGGTTTTCTGGCAGGAACTGTGGCCCATAGGGGAACCAAGCTGGAGCTGTTTGTTCTGGAAGGACTGTATCCTGTGGAAAAGGACCCACACTGGAGCAGTTCATGAAGAACTGCAGCCCTTGGGAAGGATCCACATTGGAGAAGTTGGCTAAGGACCGTATCCCATGGGAGTGATCCCACACTGAGCAAGGGAACAGCATGAGGAGGAAGGATTGACAGAGACAAAGTGTTATGAACTGACCCCAACACCTGTTCGCCATCCCCTCTGCACTGGTCAGGGGAGACAAGGCAGAAGAGTCAGGAGTGAAGATAAGCCCAGAAAGACATGGGGAAGTGGGGGAAAGGTGGGTTTAGTTTTGTTTTTATTTCTCACTATCCTGCTCTATTATTAACTGGCAACAAATTAAATTAATCTTCCCCAAGTTGAGTCTGCTTTACCCATGACTGTAACCGGTGAGTGATCTCCCTCTTCTTATCTTGACCCACAAGGTTTTCCATTGTGTTTTGTTTCCCTGTCCTGATGAGGAGTAGTAATTGAGCTGGATTGTGGGCACTAGGTGGCTAGTCAAGGTTCACCCACCACAGTGGACTGAAGTTGGGTTAAGTTAGCCTCAGTGATGTCTCTGGGAAGGTTTCATTTCACTTAACTTCAGGTGCTTAAACCAGGCTAGCAATGTAAATGTTCTTATATGTGCTAGTGACCCCAGCTTCTCTGTGGGCAGGAGCAGGTTCTTTCAGAGCAGAATTCATTGAGATGGAAGACTAGGTACTTCTGAGGCAGAATTCATTAGGCTGATATGAATTTATTCTGAATAGTTCCATTTTTCCTTATTCATCATAAAGAAAGATTGGCCAGCCAGCTCTGACATGAACCTTTTTTTCTGAAGATTTCTGAAGGTAGACAAAAACTGGCCTTGTTAACAGTGTTTTATACCCTGATTATAAAATCTCAAGGAATAGCATTTTATTTTCTTTACAGGTGGGTTATGGTGATCAGATCTTTCATATAACTGAGGTATTCAGACATTAAGCTTCCATACTCCACAGGAAAAGAAATAATAAAGGCATGTAGTATCTCCCCATTACCTCAGTCCTCTCTGAGGTTGCGAAACAGTGCTCTGTCACAATACTTTCAGGTTTGTCCTTATAGGAATGCAGATCTCCAGGCTAGGTCTTAAGCCAGCTGCTTAGCGCAATACTTAACTAGTGCTCAACCATTTTCTTTAGCATTAAGGGTGAAAACTATGGGCTGGTGTACATTCCAGAAAGGTAAACTTCTTCTCATGAAACCTAGCTGCTCTTAGGCAGTCTGGCACATCAGTGTCTGTCAGGGATTTATCTTCCATTCAAACACACTTGGTCCTTTCTTTTTGTTTTGTAGAAAGGCTATTTATCAAACAGCTTTCTGATTGTTTTTCTCAATGAGCTGATGGGACTAGTTGAGATCAAATAAGAGTGATGGTCCAGTTTTCTTGTTAGCTTGATTCACACAACAGAGAATTCCATGGAACAGTAGGGAATCTTGGAATTCTATTCAAATTGTAGAAAATGTGATACTTTAAGCTTTAAAGACTTTCCAAAGTTACAATAATAATTTAAGCTTTAAGAAAACTGGAACTCATTTCATAAAAACTTGGAATTTTGCAATATGAATCATAGAATCACAGAATGGTTTGGGTTGGAAGGGACCTTTGAAGATCATCTAGACCTTCATCCAAGACCCCTGCTGTAGGCAGGGACATCTTCATCTAGGTCAGATTGCTCAAAGCTCCCTCTAACCTCACCTTGAACATTCCTAATCATGGGTTATCCACAACTTCTCTGGGCAGCTTGTTTTTGTGTCTTGCCACCCTTAACGTAAAAAAAATTCCTCTTTATGTCCAATCTAAATCTACACTTGATTTTAGCAGTGTCTTTATCTGAGAATGGAATGTTGTTTCAACACAACATATGGTGTATTTAGAACCTTAATGCAAGTATGAATCATTAATCTAATCTCTCACTGGGATTGCTAAATCAGAATCTCAAAAATTTGGAAGTTGGCTTTTGGTTTAACTTAGTCTTCCCAAGTCCAGATCTCACGTCTTGAAGATAACTGCCACAGAAGTCACAGCTGACTGTGGTTTTAGTATAAATACTGAACACAAAAAATAGGTTACTTACACTGACATTTTCCTGACAACATCCAGAGATCTGTTCCAATTCCTGCTAGAATTATGAGTTTTTATATTGTCTTCTATATACTGGTAATAAACAAAGACTTTCTAAATGTAAGGGAACATGTGCTTCTCAGCTCAAAGACCGTACAGTTTAGTTACCATGAAGGAAGCTCACTGATTCCAACCTTTTAACAAGGATTTTTCTTTCTATTCACTTTAATTTGTTTTATCTAGAGCACATATTCTTACGTTGCTTTGCTATAGCCTTTGAAAGAAGTTCCTCAATTTCAGCCATTTTCTTGCCTGGTATAGCACAGTCACTAGAGTAGTAGTGGAAATCGGCATGGACTTCGGCTTTCTTGCTACTCAACAGAGTAAGAAAGACATCTTTAAAGAGTAGCTCATCCCAATAACTCTCTGTAGAGGGAAACTTGACAACTGACTTAGACCAGATGCTAACTAACAGAAAACTAAATATAAACATAATGAATCCCAGTAGCAATATCTAATTCAAATTAGGTAAAATTTTACTGGTTATTACTGCTACATATTGAAAAACATCATCCTTTGTTTGCTCTTGAGAAGGAATACAATTTGTTCATCAGGGTATTCCGATGTTCAGTATCACAATTGTGTAACTATTTAGTTGGTGGCTTATAAGGACACATTTAGTATTTAGTAATTTAAAAAAAAAGAAAGCAGTATTTCTTTTTTTTATTGGAGAACCCCACTGTTAAACATCTCTCCAGCTAATGTTTAATAACTACCTTGCTTTATCTTGTACCAATCTTGACAATAATTAACCTGAAACAACTGCAGTTGTTTTTAATATAGGAACACATTTACTTTGACAGTTTTAATTTGCTTGTTAAATAAAGGGTAAACAGTTAAAATCATGACATTCTTAAGTGAAGAAATGAAGAAATTCTGTTTTTCCTTCTTTGGAGCCTAAGGGCATATTCCCTGATGGAGTCAGCACTAGCGGGTGAGGTTACAACATGCTGGGTTTGGCCAAGATGCAAACTGATCTCCCACAAAGATTTAGAGCAGCTCTGAAGTAGCAACTAGCATAAATTACATAGAGGTGTTTCATTTGACTCTGCAAGTTAAAGGCTCCAAGAAGTGCCAGAGTAGTTCCTGAGGGGTGTCATACAAAAGAATTACTGGCCATGGCCATGAGTACTGTCCTGCCTTCTTAGGAGAGAAATCTGAGTTGTGTAGAGTGCCAGCACAGGCATGGAAGATAGGAAGCTGAGGGAGATAAACCACATAGCACTAGGATTTCATCCTTGATGTGTGGATTAGAAGCATAAGGGTCTTCTTCACGTGCAAATTTCCTGGAAAAGAGCAGATACCTACACGGGCTGGGCATGACATTGACAGCTACAGCTGGTGGCCTGCACAGCAACCACAGATCAGTCAATATAGTAGCCAAGCAAACTAAACCTCATATTGCCAGATTTATCATATATTTTTATCTGCTAATAAAAAGCTCATGTCCTAAAACATTTTAAAAAGAAAACAAAACTTAATGTATCATTGTTGAGATCTTAATTCTTTCCCAAATCTGGAGCATGCTCCAGTTAGATTTAAAGCAGTTTTACTTAATGAAGACATGAATTAAGAGCTGGAAAATAACATATTGTGCTGTATGTAAAATGAGGAAAATCATGCATAATGCTTCCCCTCATTTGTACATATTACATTTGTGATTGTCAAAAACAGGATTAACTATCCCTCTTGGGCTGTGCATTCCAAAATGCTTAATCTATTCTCCCCTTGATACAACAGAGTATCTCCCATTCATACGCAAGCATGCTTAAAAAAAAAAATCTACCCTTGTTTCCCATCTCTCATTAATTTCCTACTACTTTCCATTAGCACCCAAAATCACTGCATTTCTCATTAGTGGAAAAATAATTCACACATATAAATTGCTGCATAATGAAAGCCAAGTCGGGGATGGTGGTGGGGAAAGAAGCCTTGCTAAGTTTGAGAACACATAAATGCAATAGTTAAATGTAGATTATTGCCCTTGAGTTTTCTTGAGGTCAGAAATTCCTGTCGTTATTAATCCCTGAGATTTCCTGACACCTGCTGAAAGGAGTGAATGATGAACAGGGAAGGGACTGGAGCGGTGTTTGTCAGTGGATGATTCTCCAGCTGAATATCTTCCCATCTACTTCTAGGCACTTGACTACTAAGAATTAGCACTTCCCACTCTAGTATCTTTATATTGCCAATGGAAAGTTAGAAAGAAAAGTTGCCATCTGTATTCTTGATGCTTCAATCTACAGTCCTTGATGGCCTCAAGAAGTACTTCTCTTATTCCTTCTCTATAAGGATCTCTGAGTGACTGACAAAAGAGACACCTCAGGGACGTAAATTTCAGTGGGATTAACCATGGCCTTAGAAGCAATAGCCAGTTAACAAAAGAAATACACAGAATGGAGCAACAGTTTCAAGAACCAGAAAGTCAGAGGTCTGTAATCACTACTTTAAGACCTGTTTCTTCTCCCGAAGCAAGATGATCTTAGCAAAAGAGAGAATGCAATGAAACAGGTGCAACCCTCCAATACTAACTGATCTCCAAAAACTGATACAAATCCAAAGTAACCACTAACTTCTGGAAGCTATCATGATGTCTGTGAGATGTTTTTCCACACACAGAGATTGCTTTCTCCTTCTTTCATGTACATATAGAAGCTTTCCCCCCCTGAGATGTGCAGTGTTTCCCCATTATTTGCCACCTGAACATGATCCTCTATGATAACCTAATGTTGCCATTGCCAGACTTCAAGACTATTTCCAAAGTGCGTGTAAATTTACCTGCTCATTCCTGAATTATTTGGGTTTCTCTGTGCAGCCTGCAAATCTGAAGATGAAATTACTTGAAATGAGCTTTTTTGAAATCCATTGTGTGATTTACTGAGTAATAGCCCTTGTTCTATTTTATTCCTTTCACCGTGTGAATAAAGAGACAGTAGGGTAATACTATAAATAGATAACGTCATCCCACATTTTGGATCACTCAAGCAGTTTAACAGAGCTCAGATTTTCTCACCCAACTTTAGGCACTTAACTGAGAGGCTTAATTCAGGGCTATCATCACCTTATCTTTCCTCTGTAGACAGTTGAAAAAGATTGCTATCCCCAGGGGTGATTCTGGCCGGACTACAATATGAATCTCTTTCCCTCCCTAGCTCTAGAGGATGTCTATTTGGGTCTTAATCGCCATAGCTCAGACAGTTAAAGTCAGGTGAGATGAATAGCAAGAGGATTAACAAACAAGAACGGGTCTTGACTATATTTTTGCTGAAGCTAAATTAAAGATGCTTAAAACTTTACATTTAATCAGAAGGTTACAAATTCAAGGGAATTCGGACAAGTTAATGTGTCTTTATCCTGACTCCAGCTTTTATTATTCCTCTTCTCAATACTTTGTTTCTAGCACAGGGAATGTAACTGCACTGGCTCAGAAAAGTGCAGGTTAAACACATGCTTCTGGGTTTCATTCTTCATAGCCATAATATTTGACATGCTTAAACTGTCACCAGAAAAGCATGTTTATATCGATAGGTGGGCAGGTGTCTCATGGTCCTGTGATCCCACTTACTTTTAACTACATCAGAAGCCAGAATGAAAGCAAACGTAGTGTAGTATAAAAAATGTACTTACTATCACTGTCAGAAAAAGGATTCTCACTGTATTTGTACATTCTGAATCACTTTTTCCATTTTTGCCTTCCACCTTTTTTAAGCACTCTAACTTTGCTTTTTTATGCAAACAGGAATACTTTCAGACAACATGCTTGAAAAGACTATACATATAAAAGCATCCATCAGTGTTCCAAGTCAATCGTGAGTATTTCTGTGATATCTTAGCACTGTGGCTTGGTGGAATATTAGCTGCGTTGCCATGTGAAATGCAATATTCACACTTCTGATTCATCTGATGATAATTCAAATTATCTCACTTTAACAGAGTCCTGATCTGTTAAAACCTATGGAAAAACGTGAATCAGATACCAGTTCTAGTACAAAAGAATTTGATTTCATTTACGATATGGGAGATCAAAATCTAGCTTAATCTTAGAATCCCATTGAGTTTTACATTGCGTCACTGTCCAGAACATCTCAGACCATCTACAGGCAGATGTGTTCTGCTAAACCTGGGAATGTGAAAGTTCTTGAATGTATATATTCATATAAAACCATACATTTATGTTATATTAAAATGCAAACGTGGTTTTAAAATTCTATACACATGGTGACTATCCAGTTTATTAAGCAAATAAAATAGTGACGATCCAGTTTATTAAGCAAATAAAATAGTGCCTATGGTAGTGCAAATTTTTATAGCTGTATTTTCTAACTCTGCAAACTAATTTGCATATCTATATATCAGCAGTAAGTTAACAGGACCGGAGACACAGAAACTATGAGTGGACAAAAGACACCTTAAGAAGCTACAAACCAACAACCAGAAAAGCCTTTTAGCTGTAAGTCAGCAGACTTTTATGTCAAGCTTGGCTGACTAATTATTGCTTATAATTTGCATTAGGATTAATTAACTAATTAGAGAGGAATGTCTGAAGGCAAAGTTATGGCTCTGCTTGTCAAGCTGAGGACTTTAATTATTCTGATATTTTTAATTATAATCAGCTGCTGAATGAGTATTACATTGTCAGCTACTATAGCTGAAGCAGCAGCGGATAGGGGAGCTGAAGGAATTGTGGGTATTGTACTACCACTTCACCTAGAACCATGGAAAGGTAATGCCAACTACGCAAATATAATAGGAAAGCCTTCTGGCTTCAATACTCATTAAAAGCATCTACGCAGCACTATGCAAACTGTGACAGTTCAGGGTTACATATCCTTTTAAGAGTAAGAGAGCAACTTTTCCTCAGGAACATTCCCTAGCCTACATTCTCTTTTCATTTAAATCCCTTTTTGCCCCAATTGTCTCTTGGTCCCTAGATAAACACAGCATGATGCATACTGCTTTGTGAAACTTAATGTACAAGGGACAGTAAGGAAAGTATAGCCCAGAGCTGGGGTAGAGAAAAAGGTACCCTCTTGCTACCGTTGTGTCTCTGGTGTAATTTAGAGAACCCCAAGACATCCTTGTTCCAACCAAGAGAAGCTTTTCAGTGCTGCAAGGAGGAGAAGCCCTATCCATTGCAGAACAGGATCATTTCTGAGACACAACATATCTGATTTGTTTGCCAAGACTTCTGTGATATCTTGGCTTAAGGGCTTGATCTCACAGCTGTGTGAGGAGTAAGTTTGTTCAGCAATTTATTGAGGCCACTCCTTTCCTGAGTCTTTCGATGATAACCATCACCACAGCATATGAACGTTTCATTATCCTCAATAGATATAATCTCACAACCCCTGCGTCAATACTCACATTTTAAAAATGGGAACTGGGGATTAGATTAACTAAGGGCTGGAGCGCACTTCAGCAGAAATCCTCTGGTTGTTGCTTTGCCGAAATTTAAGTTTCTGAACGTCAAATGATGCAATCCTGTCACCTGGTTTAGGGCCAAACTTTGACACTGACTTTTTTGACATTTGGCCTATAGTGGTTCAGTATGTCTTAAATAATCACCTAAATTCTCTATACCACTTCTGACAAGTCAGATCTGGTCTGCCTGATGGTGATGCTTCCCTATTCTTATTGACTAGGCATGTTTACACAGCAGTCTAGCCTGACTTTCTTCTGCTGAGAGTATAAGGAATCAGCATGAAATGTTGTGTGTTTTGGGATGCAACTCATCTAAGCCCCTTTAAGGGATGCAAATATTATTGCCTTCTATTTCTGTAACGGTGAAGTGGGAGATCTGAATTCAAGGTGCTAAGCATCCTGAGGTAGATTAAGCTCGTGTCTTTCAGGCTGTGAGTACTTTAATTGTCAGGCTATGTAGTACTTTCTCTTAGGTACTTGAGAAGGAGACAGTACAAAATTCATTGAGTTATGCAGTAAAAAGGTTAGAGGAAGGCTAACTCAGGCTAGTAGTTGAGGTATTCAACTGCAAAGGGGCCACAACTCTGACAAAACTCCTCAAAATGCACATGCTTTTTACATTAGACTTTCAGGGATTAGTAAACCAGACAAGACTCAAAAGTACTTCATGCTTCCTTAAGCTGAATGTCCTTACTGTTTAAAAGACGGAAGTATCACTTTCACGTCATAGTCTAGCTGGTAGATCACTTCCTGCTATGTGCCATGTTTCAGGCACCTTACAAAGAGACTTGAGTAAGATTCAGACACTGTTCTGCATAAGCCTGGACTATGATGTCTGTCTCCAAAGCAGACATTTCCAGCTATGTATGGGCAACTGCAGCAACTCTGAACTTTCAGTGAAGAAGGAAGGCATTTAAGCACGTTTAGGATTAGGCAGTCCTGAAAAATAAGCAAACTCTGTCACTGTCAAGGGCTTAAGGACTTTTGGCCTACAACCTAATTTGGGCAAAAGATGAAGATGAATGAGTTCTCTTTGCCCAGTCTTCTCAATGCTTTCTGTTCAACATGCATAGAAATGACTACCCCAGAAAGCAAGGAGGCTAAGCTCTGAATACAATATGGAGGTGTAGATCTGTCTCTTCTGACTAGAGAGGAACCCTAATCCAGGGCAGTTCATTCAGATGGGATGATCCTACATGTACACATAAACCAGATTAAGAGTCACAAAACAGGCAATTCTATTGATCTAGCTGCTTGTCCCAGTCAGTGAAGGTAGGAATCACCTGACATAGTGTTAATCGTGTATCCTACCTTCTCCTTATAGAAAACAGAAAATTTCCCTGCTGATATTTCTAGAGAATAATTTATTTCATACCACAAACGATGCCTGAAAGAGTACAGAAGAATCACACCCAATGTCTATAAAGTGGAACAGGTTAAAAAAATACTTCTAAATTTTTAGTTAGGCTATCCTCTGAGAACTGAAAATCCCTTGAAATTATAAATGTCTGAGAAAAAAGATATGTCAGTCAGAAGATGAGATTTAGACAGCCACCTCCTAAAATCATTGAAACCCAAGATCACAGATCTGCAATGACTATCCAAATTTTGGTGTTGTTTTTTTTTTTTTTTTTTTTTTTGGTGAGTTTTACTTTCAGGAATGTGCACAGTGCAGAACAAAAGTCTAATGACATAATTCCAAATTTAGGATTGCAGTGGAATGCAAAATATGTAGAATAGTGTGCTTCATTGCCTAAATGCAGATCTCCCAAGGTCACTCTATAAATATCTAGAAGATTTGGGGGTTGGACTAGATGACCTTTAAGGTCCCTTCTAACCAGAACTATTCTGTGATTAAGGTTATGAGCCTAAGTCTCAGAAAAGAAACTCGTAAGGCCTCCTAAACCCCAGGATAATTGTTTATGGACCATATTTCTCAAGTAAAAAGTACTCAAGTTCCCATGTGTTTGTGGGACCTTGACTTAAAAATAGAAAAAATCCAAACCAAAATTACTTTAGATGGGCACAGAACATAAAGGTGAACAAAGCCTCTAGGAGTTGGCTGTTCATTCTCACTGTACCCATTAAGTAATTTCAAACTACAAGGGAGACTTTCTTCGTTCTGCCTTCACAAGTTCATCCAGACCACTGAAATCAATGGGCAGGGCAAGAGAACGTATCGTATTTTTAAGTGCATAAAGAAGTCGTGACTGTTCACCTTGTGAATGGATAGAAATCCCACAAATACTCAACCATTTTGACTCCCCAGTGTATAAATGATCACTTCACGGGCTTACTTGATGCAACATTGTTCTCAGATCTTCCCAGTGGGAATTTTTACTGACATTAGCAGAGTTCCTCCAAGTTTATGCTATTCCCAGAAAGAAGATATTTTGACCAATTTTCTGTAACCCTACAAGTTTGGGGGGTGGTCTTGTGTGCCCCAGCAAAGTAATAAGTAGATGAGAGGGGAAACTGTTAAAGGTTGATTGCCATGGGATTGTGTATTTGTCCATTGTCTCATCCTAAAACAACAAAATTCAAGCTTGTCCACACTGTTTGGAAGCTTTGAGCAATCCGTACTGAAGAAAATATTATTTATCCCTCTCCTCAGTCTTCATAAACAAACAAATTAATCAAAAACCCCGAAACATCATTCCAGTATTTTTATAATGGCAGCAAATGCATAGTATTTCTATGTATTTTCTGACTGAAAAAAAGCTTTTCGGATCCACGCTTTTTCTGAACACTATGTGAAAGCAGCGCGCATGTGTGTAAAAGCAAGATTTGACTCTGAAACAGCATATTTCCATTTGAGAAATTAAAGGATAACATCGTGCTGGCAAGATATTTACTCAGAATATACCTCCAAAAAGCAGAATATGTTATATTCCAAATGTATGCACATGTTTAAAAAGTTAATGTTTTAAGCTTTCTGCCTTCTAGCCAAGTATATCTAATCTAATTAGTGCTTTCCAGCCAAACATGGCCATAAGCAGGCCCAGAGTACATTGACGACTCAAAAGACACTGCTCACCTCAGGCCTTTCCTGCTCCTCACTCTATCCTAAAATTTTGAATGTACCTTGCAAAATACGACTTAGTTTATCACTGTTTAATTTCGTGTTGCTACAAGTGAACTCAAACTGTCCAGACTTTATCTCTTCACTTTTGTGTCAATTGCCCTATACCAATGTGAGCAAACAGAGCATTAGATGTCCTAACATGGAGGCAATCCAAAATATTTGGTAGCATTTTTTGTCACTAAAGTATAAAGCAAGAAAGATTGAGATAGAATTTTGAATTTTATCCCTAATATAATAACAGGTAAATTTATGTCTGCTCTGTAGTTCAGGAGCTTTTAATCATCCTGCTTCAGCAGTACTAAAGACAGAGCTATGAGTCTCAGAAGGCTACCTTGTATGACCATTTCTTGAGAACTAGATTCATTTTAGCTCAGGTCTGTACAAAGCTGTATCTCCTTGTTGCACTGTGGAGGTACCCCGGAGGGAAACACGGCATAGGAGCAAAGGGCTTGTACATGACTGAAGAAATTTTGAGTCTGAAGAGGTAACTGTGTGTACCAGACTTCTTTGCATGACTTGGAGTTCTCATTCCATCTCCACACAAGGTCACCCACTGACAGAATAAGATAGTAACACTCACTTTGTCTGGTTACTTCTATAGATAGTAATTTCAGATTATAGTGACCATTGTCACATGTATGCACATCACCTACCAGAGTATCATCTCTCTCTTCTCAGTGGACTCAAGCAAAACTGTAATGCC
Source organism: Leptosomus discolor (assembly GCF_034619465.1). Lineage (NCBI taxonomy): Eukaryota > Metazoa > Chordata > Aves > Leptosomiformes > Leptosomidae > Leptosomus > Leptosomus discolor. The sequence continues at coordinate 123,221,188 of NC_141392.1, forward strand.
AGTAATAACAGCAATAACAAAAATACAAGTGAATGTTTATTCTAATTGTGGACATCTGTACAATAGGTAAGTAATTTAAAAAGTGTTTTCACCATAAAGTGGAAGCTGTGAATCTTGCAGACAATGAAGGAGAAATCAGAACAAAATACTCACTTTTATCCCTGTTTCAGCCTCCTGGAACATCAGACAAACATAAAAACCCAAAGGTGCACACCAGCCAGTCCCTGAAAACATTTCTTTTTTGAGTATGAAGAGATCATTATGAAATAGAAAAACAGAAGATGAATTGTGGACATTCATGGGTGGGAAATGAGAGAGAAGAAATGGTTGGAAAGGTGGAATTAACCTAATTTGTCTTCAGACATCTTTAAGAAATTCACCCTTTTAAATATCTACTTATGATGATGAGTTCCAATAGACTACATAGATTGACTATCTCAAATATACCTACCTACTCCGTAAACATATGCGCTTATTTGGGGTAAGTACTCATGCCAAAAATCCCACTGAATATAATATTGAGAATTAGGCATACGAGGTTAGGTGAGGTAAATGCCCCATCACATGTCCCTTAAATGTGTACATTGAAGATAAACTGGCTGTTACTTCTTTGGGCAACCTTAGTTCTCAAAAGCATAAAATGTTAATACAAAGAAAGTAAAGGCATCATAGTTCTGCAGCTACAAAGAAAAAATTCTTCGGTAGATTGAAATTTGTAATATTGACATTTTCCATAGCTTTGAGAAATAAAAGTGAAATATTTAGTTAACAGAAACAAGATACTTTGTAGATTTAGTTCTACTTTTATTCCAGAAGGACTTAGTGGCAAGCTAAGGACTTCACTATTGATGCTTTTTGTAGTTTGGCTTTTAATCTAAAAAGTAGAAACTAAGTGTTTTCAGTGATTTCTGATGTGATCCGGGGAGAGGGGAGGAGGTGGAATGGCAGGCTTTATTGACCTATATAGTTTTACCTTTTCTCCAGCTGGGAAACTTTTTTACACAAACTTATAAATGTACATACTAGTTGAACAACGCAAGGATGACCAAATGGAGCTGATGTCTGGCCAGGGCCAACAAAATTTGTACATAACCACTCTGGGATCACCAGAGACTTGTTGCCATAAGCATTCATTCATACATTTTGGATGGACATTGCTCAGTTCCGGGTTCCACGTGTTGTGAGTCAACACAAGTAATTAAAGCTCAGGATGCAAATTTTTGAATTCTTATGAAATCTCAATTTACCTCAATTCTGCCATTTGATCTCAAAAAATGAAATAGTAAAGCATATCAGGATTATTGCCCATGAATTTGCTGAGGAGGGGTGAGGTGGGGGAGAAAAAAACCTGGCAAAAGGTCAGAAGGAAATAACAGGGACAACTTGAACTTTGAGCCAAAGCATTTGAAATCAGAAAATGCTTAACAAAAGCTTTCTCTTTTGTTAACACTCCCTGATCTCTGGTTAAATACAACATTTGTATAAATCGTAGCTTCAAACTGAGTTCTCTTTATCTTTTAGTTAGTGCCTTTTTCTGAGGCTTTTGTCCTGTCATCCAAAATTGTGTTTGAGAATGTCAAATCGATAACAAAAGCAAAATCATTAGTGGGTATTATTAATTTTAATTTCCTCTTCCCATTTGATCAGTAGAGCTCTAAAATCAGAAGGAAAACAGTTGTTATAACTACTATGTCAGTACCCACGGTTTCTAGGTAGGGATCAAGTTTTGGTTTTCTTTGTATACTGAATGCACTGTGTTTTTTCTTCAATTTCTTTGTTTTGGTTTAAATAAGATGAACTAATAAACATTTTTCACCTCATAATCACACAATCATGCAGAACTTTATATGGTTATCAGTGCTCCGTATAACTCTCTCATTTTTTAATGACTGTAGATCTGTTCCTCTAGCTTGTAAGGAGAATGAGGAAAATGAAGAAAAACTTCTTTACATTGAAGGTGACAGAGCACTGGAACAGGCTGCCCAGGGACGTTGTGGAGTCTTCTTCCAGGAGGCTGTGGAGTGTTCGAAATCCGCCTGGATGCAGTCCTGTGTGACCTGCTCTGGGTGACCCTGCTTTGGCATGGGGATTGGACTAGGTGATCTCTAGAGGTCCCTTCCAACACCTACCGTTCTGTGATTCTGTGATTCTGTTTTCCTAATCACCTGTTTCTTAGCTGTTCGTCACTTCATTGATCATGCTTTGACATCTGAAACACCTAGCTAGGGAGGTGGCTATAGTGGAACTTCAAATTTCTTAGAAAGTTTAATAAACTGCAAAACATTCTTTAGTAAATTGAAAAGTCATAGGGATCTGTTTTGAATTGAATAAAGTATTTTACACTCATAAAATTACATTATTTGGCTTTGAATCCAACAATTGACACCTTTTCGATTGCAGTGGTTTTTTGCATATTTTTAAGAAAAATAAAATAAAATAAAATTAAAAAACTATGTCAGTCAAAATTCAAGGAAAAGAGATTGATATTTAAAAAAAAAACCAACAACAAACCCAAACCCAAAATGTTCTAGAAGTGGAACATTTATGCATCTTTTTAAAAAAAGATAAATATTTTCTCTCCAAAAGAAAGACCTCGGTAAAATCAAGAGATCTCAGTGTCTGAATTTTCAGTTTATATCAATTTTATGAATGAAATAAACTGCAGAATCATCCAATGAATGTTCCTTGGTTTCTTGATCTGTTACCTGATAATTTCTCTGACATCAAGAGATATATGTATATAGACGAGGAAGATTCATTAATATCTGGATTGAAAGTCAGTGGACAGTCCAGGTGTTTGTTGGTGAGACAGTCTGGTTATTGCAGGACTGGACGATACTAGGAGAAAGGGAAAAGAGGGCTCCAGGTTTAGAAAGTACACAAGTGGGAAGGGGCTGATAAACAAGTCAGGGTATTAACTTGTTTCCACAGGTGTCCTGGGGTCACCACACCAATCTTCTCTAGTCCTTACTTGTGATTCACTAAAATCAGGTAATCACAGGATCATAGAATCATTTAGGTAGGAAAAGATCTTTATCCAACCATTAACCCAGCACTGCCAAGTCCAGCACTAAACCATGTCCCTAAGTGCCACATCTACATGACTTTTAATCACCTCCAGGGATGGTGACTCAATCACTTCCAGAGGAAGCCTGTTCCAGGGTTTGACAACCCTTTTGATGAAGAAATTTTTCCTAATATCCAGTCTAAACCTTCCTGGTGCAACTTGAGGCCATTTATTGTTTTCTTATCAGTTGCTACTTGGGAGAAGAGATTGACCCCCACCTCACTACAGCCTCTTTTCAGGCAGTTGTAGAGAGCGATAAAATCTCCCCTCAGCCACCTTTTCTCCAGGCTAAGCATCCTCAGTTCCCTCAGCCGCTCCTCCTGTTCTCCAGACCCTTCACCAGCTTCATTGCCTTTCTCTGGACAGGCCTCAGAACCTCAATGTCTTTCTTGTAATGAGGGGCCCAAAACTGCACACAGTATTTGAGGTGTGGCCTCACCAGTGCCGAGTACACAGGGACAATCACTTCCCTAGCCCCACTGGCCACTCTATTTTTGATACAAGCCAGGATGCTAGCTACGACTCACCACGGTGCTTAATTTTCTTTGCTGAGTGGAGGATGCTAATTGTGATGTTCTCCCAACTTAGGTATGGTGCTGTCAAACAGCAACAATGGTAAAAAAGCCAAGGGAAGCCTGCGGGCAATGCTGTCCTTAGAATGATTCTTCTCCACCACCAAGCACTTTGGCATTCTTGCATCCCTAAAAATTAAAACCTACAAAATTAATCATTTCCCTTAGATAGATAGATAAATCCTTGCCTGCAAGATCTGTGTGCTGGGGGTGTTCCTTAATGCCATATAAATACTTAGCCACGGGCTTGCCTGGGTAATCATGCCTAAACTCTGCCCTGAAGGCAACCATCCTTGGCGCTGATGAGCCACTGGAAGGAGCATATTGCATGTTTAGATTAAATATAAGTTGGAGACCTTTCCCCTAAATTATCTGCTTTTCCCTGGAATTATCTGTTTGGTGCTGTTTGCATTTATTTCTGTTCTATTCAAATTGAAAAGTAAGGTCCATTATGTGTTGGCTGTACAAGATGTATGTTTGGTAGAAAAAAGTTTATATTTCTAGCATTGGTAATTAGAAATCTTTTCCAAAAAATTTTGAGCTTACTCACATACCTTAGGCTGGATAACAAATTACATTTTGTGGTGTGCTGGCAAGGACCTTCGGATATTTTTCACCTTCTTTTATTGCACTGGAAAAAAACATCAGGCAGACATTTGCTGCACAAAAGATTTCCTGGGCAGGGATATTGGGGGACTATCAATCCCTCTCATCTTCAAAGTTGTTTTCAATGTATTTTGATTTTCTTTTAGGAAAGTGTAACTACATTCCAACTAAACAAGAGAGAACAAATTGTATGTGACTTTTACCCTGTATTCTCAGAGAAGGAATTCTGTTCTATAGGTTACCCATATAGGATACAGATCAGCCATTGAAGAACTAATTTTGTATTTTCCCTTCTTCATGCATTTGATACAAAGGAAACACTTAAAATTTCTCATCTCTTATATTCTTTGCCCAGATGAAAATTCCCCACACTTTTGTCCATGTAAACACAGAATTAGTCTCCTGCAAGTTTAGGTGGTGGCAGTTCCTGAACACAGTCATATTTTGCAGATAACAGGATTAGCTTGGATGTGGGTAATAAGTTGGTGAATCTCCCCCTGGCCATTTCTCAACACTGTGAGAGCACTAATCCTTTATGCTTTGATGTCTTCTAGTTTTCCATCAGGTGCAGCTCGGCACTTTTGTCCTGGGGCAGTCAGCGCTCTTATAAGATCTCATAGTGTCCTCATTAGCTGCGCCTATTTACCCAGCCAGCCTGTTGAACCCAATTTATAGTTTATGTGATTAATTCCCAAAGTACAGTAAACCCTAGCTTTAAGGCTCTCTATTATAGGACTGCATCTCATATAAGGGCAAACACTAGCTACTGCTCTTTTGTTATATGGCTTCACTATATATAAAACTGCAATAATTTTGCTCTCAACTACACGTTAAACATCATTATATATACCTCCTTTCAGACATACAGCCTATAAAAATGTTGCACATTGGATCATAAAGAAACGTGCATGCACAAGAGTAATTTCTTAGTCCTTTTCTATTTTTATTTTAAAAATCTATGTCTTTTTAACATTTTATATTACAATTATTGATATTGTTGAGTAAGTCTAACAAGGCACATAATTTAGAACTGTTTATCCATGGAATTGCAGGTGACAAAGGCTTAGCAGTCAAAGTAGCAGCCTATAACCACTGGCACATTTTTTTTTTTTAAATATGCAGGTTTTGTAGATAAAAGACTTACGTTGTGAATTTTTATGCAGTCATTTAAGTCAACTGATGACATCTGTCAGCTCTGCTGTATTTCCTCCTATTGGGATATGAACTATGTGAGTTGTATCTCTGGTAATTTGCATGTGAAAGAAGTTGTAACTTTTTTTAAATAGATGATCATTTCCAGCTATTTCTCCTCAAGGGTTCATCGGAAGAGGCATCCTGCAGGTCTTTTTTTTCCATCCTTCTAGTTTCAAAAAAGCCCCACAGCTCCTTGGAAGTCTCAGTTCCATGGGATGTTCCCCATCACAGAAGCAAAATACAAAATCAGAAAATTTCAGAGTATTTTGACTAAGATACTAAAAGTGCTGAGCAGAGAGGACAACAGAAAAGCTCTGTCAAATGGGATCATTCAGTGCAAGCACAGGTAACCAAAGCTGTTTGTTGAAACAAAGACACCCAGCTTGCTGTACAAAGACCGTGTTAATATTAGTTATGATGCCTGCAAAAAACACTGCGAATATCAGAAGGCCAAATTGTTACTTTAAAATGCTTTGTAAAAACAGCAAACATACAGTCCTGGCCACTGAAAAATCTCATTTTCATTTTAAATGAGGTTTGGTCTGTTGTTTTGTTCAGTAGTCTTAATCTTGTCTGATAACTGGCACGAGATCCCAACTAGTCACAAAATATCCTACTTTATTGAAAATCCTATGGAAGGTGGGGTGCAGCTCTGTGACCTTCCCTTAAGCCACATAATCAATAAATCTTGAACCTGACCTGGACTGATGAATCACCTGGCAGGGCAAGAGAATTATTTAAACTTTAAGCCCTTTTGGCCCTTAGTATTTCCAACGACACCTATCTACAATGATATCTATCTACAGAAGTCTGATCTGAGACAACCAGCATGGACATGCTCACACACTCATGTTCTATATGCATATAGAGCCTGATATCTAATATACATGTATACGTATTAGTTAGATGCATATGTATATATATATTTACATAACATGAAACAAACAGAAAAAGAGAGATGCTATGACGATTGAGATGAATTAAAAGGATTTATGCATCGTTCTTTACCAGTTCACCTTGGTTCTCCAAAACAGCAGAGCGAATTCCTTTTGACTGAACATTAGGCCCAAGATGTAGATGTCTGGGAACAAGAAGTTTCCATAGAAAAAGAGCTGATCAATGTTCTGATGTATTAGTGAGTCAAATTCTGACTTTTTCACTGAGCTGCTGTACATTTGTGCTTCTCTCAGCAGGTTTTTTTCTTTTTCCTCACTGCAGTTTTCTTTTGTTGGAATGTAAAGATTTGGTGAATTTCATTAAATGCTCGTCTCAGCAATGAATATGATGGTTGTCCCAGCAGCTCAGTCAGAGACTGCAGTACATAAGAGCTGGGACTCCTAAACATATCCAATGACCACATGCAAATGAAGCCTACAGGTCTTGGGCAGATGTCTTGGGCATGGCCATGTAAAATAGGACAACGGTATGTGCTGAATATTTCAGCTGTTCCTGCTAAGTCTAACATCCCAAAAGCACCTGACCATAGGTTACTTGTGTGAATTTATTTCTGCACAGAAACTCCTGGAGAGGATCTGTTTCTTCTCAAAACCTTTCCAACAAAATCTTTTTTAAAGGCAGAAAAACTGTTTCATACTGTTATATTTATGTATGTATGTATAAATTACGTGAATATACTTGCAACATTTTATATATTTATAACTTTATAGATTAAGGCAACATAGACCACTACAGAACAAACTCTTCTATTAAAATTTTGAATTAATAGGAAAAAACCAAGCTGAATCAGGTCCTAACTTCTCTAGCAGTAAAATGGTATAGGTTAGTTTTTATTGTACTGATGACCTTATGTCAAAAAACCTTCTTTTTCAGTTATTGAGTTGAAATGCTTTATAGGATGTATGCAAGAAACTATGACACTTGAGCTGTTTCACTGTACATTAAGCTATTTTTTGGAGATACTGAATAATTGCTACTCTGGAATTGTGAACACCAGCAGTTCTGAAGTTCAAAAGCTGACCTATCACGGCACTGCACAATAAGCATGTTTTTCTTCCTCCTCTAATGTTGGGTGTTGCATTGTCTGCTCTGAAGGATACACCATGTCTTTGAATATATTCAGCAAAATTAATAAGTCCAATAAAAGAAGCAGATAACCTTATCAGTATTTCCTTGTGTCGGATCGTAGACTGAGGAAATGAGCATTTGTATGAGCTTTTATAAAACTCTGTTTCTTCAATAATATTGCTGAGTATATAATGGGAAATGAAAAAAGGAGATTGCATATGTAATGGAAATTTTCTGATTTGTATTCAAAATGCATGTGCATAGATACTTCGTAATATTTGCCAATTCTAGCAAGCAGCACCTTGTCTTTCAATACTCTGTAAACAAATGACCCACAAGCAGCTTGCGATAACTTAATGATCCAGAAATAAGAAATATGTTGCAGTTTTTGCAAAAGTTTCAACTGAAATTTGCAAAAAGAAATGAGAAATTTAAGGTTTTAAACTTAAAATTTTTTAAACTTAAAATTCAAAATAGATTTAGTTCTTTTTACAGAAAGAGAGCATCCTGTTGGTCCTGGTCATGTCAAAAAGTTCCCTCTGCAGGAATGGTGTCAAAGCATTGGCACTAAAACATATGTGGTATTGCAATAAAATTCTTTGCAGTCTTAGCGCTGCAGATGCTATGAGTAGAAAATTTAATACAAATGGCAGCAAAGATAATTGATACAGTAATAATGAAAGTAGAAAAGTGCTCTGTATATTTATAATGGTTTTCACTCCATGCTCTCTTAGGGCTTTGTAAAACAATTGGGATGACAATGCCACTACCCAAACAAAACAGAAGTAGCAGCTTTGCTCAAGAACATAAAATGTGTTGGTCTGGAGCCAGGAACAAAGAAATAATTCTTCTGTCTTCATGTCCCATACTATTGCAGATTGTACTATTAAATCTGAGAGAATAAACTACCTGTTAAAATTTATTTCTTTTTGGGGAAAATCTTCAGGATATCTTCACCTTGGAAAACGTATTTTTGCTGGCTTTTTACATATCCTTCCTGGAAATTTCAGATTCTGGTATAGATACTGGATATCATGGTCTTTCTGTATTACAGCATGTAACTTCTTCTCACTTCCAACGATGATTTAAAATCTATCTAAGCTAAGATTTTAGGGTTAAGTTTACCAAAGTAGACTGGACTAGAAATGTATGCTGCACTCATTGCATGGAGGTAATCTAGGTGGTCTTTTTCTTCAAAAGAAAAGACAGATCTTTCCCTTCTGAATCCACAAGCTTATTCCTATAGATATTTATTTGATTTATGGAAATCATATATCATATCTTCCTTTTTTCCCCTTTATTCCTCCTCCTTTCCTAGCATATTTCTCATCTACTGAAACCAATATTGTGTTTGTTTACTGCTCAAGGTCTTACATTAATGATGATATCTTGAGTCTTCACCAATGCCAGCTATTAGACCAAAACCATTCTTTGATCCATAATCATTAATTATGAAATATTTTTGGAGACTTCATCTGAATCTGTTTACACATTCTGACAAGTTTCAAAAGCCTCAATTGGTCCAGAACAATCCTCATTTCAAACTTTCCAAAGCAGTTCTCTTTGTTTGTGGTCCACATGTCTTTCCAGCCAATGAAAGGAGATGATGTAATGATCTCCAAGTCACACCTCTTACCTATTCCTTTCTCCCATTTTCTTTCTATTTGATATGAAGAAATTAATATAAAAAAAATGGTTTGCTGTGACACCTTAATTTGCCCAGGGAATGTTCACATCGTCCATTGGTTAAAGCAGTTGGTATTGTCTACGCTCAGATTACATGTCTGGACTTTTTTCACTGTCATAGGAAAGTCATAGCCACCTCCATAAAAGAACATTTAGTTTTGGTGACTAAATAGACTATGAACATCCACGAGCAAATAGACTTCTACTCCTTAAAAAGCCTCGCTCACGGATTCACATGGAGTTACTTACGAGGTGAGAGCATACTCAATATACAAAAAAAAAAAGGTGAAAGAATTTGGACAAGGTATAAAGAATATCCAATAATTTCCTGAAGTAATTCATAGAAGTATTTCTTACTTTTAGCTGCCTACTTGCCCAGAGCAAATGTATTGTGGTTATTCCAGTTTACATTGCAACATGCACAGAACATAAAGATGCAGAATGATAAAAAGGAGGGAGCTCTGCATAGCTTGCACAGGTGTGTTGTGGTCAGCCCAAGCTTATGCCAATAAAATTCCATGCTGTCTCAACGTGTGCGTAGATACGAAATAAAAGAATGGAATATAGCAACAGAAGCTGACAGGGAAACAGAAACGGAAGACTCTAAAAATATTTTAATGCACTGAGGTGGCTTTGGGAGGACAGTGGAAATGAGTTGCATGTTTCTTAACAAAGTGACAGCCCCAAATTTGTTAGAACAAGGATCAACACATGCATCACCAGCCATTTTTCAGTCATCCTTATGATACCCATGTTGATGATTTTTGTTCCTGGAGGGCTGATGGTTAATATGTCCTATCCATTGTGGATAGTTCCTAGAAACGATTTTAACAGTTTCTCTATAACTCATAATACATGGAAAAGCAATGAATTCCTATCTAAATTTCTATTCAGATTTATGTTAAAAAATTAAATTATTTATGTTTCAAGTGAAATTAAAGAATCATTCTATCCCTGTTTGACAGAATCAGTCTCAGGAGATCATCTATTCCGAGATTCTGCTGAAAGCTGTGTCAACCAAAGCAGGTTTCCCAGGGCTGTGTCCAGTTGTGTTTTGAATATCTCCAAGTATGGAGACTCCACAGCCTCTTGGGCTGATCTGTTTCAGTGTTCAATGACCCAAGCTCCAAGCCCTTAATCATCTTGCTCACCCTTCACAGGACTCTCTCCAGTATGCTCACTGCTCTTTTGCACTGGAGTGCCCAGCACCGGACACAGTGCTCCAGATTTGTCTCACCACTGCTGAGTAGAGGGGGAAGGATCAACTTCCTTGACCTGCTGGCAATTCTTTGCCTAATGCAGCTTGGGATGCCATTGGCCACCTTTGCTGCATAGGTACATTGCTGGGTCATGTTCAACTTGTCCACCAGGGACACCATGTCTTTTCCTGACAAGCTGCCTTCTAATCATTCATTCCCCAGTCTGTACTGGTGCAGTGCAGTGTAATTCCTTCCCATGTTCAGGATTTGGCATTTCCTTTTGCTGAACTCCATGACAATCCTCTTGGTCCATTTCTCCAACTTGTCAAAACCCCTCTGAGTGGCAGCACAACCATCTTGCATATTGACCACTCCTTTCAATTTTGTATCATTTGCAGACTTGCATTTTGTCTCATCATCTTGGACATCAAAGGTGTTTAACAGGATTGGCCAAAGTAGTGACCCCTTGGGTACACTGGTAGTGACTGGCCTCCATCTGAACTTTTGTACTCCCAGTCATAACCCTCTCTCTGAGCCTGGCAGGTCAGCTAGCTTTCAATCCATCTCACTGTCCACTTACCTAACCTATACTTGATCTATGGTCTACTTGTCTCTGGTGGTTATATCAGGCAGAATCAAAAACTTTTTCAAAGTCAAGATAAACAATATCCACTGCTCCCTCCTTGTCCACTGAGCTAGTCACTTCATTCAGAAGGCCATCAGGTTGAGGAGGAATGTTTTGCCCTTCGTGAATCCATTCACTATACCTAATCACCTTCTTGTCCTTCATATATTTGGAAGTGGTTTCCAGGGTGATCCTCATTCTAGAAGATAAGAGTGACATTTATTCTTTTTTCAGTCTTCAGGGATCTTTCTCAATGGCCATGACCTTTCAAAGAGTGTTGAGAGTGACCTCACAGTGACATCAGTCAACTCCCTCAGTATGCAGTACATCCTGTCAGGTCTCATGGACTTGAATATGTCCAGTTTGATTAGAAGTTCCCTAACCTGGTCCTTCTCCACAGATGGTGAGTCTTCCTTGCTCCAGATTTTCCTTTTGATCTTTGAGACCTGTGACTACTGAAGACAAATCTCACCAGCAAAAGACCAAGGTAAAGGCAGCACGTGTTTTCTCATCTTTTTCTGTGTCATCTGTCACCAGAACCCCTGCCTTATTCAGCAGCAGGCCTACATTTTTTCCGATCTTCTTTTTGCTGCTGATGCACCTGTAGATGCCCTTCTTGCTGACCCTCATGTCCTTTGCCAGAATTAACTTCCACATAGACTTCTAACCCTGATCCCTGCATGTTCTGACAGTGTCTCTATATTCCTTCTGGGTACCCATATATGTAAACTGATGACAACTATCATTTGTACCCTTCCATTTTACTTATTTTCATAAATTCAGGCCATATCAGCTCTATGAATATAAAGCATTGTTTTTATCATGATTTATTAGGATACTGACGTCATAAGCAGCCCTGGGCAAGAACTGGATATTCTGCTTTACGCAGTTAGTTCTTTTGGGTTCTTCTGAAATAGTTTTTCTATTAAGTGAAACCGTAAAAAAAAATAAATACTATGAGGGCATTAAAAAAAGCTATCACAGAAAGATTCCTGTATTCTGTCTTTCTTAAACTTAATGTTCCTCTCCACAACTTAATTTTCTTTCTAGAAAGCAATCTCAAACAAAGAGATGGAAATATTCCATTCTAAGACATTAGGAAAAAAAGTCAATGAAATTGACGGTTTTAAAAAATGTCTTAATTTTTGATGCTAACAGAATTGTCTCTTTAATGTATATATATATATAACCAATTTCCAACCTGCAGTGAGAATCACTTAAGAAGAAAATCCATGATTATAATACCTGTGTCCTGAACCATAATTTAAAATTAACATCAGGAGACTCTTCTTCATGTCCTAATAAACCTCTCTTTTTTCGTTAAAGATTTCAGTCCCTTTGAAGAAGATTTACAGTACAGTACAAAAGCATAATGCAATAATCTTCTTCCATATATAGGCCTGTATAGGTACATAGTGGAAAAGCATCAGTATACTAGCAATTCTAGGTATAAAAATATATATATATGTGTGTGTGTATAGTCTTTTCTTATTGAAAAGAAGGATTTTTGCAAACTACTATATCATCTAACCTAATTCCTGAAATACTCTAAAGCATAATAGACAAGGTCTGTGCCTGTAGGGAGGATTTTTTTCACCCCAACTTTTCACGTCTTCCTAGGGCATGTCGTCTTCCACCTCAGAAACTTTCCTTGACTCTTCCTGTTTTCTCCTTCTCAATTGTGCTTAATTCATTTCTCATCTGCTCTACACCCCTGTGGCACTTATTCTGCTTCCATCTCAGAGGTTCATAAGTCATAGTCTTTAAGTAACTGTTTTTCTAACCATGCCCATGCAACTGACATGTCCTGCTTGGGGGAGTATTTCTTCCTTGCATGTTTTATAACAACCCACAGTTTCAATGATTTTGCCATTTTACAGGCTTTTGCCAAGCGCTCTGTCTTTTCCCGTTCTGTTACTTGGACTGTTTGTCAGACTGGTTCAAAATAAAGAAAGGATTTTTAGGGCCATCGCAGATTATAATTATTGGTGCCAAGAAAGGCTGCTTCCTTGTTCTTAGTACAAGTATAATTTCACCTTTCATGACTGAATGAGAAACAAAGGTGTACCTTTTGACGTTTGTGTTTATTGAATTGTCCTATTGATTTCAGTTTAAGGGCACCATGAACTATTTCCCATGTAAGGGTACCAGAATGCCCTTGGTATGCTGCAGTAAATTGAAGACAAAAGAAACTGTGAAACAGACTGTGCTATAGGCCACATTCATGCATGGAAATAAAAAGCCAATGGCTAAAAGCTTTGTTCATTTTCTGTATGAGAATAGAATAGAATAGTTCTGTTGGAACAGGCCTACAACAATCATCCAGTCCAACTCCACATTTGGAGGTTATTCTGAAAGATTTGCATAGAGGTAAAAATCACGTCGACTAAAGAGTACAACTGAAAAGGATATAAAGCTGCAAAATCCTAGGGTCTTTTGTTTCAGTGGTTCCCAATCTGTAAGACGCACCTTGCTGTCATGGTGTGAGCATATTACAGATGAGACACAAGGCAGAGCCTCAGAGGATGACAATCCTCATCCTCAGCGATCCTGGCTTGAGTGACTGCACCATGGTCCTCAAACCTGGAGCTCAGGGAAGCACTGGTACAGGCTTTGAAGACCATCAACTGGGTTCATGAATATTTATTGTTTCCCTTCCAATGTTGTATATGCTACTGCAGATCATCTGCCCCTAGCAAGCATCAGCAACAGTAGCACAGGGATGAGGGGCATGGAGAAGTAAAGAGAAAGAAAATGAGAGAAACAAGCACTATATATATCATTTTTTTCCCACAAGGATCTCAGCTACAAAAACATTGATGATCTCATCAAAGTATATCCCTCTGTGCTGTTTTCTAGCCTTTGCTGAACCCAATTTGGATTCAGCAATTGGGAATCTCAAGCTACCAGCATTTCTTTCTGCAACGTTATACCCTGATAGGTCACGTCAAGATGAAAGTGTTCCTGCTCTAGCTTACTGTTTTTAGTCATTCCGTTATACCTTATCAGTGCTATTTGTATACCTCAAAACATTGATACATCATTTTTTTGGTTTTACTTTCTAAAATACTGAATATGATGCTTTTCTTGGCTGCGGATCTATTGGTTTAATGAAAAAAACTCAGATCAAGATGATCTGACACTCATGACCTCAGCTATCTGTCTACTGGTATTAAATAAACTAATCTTAGGGATCTAAGTCAATACCTTTAGCATCCTTGTATGAACATTTCCTGAATAAAAACATTTTAGCAGGCAAATGAAAGCAAGAGATTGAGTGAGATGCTCTGAACTGGCTGTTTTCCTGTGGTTAGAAACGCATTAGTAAACTAAGTGGGGCCAGGGTGTGGAGCTTGGTGTTGGCTTATGAGCATCTATACTGTGGAGCTTCTAGTCCAGTCTCTAACCAGACCAATGCTTTGCCAGGTAACATCCAGGCAAAGGTCAATGGGCTGGTGTGTGCTAGGGACAACTGTTGATAAGGTGTTAACATCTGGCCACCCTGTTCTGAAGGCCAAGAGAGTACAGAGGGGTTTCTCAGTGGAGGTATGGAGAGCCCAGTGTGACTGGGTTCCTACCTTAACTACCTGAGAACCTTGCAGTTCAGTGTGGTGACACCAGAACAGTATCTGAAGGCATAATGCCAGTAATTTAGTAGCTGAAAGGAAACTATTCACCATCTGTCTCAACCTTCTTCCTAACCCCTGAAACGTTGTCTTAGTAATAGCATGCAGATAACCTCAAATTTTCCACCCACATAGGTAGAGCATTTTTTTTCCTTTCTAAAGCTGACATACACCTGTTCCCTAACTCATTGCAGACAAAGTAAAAATGAGACACTCAAAACTGCTCAAAGGCATTTGCATTTATTTAGTGTTAATTACATCCCACAAAATAGGTTCACCTAAGGTCCCTTTTGTATAACCTTTGTGTCTCAGATGCTGATCTCTTCCATCATATTTTAGAGTTGAACATTTAACAAAAGCTCAAAAAGCCACTCAAGCCCTCTTAGTCAATCCACTAGCTAGTGGGGACAAGGTTTCTGTAGCTAACAGCACACAAAAGAATGAGCTGACATTGACTTTGTCTGCTTTTGTATCCACCAACCGGATACCACCAGCCCTTGACATTTGGGTCAAAGGAGGGTGAGATTGAAATGAATTCTTCCACATCTGTAGCAGAATGAACTTTTTTGCACCTTGAGTTTTAATTGTATGGCATTGTTTAAGTATGTTAATTTTTGCAAACCGTAAATTGAGAAGACCACTACACTATAGCAGTTTTCCCAGCAGGTCAGGAGACACAAAAATGGAAGGTAAGAGCTCCGTTGATATGCTGATAAAGCTGTCTTTGACACTCTGCCCCCTAGAGACTATGACTTTCCATCACGAAATGTGAGCAACGGGTGGCGAAACAACCATCAGTCAATGTTTATGCAGTCCTTTGAAGTTGGGAAATGCTTCTCCATGCTTCTTATATTTCTCTTTTTTTTTTCTCCCCAACTTCTGGCAGGCATGTAAATGGGACATTTTTACCCAAAGCGCTATTTTAGCCTTTTATTTTACAGAGATAAATTAGACATTTTGTTCCATTCTCTAAAAAATAATAATTAAAAGAATAAAAAAGTCTGATTTGATTCCTAATATGCAGTGAAAGCTTTAGCTGGCTAATAATTGCTAATACACTACTTAAGGCTTCCTCTGACTCACAGCCAACTGCAGAGGGCAAGTCAAAACAGCCTTGAATAAATAATTAAAGCATTTAAAGATGTTAGGCTTATATTTTGATCCTAATCTTTAGCTGGTATAAATCTGCCCAGCTCAACAGAATAAGTGGAGCTGTGGAAACTGAAGAGTGGGTCTTAGTTTCAGGACTTCCCTACATCATAAGTGAGTAGAATTTGTTTCTATCAATATTTCTAAATCCAGTTATTTATTTCTCACTGGCTGACAGTTTCTGAAACATTTTTTGAATGGGAATAAACATAAATTATTACCCTTTAATTTCTTTACCCACTGCAGAGGTGAATTCAGGTAGTGCTGGAAAAGACATAATTTTATTTTTAAATATGGAACCATCTCATATAACTTTGGCTGTCTGCTAGGCTGGCATACACGTCTGAGCTAGTCACCCTGGACTCCTTTTAGGATCAGTTGTGATGAAAAGATGCTTCAAAGATTTAATTCACCTTTCTTCTGGTAAACATCTAAAATATTTCAGATGATCTGAGATCTAGAAGTGCCTGTTTTTGCCTACTGACTATAAACGAGAGAATGCAGCTAATTCACACATTATTATCTACATTATTGTCTATAAATAAAGGTGAGATGAATCTTTTGCCATCAAAGAAGCTTGTCAGTTAAATGTGCTCTAGTTTATACAGGGCCTCTGCACAAAAGGGTGTAACTTAAATGAAACCTCACAGTTCACCAGAAGAGAGAGACAGCTGATGCAAAAGTCTTCTGCACAGTAGTATATTCCTCTCCTGAATGGACTATGCAACAAGCGTGTTGCACCTCTCCCGTCCTTCTGTTTGCTTTCCTTCTTTTAAAGCTATTTTTTCTCTGTTCAGTCAAAATTAGTATAGTCTTGTCAGGTACTCTGAATACAAGTAAGGATTTCCTGAGCCTGCTATAACCTGAGAATCCGTAGGGCAGTGGTCAAGTGAGCCGGATGAGGTCCAAACTAGGACCAATGACAATGTCATTCCATTATCCCATAATTATTTCCTCATTGCCAGGAATAAGAGCAGTCTGGCAATGGCCAGAAAATGGCCAAGACTCCCTGCTTTGCCTTGACTGCGAGTCTTGATTTGCTATTATTAATACTGTCTGAGGGGGAAGACACACTGTATAAAGGAACTGCTGCTCATAGGAGTGACCTTTTTAGTGGTCACCACTGCTTGGGTAGAAGCAGAATCAGAAAACTCAGATCTCCAGGGCTTTTCATCCCATCTTCACCCTTCCTGTGCTGCCTCAAAACCCCTAGTCTTTACAGAAGCAACATTCAGTTTTTCCTGCAGTCCTCTTGAGTGTTTGAGCTACCTGTGGTCTGATAGCCTTAAGGAGAATATATCAGCTGCAAAATGGATCTGTTTTTGCTTTAGGGCTCCACATAGTCCTGTTGTTTAAATTGTGGTCTACAAAGAGAAGTCAGTGCAAAAATAAAATGAGATAGGGCTGCTGCATTACTGGAAAGTTGAGATGCCTTAAGATAGTGGATTCTGGGGTCAGAGCAGGTTTTTTTTTTTTTGTTTGGAAATGAGCATTCTTCATTCAGCACTTAGTACATTTATTACATAAAAGATATAAAACCAAAGGAGTTTAGGAAGGAAGCAAACATAATTTGGTCAATATAACTACAGGTTTAACCAAAATACAATGAACCTATTATACTAGTTGTGGAGGTGACAATTATAACACATAGGAATAATCAAAATGGCAAATCTGCTTTTTTTTGTGCAAACATATCTATCACCCCTCCCAGACATCCCAATTCCACTGTCTACCTAAGCACGTAAAAGCATACACACAGGGGTTGCACCATTTCTGAACATTTATTGTCCCAGGTGATTAGATCCAGCAAAGCACATTTGGATCTAAACCCAGATGTGTGTTAGTCTAGAAGACAACCAAAGTTATGTAATATGGAATCAAATTAGAAAATGTGATTGTATGTACTCTGGCAATAGCTGAATTCACTTTTGCAGCAGATACAGAAATGAAGGGGTATAATGGAAACATTACACTCATAGGTAACAAATCCTTTGGAGAGACCTACATACACCCACCATTAAGCAAGATCCTCAATGAAAACTCAGAGGCACTTAATGTCAATCTTTGCCAAGTATTTACTGTAGAAACTGTAAATACAAAGGATTCTGAAATCTTCAGAATTACAGTTTCTGAAATTCCCATTTTGTGAAACTCTCTTAAGCATGGTGTTCTTTTTCCCACATGTCAGTGTTTGCAACCCTACTATGTATGTAGGAAGAATCCCATGAAGTGGCTCGGTAGTCAGCCCTAGACACAGAGCTCTGTGTCTATCTGTAGGTATTTACATAAGTACCAGCTATCTAAGCTTCCGTTATAGTCAGTGGAGATCTCATTCATATCTAAAAGCCAAAGGAGACCAGAAAGTGGTTCAGCTTACTTTTAAGTAAACGCTTCCATTTAGTCAACTGAATCTGTACTTCTAGACTTCATGAATTGCATTGGTAAGATTTCCACCGAGTATTATGAAAGCTTGCTCTCCTGTAGACACCTACAGACATACACCTGGAGCTCAACTCTCTTGTCTAAACATAGGCATCTGCTACCATTTTTGACGTGGCATTTGCTCAGACATAACAGACACGACACAGGACCTAAGGACAACTGGCAGCTGGAACACAAGTAGAATATCCTAGGACATCTCAAATAGCACTGAACGTCGATGTTTAAGCATCTGAATCATAGGTCTCTATGTAGGAGTAGTCAAGTTGCGGATGAGTTCTGTTCATACCATTGTCACTTTAACTACCCAGAGTAGTAGAGCCACGGTGAATGCTACTTGTAAAGAAAAGATAGAAGAAGGACAAAACAGACTGGAGAAAAGAGTGATGAAGACATGATAATAGTCTTCAAATACCTAAAGGTCAGATATAAAGAAGAAAAAGAAAACCGCTCTCCACATTCAATGAGTATGGGAGAAATAATTATGAACATAAACTGCAATAAGGACATCTTTCTAATAAAATGGATCGTTGCAAAACAGAGTGGATTACATGGAAAGGCTGTAGTGTGTCCATGCCTGGAAGCTTTGGTGAAGAGGTAGAGGGCATGGACTGGGCTTCCTCCTGAGGTCTCTTCCAGCCTCAATTCTAATGATTTTATGACTGTATTTTTCTGTCTTAGGGAATTGGAAAACGATCTCTGTGGGTGGAAAAGGACTTACCCCCATCACATAGGCCTCCTGACACCACCAACAGAATTTTAAATGAGTAGCTGGATAGTCTGTAGTTCTTTAATAGGGCTTTGCTGCCAAGGGGCCCAACATGTATGCCATAATGAGGCAAGGGTAGGAGGAGAGAAGAGGGAAATTCCTCCATTCTTTATATTTCCATAGTATTTTGTAATTAATTTGATGCTTTTACAGAAAATTAATTGGGTTTTGATAATGAAATAGAAAGGACTAGCCAGACACTGGCAAATTAAAAAAAAAAAAAAAAATCACAGCCTAATAAGCCCCCACGTCAGACTGATAACGCTGTCTCCCTCAGGTGCTTAAGAAAAAATAGCCCAAGAGGAGGCACTGTGAAAGTACTTGTCAGTTGAAGGGTTAATCTGCCTTCCTTCCCCACTCCCCTGCTCCCTCACAACTAAAGCTAAGCAGATTAATTAAAACTTAAAAGGATTCTGATTTAGTTATGAGTAAGAAAGTGAAGTGCTGCAGCCTGACGCCTATAATTCACCATTGCAGAGTAACACTCAGACAGGCCGAGCTGTAATTAGCTTATGATGTACTATGTTCTCTGCAATTCTTCACAAAACCTCTCTTTTAGGTTTTACCTTGCCTTGCCTCCTGTCCCCTTTCATGCCTCCCAAGATGAAGGCATTTAAAAATGGTAAATATTAATTTGTAGGAAGATGACAGCTGTGGGTCAAACAGGAAGCTGATGAATAGGCTCTGTAAACTCAACAGGTATCCTCTCCACTTCATCTGTCATCCCCTGGTGAAACAGAAAGCCATATTCTACATATTTCTACTTAATATTTCATTTTTTACCAATATATAACTGTGGAAAAACACTGAGAGGGGAAAAAAAAAGAAGAGATCCACAGTCATGAGCATCTCCCCCTTCCCCTCAAAGCACTATGAAGTGGAGCAAGTTAAAATTTATTTTCCACATGTAGCAGTTAAGTTCCCACATTATTTACTATAGGAAATAAACAATTAATTTCTGTTGTCATACCTTTCAGCCACCATCACGAGTCCACTGAGTGGACCGTGACAACCACCAAGCCCACAAACCATAAATAATATTCATCTAGTACAAAAGCTTGAGTGTCCTTAAAAATGTAAGGATGAAAATACTTACATGTTGTGTGTTGGCTCTTCGCATAGAGGTGATTTTCAAACCATGAAGCTAATCCTGCCTTTTGGATTTTGTTAGCAAGCCCCAGTGGGAGCTTTCATATAGGAGGCATATCTGAATACACCTATGATGGCATCTGTAATACTCACGAGACAGACTGGTCCCTACCGTGGCATGGAACATACTGCACTTTTATTTTGAGAAGATAAAGGTATGGCAGCTAGATGGTGTTGAAAATAACCACCTAGAAACTTAAAAAAAAATGGAGGTAGTGTTATTTCATACTCTATACCTCAGTGTCTAAAAAATTCACCAAGGCTTTGGAGAATGCTGATTTAGTCCTTCTTTTGTTGGAAGGAGCATCTTCATGCTGCATAAGTTCCACTTTAGGGCTGGGGGTTTGGGGACACCCAGGTATGAAACTCGATCCCTTAGCAGTGGGATCACCTCTTTAAGTGACCCTTGTACCTGTCTTTAGGTACTCACCTTCAAAAGGTTTGCTACAGGCTTGCAGCAACTGGTGGAAGCAACAAAGAGGAATTTCAATGGAAGTCTAATCGAGCAAATCCCAGTTCTTTTAAAATTACGCCCGGTCTTAAATACTGATAAAACTCAGAAGGTCAGATCTGCAGCAGCAGTATTGTGTCTAAGCAGGCAGACTGTAGGGATCTGCTTAGTTGTCTCAGCATAGGTATCGAAAGCGTTGGGAACCAAGATAACTACAAGGAGCTGACAGATACAAAGCATGACATACCTGTGCAGTCGCTGAGTAGCAGGAGAAACCAGGCACCCTTGGGTGACTCAAATGCACCGAACACCTACGTGTCAGCAACTGTATTAAACCGGCAAAAGGGATAATAAATAAATAAATCGGGCCAGCTGGGCTCCTGATGCCTTTCCGACTATCAAGGAGAATTAGGCATTTGTCTGTAAAGCTCTCCAAGCACTCAGTTCAGCTTACAATGCCATTTGATATGCAGCAACTCCCAGCCACTGCTCCAGAGGTGGTAAGGTCTCCCAAAATTCCCAAGTTAGATCTAGCTGCCCCCCGCAGATGTTCAAGATACCTTTGGCATCTCAAATTACGCTTGGTGTCTCCTTGAGGCACCTGAACTGAGTCTGGAGTGCTTGTCAGTGACCAAAAGACCTTTGTAAATCAACTCAGGCTGCATAATTCAAGTATGAAGTGAATGGCTGAACCAGCAAATTCCCTCACTGACGTTTTAAGGTGGATTCAGAGATTTCAGCTCATGTCATGATTTGGATATTGCATGATAAATTAAAAAAAAAATCTTTCCAATAAGAAGAGTTTTTTAGGGTGAATCAGGAGACAACAAAAATGGATACTTTCTATTCCTCTTCTAGAATCTAGTAAGGTTCCAGAAACATTACAATGCATTTGTCAGTGCTAATGGTCACCCTTAGCCTCCCCAGTTCCTAACAGGACACCAGTAGACTTTTTGAAATTGAAAAGCCTGATACAGGGAAGAAAACATGGCCTCTTACAAAGCTGGGTGCTTTGTCCGTGCATTCTGGGTAGATGTAACATTTTTGCTCTCCTATCCCTGGTCTAAGCCCATTGCCAGGATTCCCATTTGCCATTTAGCTCTGTGTGTAAAAATACACTATCAGTAAACACAGATTTTTCAGATTTGGTGCCTGGGATCATGTGGAGATTGGCTGTATGAGAACAGTGATGTATATATTCTCAGTGTATTTAATACTGTGTGTCTATGGATCTGCTTCATAAGCTTTTCTGCTTATTTGTTATACACCATTTCCCATGTGGCTGGCGGTGGGTCCTTCCAAATTCCTTTTTAGCAACTAACACTCCAAAATTAACTGTTTGTGAGACTAATTAGTGATTTTCCCTTTTTGATAGTTTCAAAATGCAGAATTGTTGCTAGGTTTCAATCTTTTACGCTCAAACCTTTCTTCCTATAGTGAATGAAATTAGTTTCTTATGATTTGCAGATTTCTTATTTATAGTCACACAGTTTATATCATTGGAATACTAGAAATTCTTGTTTAGATCTCTAAATAACAACAGCAAAAAGAGAAAACAATCAAACAATCTTATACGTATGTTCAGCTTTTATAGTATAATTTCTGCCAATTGCAAGAGAAGCATTCCCACATTTAAAGTTGACACTATGCAAAATATTTAGGAAAATGCATCTGTTTTTGTTCTCTTATAAAAATTGTGATCACTTTTTGAGGCAGTTTACAGGGCTGTGAACTTTGTCAGGGAATGGCCCAGGTGTCAAGAGAGTGTCTTTTGCCAATATCATAAATGTTGCTCAGTTTGGATTGATTTACATGCTTTTGAAAATTTTTATTTGCTTACTGTGCCTTGTATTTCTACATCTATGCCAGAATGAAAGATGCTTATGAAAGTTCATTCTTTACCATTGTGCCTGACTTGTTGGAAAACGTTTTTAACTGTCGGTATTACTGCTACTTCGCTCTGGGCACCTGTGTGGGCCCAGGGAATATATAATTGACATCAAACTGTGAAATCAAAAGTACTCTCATGGGCTGGGAGTCCTTCTCCATGTAACCCCATTGCTAACCAGTAGTGACGTCAGGGTATTACTGCTTATAACTGTCAGCGGCTTTTGTAGAGTTCAAATCAAAACAGGGATAATTTTTTTTTTTTCTTTAAACCTAAGATTTCTTTTAGTTCCCTGACATCTCATAAATTAATTTTTTGTTTGTTTCTTTAGGAAGCACTTAATAGAAGTACGCAGTGATGGATGCATAACATAATGGATACACAACCCTCGTTTTGTCTTTTCTAGAGGATGGAGATGAAAGAGTTTCCAACAGAACCACTTCTAGTGGTACAGTTCCCAGTTTTTCTGACAGGAAAGATCTTCCCAAATTATCACAAACATCTGATGTGTTACTCATCATGTGCCCCAGAACTGTGCTGTCTAGCACTGCAGAAAGGATGAAGCTGCAGGGGTTTGTACTAGATCTACAGCACCACGTGAAAACATAGGATATGTTTATAATTTAAAAAATATTTCTGCTTACTCTAGGGCTAAATTTTTTAGACTAATTCTCAACTAATTTGTAAAAGGAGATGCATTCAGTAAGACCACAGACTATGTAGACAGTTTTTTGGTCTCCAGCAATGGCCAGTAATGACTGCCTGTTGGGAAGGAGCATAAAAAGGAAAAGAGCCATCAATATTCCCACATTTTAGCTTTCCAGCTTCCTGCGATCTGTGGCTATGCAGTTTCCTGACCTGGGGGTTCTTTCTTTGTCTATCGTAGTCTGTGAAGGGCTTTCCTTCCATGTTTATATCTAATTGCTTTTTGAACCCGTGAAAACTTATGACACTCACTACATCCTGTGGCAATGAGTTTCATAGTTTAATTATGTGCTGCGTGAAAAAGTGCTTTCCTTTAATCATCTTAAACCCACCTTTAGATAACTTTATTTGATACCTCCTAGATTCTTTATTACAAGAAATAGCAAACGTTCTTTCTTCACTTCCTCCATGATTGTCATGATTTCATAGACTTCTGTCACCTTCTGAAACAATTAGTCTTTCCGAGTTGAAGAGTTCTATTTTAGTTTATCTCCCTTTACATGGAACCTATCTCATACCTTTAAATGTCTTTGTTGTCCTTTCTTTATTTTACTAATTTTTCTGTATTTAAACTAGATGTATCTATCTCATACAGTTATTTACACTTGGCGAAAGTGATAGCATCATTTAATCGTTCTAATACAAGAGCATTTCACCCCCACTTTTAACTACAAAGATGTGAGACTGTGGAGAGTTTTGTTCTCCACATTCAATAAGTATTAAGCAGTTTCAACTTATCATGGAAAAAAAATCTGTTCTGACTTGTGTGGGTTCCACATTATTTTTAAAAAAGTATTTATTTAATATTTGTTTTGATTATTCTGTCTGATGTTCTCCAATCTGGTAGAGAGAAAACAATATGTTCTGCTAATGACTATGTTTTTAATGTCTGATGAATTTTCTTCTGTGAGAGAAGGACACAGCTCTTTCAAACTCAGCGGCTGAATAGATCTATACACCCTCAGGCAGAATGTTGCCAGGATAATGACACAGCTAATGTAATTAATTAACCCTTTTGAAGTCTTAATGTTTCAAAATCTCAGGTAATGGTATTTAGGTAGCAATTTTATTTTATTTTATTTTATTTGGACTTACGTAAGATCACAATTTGATGCCTAAGCAAAAGCCCCTCCCCCAAAAGAAAAAAGCAAGGAAAAAACCTTGCAAAGCAAAAGCCTCATCACTCTAAATGAAAAACCAGGATAAATTAAGTAAACAGAGAACTGTTAAGATATATAATTTTTAAAATTGCATTTGCTACATCATATATTAACCGTAAAAAAAGCCCAACACAAATGTTTCGCTGTGTAAAAAAATAATAATAATAAAAATTATTGCTTTGCTTATGAAGCTTAAAACACGAGTTCAAAACCTAGACATGTTATGGATTGCAAATCCCAATGTGACCTTGGCTGCAGCACTTAATTGCTATGTGCTTCATTCTGCGATCTTTAAAATAGGGGACAATATCATTTCCTTATCCCTGATTTTTATCTGCCTCATTTATTCAGGCTACAAATAGGACAGGATCTGGCCTTTTTTTGTGTGGTAAGAACAGGACTTTGTACACTGAAGTTTTGAACTCAATAGAAACCTTTTGTTACTGAGTCCTGCAGATGAGATGGCAGGCAGTGTTGATAAATAAGTCTGGGCAACTCAGTAATTTGAAGTTGCATTTTAATTCTATTCAAGTAAGATGACTAAAGTCCTGGTTTGATTTATATCGGTGAAAATCTGGAATAATTCTGTTGAGCTCTCGGGGGTCTTTCTCATTTACATTGAGGTGACAAAAACTTGCATTAATTGCTTTTATTTTTATCTGGGAAAGGAAATTAAAGCATGTCTGTTACTTTAAGATTATATTTCATGTCTTTTTTAATCCATGGAAAAGCAGTTTCAGTGTTGCTGCTGAAAATGACATTCTCTGTCAAACAATCTAATGAATTCAGAGTCACTGTATCAATGAAAACTTTGGTCTGCTACCAGCCGCTCTTTTAGAGAGCTGTACCTCCTTCTCTGCACATTTTTACGCTCTTTTACCTGTTACTTCAGTTCAGAAACTACAAGTGTTCGCAGTTGTGATTGTCCAGGTTCTGAATACTAAGAAATCTCTGTGAAATCTCCTGGTATGCCCAAATCTTTTCCATCTCTAATAATGCATTCTGCAAATGCAGCAGCAGAAGTAGCAGCATAATTGGGAAAGATATATGCTTTAGCTCTTTTCATTTTACAATTTTGAAATGACGTTTTTTTCCTCATAATAAGGTTATATTTTTAAAAAGGTTAATTAAAATATCAAAAGTTTGGAATTTATTTTGATAATGCTAAGGTGTATGATTTTCACTTTTTTTTGGGTGTAAAATTAACAGAAAATTAATCAAGATATTTCAAAATAAAGATCAGCTAAATTATCAGTTTTAAATTATTCAGGATAGATATTTTCATTTTAGTATATTTTGCTAAAAACCCCTCAATAACAGCTAAAATCAGGTTGCAGGAAAAAACCACAGTCATGCTGCCAAACTTGTTTTTTCTTTTTCAGCATTGGGCCAAGAGATGATACTAGGAACAGACACATGCAAAACTTCTTGAGTTGAAAACATGAGAGGCATTCAGCTACCTTAACAATGGAGGCATCTAGTGTCATTTTGGATACCATGAGATTCCTTTCTTGGCTTCCAGTTGCTGCTGCAGAGAGGTGTGAGTCCCCACAGGTCTTCTGGAGGTGTTTAAGATGCCCTTGCTTGTTGACATGGCATCTACATTTAGGCAACTAAATGGTGCTTATGGTGTCTATGCCTGTGGTGTAATTCTCTCAGGAAGCACCAGAAGAAGACTATTATCCTCTTACATGGATTAGATGCAGGAGTACATTGGAGAGATGTCAGCTCACACGGCTGTTAACATGTGTTGCTATTGCACTTCTGTGATTAGCAGCAGGTATGTAAAGGCTGGAAGGAGAGTCCCTCCATTGCTATAATATTTATTTCCAGAGGTATTTGTATTCCCAAGGTTTCAGGTGAGCTCAGAAACCATTCGTGACAGATATGGTGCAAACACATGGTAAGACACAACCCTTGGAAAGTTTGTGAGCTGTCTGGACAAAAGGGTAATGTTGTCTAGAGTCAACACTGAGGCACACTGAACTCAGGTTATGACAAAATGACATGGAAATCCTGTGGCAATGGCAAGGACTACCCCCAGAGCTCCCCAGCGTCCATGTCTTGACTCCAAATTCTTCCAAACGCTGGACAATGATTTTGACTCAATATGGTTTTATGTGTTCATCCCTTGTACTGCAAGCTCTGTTAAGTGTCTCAACTGATGGCAACAAGGCAGTTGCTCTAAGGGAATCATGTCTTCATTTTGCACACCACAGATGTTTTCTTGCATTTTTTCATCCTCAGTAATTTTTGGGCCTGTTGCTCCCTCTTCTCCAGGAAGAATCGATCCACTATTGAGGATATTCATAGTAATATGACAATATTTTTTTAAATATATATATTTTTTTTTTTTTAGTTGTACGTATTTATTCTCCAACACAGTAAGATGTTATATCTTACCACAGCATAACCCTGCAAGCATCAGGCCCTGCCTTTATTGGCCCTTGGAAAGACTAGCTCAGAACAGTGTAGAAAGTGCTGTATTTTACGAGGCTGCCTGTGATTCCAGGAATAATGTCCCAGATGAGCATTAGTGCAGCTGATTTTTAAGCTATATTAAGGGAAAAGCTGACATAAGAGCCAGGTACACTAGTTTTACACCAGCTGAGAGAGTCCCTGTGCCAAGGCAGCACAAAGACCCAGTCCTTTGGCTGATGCTTGGAGCATCTTGGAAAGAATCCTATTTCCATGCTGCTTTTTTTTCTGGAAATGAGCATTCCACTGAGTGTGCATTCAGTAGTATGTGCATGCTTTAGTAGCCCAGAACACTGGCACTAATCCCTTTTTGATCCTGGTGGCAATATCAGAGTATTAACAGAGGCTTTTTAATTGTGAGCTTTTAAACGGCTATATTAAAAAAAAAAAAAAAAAAAAAAAGATATGCCATATAATCTTGCCCAAATGTTATTTCAATGCCAATAAAAAACAATGAATAGACTGAAGACCTTAGTAAATAAAACCCTGTTATTTTACTTCAGGGATTGCAATTGTTGGCCAGACTCAGGATTTTCACTGAAAACGAGATTGGTGGTTTTATTTTAGCCTGAGTAGATAATTCACATTGAAAAATAGTTTGATAATTATTCTCATTAGTCAACTAGGACAGAGCAAGATGTAATGGATTTAAGCTGCAGCAGGGAAATTTAGGTTAAATTTTAGTAGTTAAAAAGAGAGAAGAAGAGATGGTAAAGAAAATTAAAAAATGCAACAATTCAGGGAAAAAAATAAGTAGCAATGAGAAGACATGATGTGAAATGCTGAAGGCAGAGAAAGGACAAACCTTGCCAAGGAGCTGTCTTGATTGAGTAAAGCATTCCTTAAGTGTGGTGAAGACATAGGAGCGTATTTCCTTTATTTACACATTTTTGTTATTATTTCTCTAACATACTTTGCTCACGAAGTAAGCCCCGTTTTGGTATTTAGTCATTAAGTTATGTCTATACGTAACTGTTGTCAGGGTGTATCCATAAATCTGAAAGCAGCCAAAGAGGGGGACTGAAGGGAGATGGCTATTGAAGATGGGGGTACAAGGTGAGTGTGTATCTTCATCCCTTTGCCAGGAGCTCTTGGCATATCTTTCTTGTATTGAGGTTTATCATCCAGCCTTATGGATGTTATTATGGACTTTGTGATTTCTTTTTTAATGTCAAAAGTGGCAACCCTATCTAGAACTGACCAATAGCATGTCATAATTGGCCACAAGGTTTGCTAGCTGAAACAGCAGCAATCAAATACAGCTATACTGCTCTGCACAAGGACCTCCATGTAACATCGTAATGTGTTTTCTAGCTGGAATCAGCTGTGGAGATCTCTGAACAGTGATTCATTGAGTCTTCACCCAGAATTCAGAGGCCTTTTATCCCAAAGACCTTACAATCTCAGGATAACACAAGAGGAGATAATTAGGTGTCATACAAAGAAGCAGTAGCGGAAGCAGTAGAACACTGGAAAGTATTCGGTATATTCTGGGCACC
Source organism: Leptosomus discolor (assembly GCF_034619465.1). Taxonomy (NCBI): domain Eukaryota; kingdom Metazoa; phylum Chordata; class Aves; order Leptosomiformes; family Leptosomidae; genus Leptosomus; species Leptosomus discolor. The sequence goes on from NC_141392.1 coordinate 123,249,475, forward strand.
TAGAACTCATGGATTTGAGAAATCATCACTTACTAGCACTCACTATAAAATCACTGAAGGCTGCAATACTGCTTTATTTCATGGCAATCCTAATAAATTCAGTGGCATTACACATGATATACACAAGTGTAACCGACAAACTCTAAGACAGACTGGCCATTAAAAAATAGGAGCCTAGCCTTAGTTAGATATCTAGTCTCCTGCAGTCAGACAGACACATCCAGAGCAGTATTTCAACTATGAAGTCCTCTTGTAGGTGGGATCAATCAATCTTGGGGGATTCATGTGTCTCCCCATTCCTTAATGAAGGAACTTACATCACCAGCTCAGATGTCACACCTAACTTGATTACCTAAGGTGGGTCTGGGTCAAAACAAATAAAAGGTACTATCTCAGATAAGTGCCTACAGAAAATAAATACTGTTCAATAAAAGTCACTCTTCTGAGATTCCCAGTGCTCTGAGACAAAACAAGGAAGACAGAAAATTAGTTTGGAAACCTGTCCATGCCATTATACCTGTAAAATTGTTATCATACTAAGTTGAAATGACTACAATGACAAGAAAAATTTCAGGGCTTTCTGTACCATGTGATCAAGCAATTAAAACCTTGACCCATCTCATTGAACTGTAGCTTTCTAGAAATAATGTTCCTTGACTAAGTTAGCTGTCAAGACATACCCCAATGGTCAGCAAGGAGAGACTAGATTCCAGGGAGAAAAATTCATCCCGTCATAATTGGTGTCTCTTCTAGTTGGAATCGATTTCTGTCTTGACATGTCTGTGACCTTCCAACTATAGCAGGAGCACAGTTGACTCGCTCAGACAAAATGCCTAATTTCAGTATTGGAAAAGTTAGGTAAGATGACCTTTGCCTAGAGTGAAAATGCAAAATAAACTCTTTGATAGGCACCTAAAGTAGCTGTTACTGTACTGAATCAACAAGCAGTGATTGATGACCTCTCTCAGAATTATATGAATGTGTCATAAGAACAATATTTTATTTACATCTGAGAATGTGACCTTTCTGAATTGCAGCTGTAATTCAGAGGGAAATAGAATTAAGAGAGAGCTCTGAGTAACATGAGTGAAGCACCTATAAGTCTGTGCCAGGGGTGCTGGAATTAGGGTGCGAAGCCTGAGAGCTGAATGAACGTCTTCTGAGTGTGGTAACACCGAGAGGCCATGAAAGTAGTGTGAAAATGTTATAACTAGACTTTAGACTGTTCCTAGTAACTAAATCGGGAATTACTGCTGAATTTTTTGGTCTAATAATGAAATAAATTTTTATCTTCTGCAATCTAGTAAATTTTCCCAAAGTAACAGAAGGTTACATGAGTTCATCAAAGGCTACACACAGTAGATTTCAAATGCTGGGAGGCTGAGAGTGTGTTGAATATATCCAAAACCCACTGAGGATAAGTGTAGCGTAATTCACAGGGGGACTGCATATTGGTCAGCTCCAAAATCCAGCCCTTCCCCAGGAGTTTTTTTTCCTGTGAGAATGAAACTGTGGACATTTTTTTCAGAGATTTTTCCTGTTTTAATACAGATTTACTGAACAGCTCCTAGTAGTCAATTCAGTATCTTTAGTCTACACATAAACAATAAAAAGCTTTGAAGATTAGACTTTCTCTGATGGGTCCCCATAAACTTGTAAATTTAATTAGGAGAAACTTAAGGCAAAAATGGTTGAAGTAAACTTTACAATCTTTCTATTGACTTTTGTGTCGTTTGCATTAGTCTTCCGTAACTACAGCAGCTCTTGGCACATTTGAAATACTGTTATTATACATCACAAAAGAAAGAAAACCTGTGTTCAGAAATGTGGAAGTTCTTTGGAGAAGGGCCACAGCAGCTGAAATTCAGAAGCTGTTCACTTCTGTTAATTAATCTATACAAATGTGTAACTCACAAAAGCAAAAGCTTGACATGCTGTTGCAGTCATTCTATCTATAAAAATTCTATGTGAATAGTCTTCAGAATATTTCATTAATTTGCCTTTTTAGCAATAAAATTAATAGCATACATATATGGGTTTTCAAGGTAATTGCTTAAGTACATTTCTTGCAGCACCCCAGTGAACAAAATTTGAAATGGACCTCAAAACTAGCTTTAATTCCCAAATGGAAATAGCTGAGAGTACATCTGCACAAGTAAATGAAACACTGCTGGAAATGGACACAGGCACTAAAATGTGGCTGTTTGTACTATTATATATCTAGAGCAGTCTTCAGCGAGGTTTTGTTCCGGACCAGCTAGTGTTCTCTCAAACGATTTCACTGCATATTTGGGGTGTTGGTGTGGGCCAAGGACAATTCCTTTTAAGCAATTTGGATGCATTCACACTGTTGTGGAGGCTAAGGCAATTTAGTAGTATGCACACAACCGAGCTGAGCCTGTTGCCCTCAGGACCAGAGAATAGGTCCTGGCACTATTCATTTCCCTAATAGACAGTTACCTGAAATACTCTGCCTTCTAAAGGTGGGTCCTGATTCTTCAAATTTAGAGATGTTCAATATCCTGACTGCAACCGCCTTTCCTGTCTTGAAACTCTCTTTAGACCCTATATTGAAGAAGACCTGTCAAATCAGGGGAAGAGGTGCAATATATATCTAAGAACAGAGATGTCCCCAGTTACATTTTTGCTCTCTTTCTCGATGGTGAGGAACTACAAAACAAGGCAGCAAGTTTTACTGCTTTTTTGCACCATTTTAAACAGAATGCTGCCACAGAAGCAGCGTTGCAGGATGTGTATGCCTTTTATCTCTGTTAGTTTCTGATTCGTCAGCGACAAGGATTTTTCTTGGACTTCAGGATTTCCCTCCCCTTGTGCAATAATTATGCTCTGATACTGGTACCGAGATACATGTTGGACTAGTTTGTGATTAAACTTAGGAGCACTCCGAAATACCTTCCTACATCAGGCAAGAGCAGAATATCAAACAGAGAACAAGCATCATTAGCATCCACTTTGAACTAAAGAACAAATTTGATAATGTCTGCAGTAATTTGGCATCTCTCTTTACTCTGAACACTTTGTAACACAAGACAATCATTCCTGTGGCTTGTTTGTTCCTGGCAATCACATAACAATTTTAAATCAGCGAAGTGCAGTGAATCTTAAGTGAATACTTTATACTTATACAGCAATTTACAGTTTATTTTGATGCCACTATGGTTTTGAAGTTTTTAGGGGATGTGAAAATCATTATTGATACATAGAAGAAAAGTCCAGGTAAAACGGCAGTATGTGGTTAACTTCTTCCTAATCCTAACAGTTCACACAATGTTCACTGCAGTAAAAAAAAAAAAAAAAATTCTAACAATAAAAAATTCCATTGCTTGTCCATGGGAATGGTAAAGCAGCATTTTCCGAAGTAGTCTTTGAGAATGAATAAATAATATACAGCATTGTAAAAGGAGAAAGATTTTTCAACACATGGGCTGTACTGTCTTTCTTTCCCAACATTTCAATATTGCCAATCCAGAAGTTTAGGTAATAAATTTCAACTACAGTATTCCCCCCCCCACTTTTTCCCCTTTCTGATTTTTTTTTTTTTTTTTTTTTTTTAACATTTGGAAACCTCCTACATCTCTGAAAATGTTAATAGGCTAATTATCACTGAGTTAATTTGCAAGTCATATTCTCTCCTGCCCACACATTAAAAAAAAAAAAAAAAAGAAATCTCCTCCCCCATTTTATATTTCGGCAAGTAAAATAAAAAAAAAAGGCGAGTGAACTTAGCCACAAAATAAGTCAAGGGAAAAATGAAGTACTAATTAAGAAAGCTGGGGTTTTATGCAAATGACTTCTTCACCGAAGACAGTCTAATGAATGTGCCCTGAGTCGATCCGTGTGCGTTTTCGCCAAGCTGACAGCTGGCTCGGAGGAAGGTCAGACAGAATCAAGCGTGCACAGAGCATAATCCTTCAGATTGGCAGCTCTGCCCCCTGGTCACTGTTTGATTATCTCCCAAATTGCTGTATTTCACAGAGATAATGATTTTTTATGGTCACAGATTTGAAGACAACTGCTGTATCCTGAGGGTTGTCGTTCTGCAAGGAGACACTGCTGCTTCCTTCAGAGGAGAAGAAGGGGGGAAAAAAAAAGTTGCTCTCTCTTTTTTCCCTCTCTCCCCCACTCTCCTTTCCCCATCTCTCCTTCTATTTATGTATTTACTTTATTTATTTCTATTTCTTGTAGTCAAGCAGAGTCCCCATTCCCACCAGTTCGGCAACTTGTTCTGTTGCAGTGTCTCTGGGAGCTGGGAGGCGTGCTGCTGCAGACATTCCTGTGCTAAGCCCGACCACATCTCGTGGAGATAACACAATTCTCCAATGAAGTATGAAAGAGCAAACATTCAGGAGGGGAGAAATCGGGGCGGGGAGGGGGGGGATGGACACACACACACACAACAATGACTCTAAAGGAATTCTCTGCACATGGTTGCTGTTCATTGCTGCTTGGTGGCTTGCTGTCCTGATGGCCAGATATGCTGGGCCTCAGGGGGTTGTAAAAAACCATTGTGGGCCAGGAAAGGGGATAAGTGCCAGAGGCAGCAGTGGTAGAGATGGTTTTCAAAACAGGCCAGGTGCAGACATACAAACAACACAGCATCTCACACTATTCACATCCCTCACACTGGCACCTGTGGATGGATTTCCCCTTTGAAGCTCAACACCCAAAGGGGTGAATGCTTCTAAAACTGTGGGTACTCCAGAAAAAAAATGCCATTTAGTGTTTCAGGAAGGATTCAGTCAGAAAACATGAACTGTTTGTGTCCCAAAGAGCTGGTCATGCATTACCAGATGCTTTTTCCTTGGAAAAATGTCAAAAGTGAGCTTTGCAAAAGAAGATGTTTGCCAAGATAGACAAGGACAGAACTTCTGGCAAAAAGAAAAAAACATTCTCAGGTGCAGAAAAACCATTGTATCCCTATTTCTCAAACCATATCAAAATAGCCAATAGCTTGGTGGTTTGATCACTCAAAAGGGCAGATTGAGGGACCCAAATAAACGATACAGATTTATCAATCTCTTTACTTATTAATCTATTTATTAAATATTTAATTGAGGTGCCAATTTATTAATTTAGTCATTTGAATTTCCTTACATATCGATAGAGAGAGAAGGGCATTTTATGAGTGCTGGTGGATGGTGACTCCCAGAGCAACAACTCTCACGTGAGATGAGGTGTCTCTTTCCACTGAGTGGAAAAAAACTTAATGCTTCAGTCAAGGAAGAATAGATCAGAGGCAAGGTCTCTATACTGTTTCGTTCAGAGCTGTAGTTTGTAACTAATTTTCTAAGACTAGTGTGAAGGTCTGGAACAGCAGACTGTTTTTGTTCTGCTCACACCTTTTTATTTTTTCTTTTTTGTAATGCCACAGGGAAAAAGAAACCAATTTTTGCCAATTTTTAATTATTTTCTAAAGCTGGGTCCACTACCAGCGTATTATGAACTGCATATAAAAACAGGAAGGGGTGTCAAATCTTTCCTCTGGATCAGGGCCAGATGAAGGTAATTCTGTACACGTCCACTCTGTCTCCAAAAGCTTCATCTGGAAAGCATGAGCAAACTGAAGAAGAAACAGCAAGTTTTGGAAGACTGTCTTTGAGTATGAAGGAAGTGTTTTGATCCCTATACTTGGATATGAATGATTTTGAGGGGCCTGCAAGAAAGAACAACAAATTGTGATAGGGATGTCCTAAGGGAAAAGAAGATAAAGTTGCATCATGTCTGTACACTTGGTAAGTGGAAAGATTGGCTGGGTATCCCTGGGGCAAAAAAAGAAGGCCTGTAGATCAGCTGGCTGGTGGGCAGATCCTTGTTTAGCACCTGTAAATCTAGCACAGGGTAAGAGTTTCTTTTCCTGAGGGAAAGCAGAAAGGAAGATATGGGTTGAGTCAGCTCCAAAATGGATGTTTGTTCGAGCAGGCCCTGTTTCACAAGGGGTCTAACAATATTGAGCTCTCCTTCAATCCCCACAAATGTTTGTCTTGTGTCTTGTGACTGCTTGTGATCAGACACCTACCTGAGCATCCAAAACGTCCTAGGCTGTGTGCACTGGCCTGCTGCTGTGAGAATTCAGAATGTTGCTTTCGGAGTTCAGCTGAATCACTGTAGCACTGACGGATGGGCCTCAAGTCGCAGTGAAGACAGTAGAAGCAAAATTAAGAAAAAGTGCTTTAGTAATGACTAGTTCAGCACCAAATTTAGATGTCTGGAAAATCTGGAGTAGATGTTTAGCACTGCCATGGAAACTTTGTCTTTATCTCAGCCCTCATATCCAGACCTCTAACGTATACACTGAACCATGCCCTATTATTGGAGAAACATGGCATCTAGCTAAAATCACAGAAGGGGAAATCACTCTTGCTTCTACAAGCAGATGAAATAAAATGCACAGTGAACTATTCATGATTCAGAGCGTTCCTTTCCTGTACATACTGACAGGAACTAGAGCACAGATTGACTTGATCTTTTTAGCCTCTGTCTATACTTGCTTGAATAGGTTTCTTCCTTTATTATCCTCAATATGTTTAAAGGCTTGCAGGGAAATAATGCAAGAGCCCTCCTGTGGCTGATTTTAACACCTACCATTCATATTCTTACAGCTGTAAGAGACTAATAGTCAAGTGGCCAGAAATATCTGCTTTTAATAATGCACAATATCCTCTGAGTTATGGATGGAAAAAGCTGATTATGCTAAACTATCTCCAAGCCTGTATAGAGTTATTTCCTACAGTCAGTTCACACTTATTTTTCTAGGCACCATGCTAGCATTTTTTAAATTCCCATACACTGTTGTTCACAATACTATTATAAGCAAATAACTAACCCTCTAAGCAAGTTTATCTAGAAATTCACCCACAATTTTACATGGGAAAAGGGGATCTAACTAAACCCTTTCCTAGTACCTCACATGTTTGTTTTCAGTCTTTAATGCCTGCAATCTTCCGATGTCTGTAGACTATTGCTTCCCCTCAGGGCTGTATGCAGCGCTTCTAATCCCTTCTTTTAAACTGATCCCTCACAAGTCCCCACTCTTCTCCAAATGCATTTGTTCTTTTTTCTTTTTTTTTCCATCATAAAGAAGTATCCAGATGGATGAGGTACTCCCACTAAGTTGCATCAGAGCTTACTATTGAAGAATTGCTCCTCTGCTTAAATACGTAAGGACATTATGTTGGCAGCCTCAGATCACACTGACCTCATGGTGACATTTTCTTGACTCAGTATTCATGACTAGCCTTTAGGTTTTACATTCAAGTCATTTTCTAAATGTTTCTTCATTATTAACTTTTAGTTGTAAGGTATATTTAGTTGGTGCAGGATTTGGTGTATTTTAATCATTCTATGCATTAAAAGAAGACTAACTTACCAAGCAAGGTAAGCTCAGTGGTGTTCACAGAGGGCTGAGCTGCCTTAAATAGGTAGCACAGGAACTGGAGAGTAGCTAAAGCTGTCTCAGATCTCCAGCCTGTATTGCCAGCCAGTAACTTGTTCATTTAGCCAAGATTTCAGGAGCAGAGGCCAGCTGAGAAACTGTAGCGTGATTACTAGACTCCACCAAAAAACAGAAGACAGAAAGTAAGGTTTGGGATCAGATGTCACAAAAAAAGAGTCTGAAGTCTAAAAGAGGATGTAGTTATTTCTTCATCTGAATCAGTCATGGTTATTCTGGCTGTCTGCCTACCTGCCAAAAAACTGGAAAAGAAATCACGCTGTGACAGGATCCTGGAAGAAAATAAATAAAATCCCTCAGGCTATTGGTATAGTTAGCATCAGCCCTTAAGAAAAGAATCATTTTTTTGCTAACTAATAAAGTGTATGAACAGTGTGAGCCCTGGATAGCTACGGTGGAAGAGATTAAGATTCAAGTTAGTGCTGTCTTTCATGCAGACTAGGGATTTTTACTGCACTTTTTCACATAACAGATGAGTGCCCCAAGCACCAAGCCAAAAGATCTTTCAAAGCGGGTGATCAGCAATTCTTTTCCTGATGCAAGGAACTGCTTCTGCTGCTTCTGTAAGAACAGGTGCATACATTACCTGACAAAATTAATTTTGACAAAATAAAATTTGTCTACATGTAAAGATTTAATGAGGAAAATCTTGACTTCCTCTAACAACCTGTCTTTTTGTATCATTGACTTGACGAAAAATCTGAAGTCTACAGGAAAAGTGAACTCTGTTGCCTATCCTATGTCAGATCTAAGCCACAATTCTGCAAGAACAGCATAAGGAGTTGTACATATATTCAGTGAAAAGAATTCAAGACAATGACTTACATTATGGAAAATACAGAAGAAATGCAACAAACTCCATAGTCTGAATAAGTCTGTAAGCATCAGCAGACAATGTTCAACATAATTATTTGACATCAGCACAACTACATTGAATGAACTCTTCAGAGAAGCAGGGAATAATGCTGCAGGATGTGGTGAATAGATTACCAGTCCAAAAGGACTTCTCACTGGTACAAAACTGGTACAGAGCCAAAGTGGTAGTGGAAATACTGCAGTTTTTGAATGATTTTAGGGTTTTTCAAGCAGGTAAAATTCAGAGCTTATATCTGAGTATAGTTCACTGAAAAAGTATGAATTCTGCCTAAGACGAAATAAATCACAAAGAAACTAAAATTGGTTATGGGGTGAAAATTGTTGGTCTCATCGGTAGAGTACATTCATTGATACAATTAATAATCTTCAAGTATGGAAATTTATTGTGCTCATTAATGCCTAGTAACTCAGTTGAAACAGTTTATTGGTAGCTTCCAAAGGCAAAGAATATCACAAATCGAATAGTGAAGGAGTCCAATGCTTCCATCCCCTGTGCTAAGGAAATCTGACTTTACCTTAAGACAGAGACTAAAAGGGAAAAGCTATAGATGCACAGTTCTGGGATCACAACAGAACATCTTCCCAAGTATGTATAGTTGAGGCTTGTAGGTCAAGACTAAGCCAGGCTCCTGTTTAGACATGCTGTAGTTCCTCATGCTGCAGCCCCTCATGCTGCCTACCCACTAGGTCTAGGTGGCTCCCAGCTCAGCCAGTGGGAGCACTGAGGTTTCTACCATCCCAGTACAGTCAATGCAGAAAATCATGTACAACGCATTCAGGGGCTCTGATTTGTTCTTCAGAGATAGCACAACCTTCCTTTAACTGAGTCTAAATTTATAGGCTACCTGAACAGTCTTTGTAAATATCTGAAGTAGGAAATATCATTATGGCACAACATTTCTTCTGAACGAAGCTAACATGGTCGACCCTACCACTAACCTTCCCCCTGCAAAGACTTTATCAGCTGAGCTGCATTTCTTGCAATGCTCTGTACTATAAAAACTGTACACCATTATGGTTTATAGATTTTTATTTTTTTTTTAACATTCCTTCTTTCTGGAAACAAATTGAAGGAGTTCCTAATCTTGGCTGTGTTCACAAGATGTTCATGTTGGTTGCCTTTATTTTTATGCAGACTGTGTAAAGAAAGCATAAACTTCTTTGGAAAAGCTGTAAGTAAAGGATCAAACTGCAACTCGGTGGGGGGAAGGGAGAGAAGGGAGGGCAGGGAGATCTATCCCAACCAATTAGGAATACCCTGTGAATTAGGCAGACATCAGTTGCACAACTTCAACCATCCTCCCCAGCCATGCCCCTGGATAAAAGAGACAACCACAATGGTAGTTAAAACAATTATCATCCAGTGGAGCTTGATTCTAAACTGCTCTGCTAGGAAGTGGCAAGGAGCATTCCGATCCTAACGCAGCAAGCAATCGCTTTTTCCTCCCTTTGGGTAGTGAAGCTCCTGGCTTTTTAAGCAATTCTGTACCTCTGAACTAGTCCTTGCAGGGCTTTGGGGTAGCATGCCAGTGGCACTGCATCCCATTATCATCATTGCATGTCACTGGAGGCAAGAACAGGAAAGAGATGCAGAAAGGACTGGGAATGAGAGGAGACATTAATAACAGTATAGTGCTCTGTGCTGACAAAAGCAGGAGAAGGTATTGAGAGGGCTGCTAGAGCAACAGAAGGAGGAGAGATGGAAACAAAGGACACATGTTAACTAATATAAGATAGGACCAGCTCTGCAGTAACCTTGATTAGAAAAGTAGTAGTAGTTAAATAGCAGGCATAATTGCACGTCACATTCCCTGCCATTTTTTGATGCTGGTCAAATCACTTAGGGCCAGATTTGCAAAAAATATCTGTATGATTTAAGGACAGAGGAATATAAAATTGAGTTTAAAGAAATTTCTAGGCAAACTAGGATCCTGGCCCACTTTTAAGGGCAACTAAAAATACACACTATAAAAAGCACAAATACTGTCTTTGCTGGCGTATTGAATGCTACTACCGTTCCTTGGCCTCTGGGGCAGCTGGCACAGGCTAACTGCATCCTCACTGTTAAACCCTCTTAAAACCTCTTAAACATTGAACTCAAATCTAGACAGCTACATCAGAAAGTCCTGCACTTGGGCGGGAATAACCCCATGCAGCAGTACAGGCTGGGGGTTGATCTGCTGGAGAGCAGCTCTGCGGAGAAGGAACTGGAAGTCCTGGTAGACAACAAGTTGACCATGAGCCAGCGATGTGCCCTTGTGGCCAAGAAGGCCAATGGTATCCTGGGATGCATTCAGAAGAATGTGGTCAGTAGGTCAAGGGAGGTTCTCCTCCCCCTCTGCTCTGCCCTGGTGAGGCCACACCTGGAGTGCTGTGTCCAGTTCTAGTCCCTCCAGTTCAAGAGGGACAAGGAACTACTGGAGAGAGTCCAGCGGAGGGCTACAAAGATAATTAGGGGACTGAAGCATCTCTCTTATGAGGAAAAGCTGAGAGACCTGAGGCTGTTTAGCCTGGAGAAGACTGAGAGGGGACCTTATAAATGCTTATAAATATCTAAAGGAACTGGAAAACAGGAAGTTCCATCTGATCATGAGGGAAAACTTTACTTTGAGGATGACAGAGCACTGGAACAGGCTGCCCATGGAGGTTGTGGAGTCTCCTTCTCTGGAGGTATTAAAACCCCACCTGGACGTGATCCTGTGCGACCTGTTTTAGGTGAACCTGCTCTAGCAGGGAGGTTGGACTGGATGATATCCAGAGGTCCCTTCCAACCCCTAAGCTTCTGTGATAATGTGATCTAGCTTTCTACATTTGACCTCTTAAATTATAGGCTGACTTGCTTACCAGTTACTCACTTAACAGTTGCATAACAGACTTCCAGAATTTTTAAGATTCTTGCTTTGACAAACAACCTTCTAGGATCATGTTGTTTCATGAAATATAAGGATCATCTTATTTCCAAATCTTTGTTACAATCATTGATGTCTACACATAAAATTGATTAATTTCCATCAGTCAGTTCCAATTATATCCCAATTACAGGCAGCTCTTAGACATTTTAAATGAAAGGGGACCATTATGAGGATTAGTCTAATTTCTATCATACCAGAGAAAGTACATGTCATCCGTTTGGTCTGTTTTTGAGTCCCATGAACAACCTTTTCAATTTGGGCAACATCAATATAGTAATGGATGGTGCCCAAGCTGAACATCAGGGTCAATATATGTTCACACTGCTTTCTGATGGCTCTAGCTAAATGCTCCATTATTCACTCTCCAGCCATCTTGAATTCCCAGAGCTAAAGTGAATCTATAATATTGCAGAACAGGTAATTTCTGGCTGAAAGATGGGATCCTTAAAGTATCTCAATGTTGCTGTCATGGCATTTCTAGGCTTTTTTAGAAGGCTGTTGTCATAGAATCATAAAATCATAGAACAGTTTTGGCTGGAAGAGACCTTCAAGAAACTTGTGATGCAAGTGATCATTGACATGGCCGTGAGCCTTGAACTCATTTCTAGGTGATATGTTCACTCTTTTGGTCTACTGCATAAGTCCTGTCTGCATTCCTTTCCATGGATGTACCTTTGCAGGATGAAATGGCCCTTGCAAAGGCCTTGGCAAGCAATGGCTGTTCTGCCTTCTTCCTTTTAATTTGAGACATTATTATGAAAGGTGGGCACTTGGATGGGAGTGAAGGGTGACCTCATTGCTCTCTACAACTTCCTGAGGAGGGGACATGAAGATGGAGATGCTGATCTCTTCTCCCTGTGTCCAGTGATAGGACACATTGAAATCGTTCAAAACTGCGCCAGAGGAGGATCAGACTGGAAATTAGGAAGCATTTTTTGCTTCAATTAGGAGACATTTTTTTGCTTCAATTAGGAAACATTGACCACTTGAGCGGGTAGTCAAACACTGCAACAGGCTTCCTAGAGAGATGGCCTATGGCCCAAGCCTGCCAGTGTTTAAGAGGCATTTGGACAATGCCCTCAACAACATACTTTTACTTTTTTGGTCAGCCCTGAATCAGTCAGGCAGTAGGACTAGATGATGTTTGTAGGTCTATTCCAACTGAAATAGTCTATTCTATTCTGTTCTACAATTTGGAGCTTTTGTTTTCAAACATGGACCAGTAAGGCTGGAAAAAATTATTAGAATTAGTAACTCAGCTTTTTTCCCCATGAGAGATTTTGGCCAGCACAGACAGTTTTTGGCACCTTTCATGAACTTGGAACCTCAACACAGAAGCACTAAGACAACCTCATGCAGGCCAGAGCAAGGACACTAAAGATCTTAGGTAAAAATGGAGAAAAAACCACCATTAATTTATTCTTGCCACAGAAAATTTACAACATGGACCAGGTCATAATATCGCAAATCAGCATTATACCCACAACCTAGAAGGCTCCCTAGATCTCGGGACCAGGTAAAGCTTCTGTCAACTTTGCCATTGCCTCCAGTAGACTGTGTGTAGCCTAACAGCAGACTCAGCAAAGTATGTAGATAGCTAATCTCCAGTACGTACCTGTGCACGTATGCCTGAGTGGACACATAGGGAAGCACCTCAAGAATATTTTTTCTGTCATTAACACCAACAGTTTTTCCTTGTGAATATTTGCAATAAAGAAATGCTTGATACGGGTACACTTGTAACACAGCAGGGAAGAGGGAAGGGTAGGGGGAGGGTTATGTTCTCATTTCTTGGCAGAAATAAAAAAACCCAACTATTCAGATTTAGGTCTGTTTGGAATAAATAAAAAACAAACAAACATTTCAATGCACCCAAAGGCTTTGTGTAGCTCGAAGCTTTATTGATTCATATACCACCCACATAATCTGCCAAAATGCGCTACACTTTTTTTATTTTTTATTTTTTCAAATCTTCTTCACAGGGAAGTCTAACCCTCCAAGCTCATTTATTCGAGGGAAAAAAAAAAAATCCTTTAAATACTCCTAAGTCTGCTCTGTAAAAAGCTTTCGGTTGTGGCTCAAAGGGAATGCATTCTCTTGTCCTGTGGGGGTTGCAGGAATGGTTTGGGAGCACTGTGCTCAGCCCAGAAAGAAGAGACAACTTTTGTCTGTCACAGCTGACAGCAAAACATAGGGTTCTTAGAAAGGGAAAAGTTCACAGCAGGCCACTAAATTTCAGCATAATCCCTGGAAACCATGGCGCTAAAATTCCCAAATGCTGATGATTATATTAGAAATGCAGCTGATCTTTTGGAACAGTTGCCATGACTTTTGTTTTGAGTGGGAATAGAAAAAAAGAATTGTCCCTGCAAATGCGCTATGAGTAGCCACATGTAGCCTTGCGGGCTGCTCACTGGGAGGTGAAGGATGGTAAAAGCAGGATTAGGTATGTGAACCTGCATGACTTTTGTGCTTTCTACTCAAATTATGTGTGATGGTGTGGTGGTAGCTGAGTTCAAAGTGTTTGTCCAAATCTTGGGATGAAATGGAACGTTGCTTTACTCCAGCAGCAGATAGGCACAACAGAGTTTGCACCTACAACATTATTTTTTTAAATTTTTTTCCAAAACTGGATGGATGCATCCAGACTGTTTTCTGGGAATAGTCCCTAGTGCTAGTTCATGAGCAGTGTCTGAGAGATATTTCACAGATGGTTTTTATTGTGTGGGAAAAAACCCATGTCGTGCCACTCAAACATTCGAGAGTATGTGCAATCGCATTCCAGTGCCAGAATTTTCATACGGCAATATAGACATAGTCAGAGGGATTTAGCTCTAGATCTAGTTTTAGATAGCTAGGAAGTTCGTCTAAGCTAGTTACACACAGTGCTCTTTGTAGTCCACCGAGAGAAAGAGACGTTTTTAGGACATAATTTACGGCATTTCAAACACAACTCCCAGATACGTCAGATTAATTGTCCCCAGGTTATTAATTTCTTTCCATTGTCTATGAAAGGAGCCCAACGTGGCAAGCCCAAATAGAAACATTTACACTGTACATGTACCATTAAATGAGTTCAAAACTCAATTGGCCCTACAACTCAGGCTTTCTTTCTCTACTTGGTACTTCTTTCTCACCACCTGTAGATCCCTCCACCCCAAAAGAGAGAACAGAAGAAATGTACAGCTCAGAAGTGAATCTGCTGAATGGAGGATTATTTCTCCCTTCCCACCCACAGGAATAAAGACCTACCTGGTGAGAAACAGCTCAAGGGCTTTGGTTCATTTTCCTGCAGTTAAGAAGTTAAGGCCAAAGTAGAAAAGAAACTGAGATCACGCAAATCCCAGCCACGTGTATTAAACAGAAGATCATCCTTCAGACTGGCTAAATTAGTTCGTCAATAAGATGCTTGAAGGGCAAGATTTCATACTTGCAAACCATTGCCAGCAAAATATAAAAGCGAACGAGGCATTTATGGAATTGTATATTTCTTGGATGGCAGCTTAAAAATTAGACTTAATTGAAGGGCTAAAAAGAAAGCAGTTTATTGTTAGGAATGAAGGGTTTAAAAAAGAATTAAAGAAATTTTCAACTTGGGTGTAGGGCATAATTACAAAAACATTAAAGCAAATAATTGGTAGCACTGTAATTTTTTCCTCCCCAGGTAACTACCATATGTATTACACAGTGAATCATTGACTCTGTCCCTCCTATCATTAATTACTGTGATGCATAAATAATTGGAAAATTATATGTTCCAAAAATGATTTAGTAATACATTTTATGCATCTAATAAGCACAGGCTTTTAATCATCACTAGACATGTTATGATAAATTTTACTCTCCGTCTCAACTATTCTGTTATCTCTCTACTTATACGGCTGCCATCTCCTTGCATGCAAATACCACTAAGCCACTTCACATGACATACTTCCTAGTGGATGCTTTTTACTGGGCTTTATTCTGCTAGATGGTTTTGGTGTTGATATTTTGGCTTGAAATTCATTTAAGGGTGGTCTTAGCCTCACAGAAACACATTAAACTATTTATCCTAAACCCATAAACTATTGTTTAATTTAAATGGAAATGCCTTAATCTGTTTTTTCCATCCATTTAAAACAGTATGTATGTTTTGTTTTGCACAGCGGGTACATTGCAAAGCTGTTGCTGTATGTTGAACTGAAATATCTGAAAATTTACTCTTTTTAATTAGAAACAGTAAAACATATTTTAACATGTGTTGATAATCATGTTATCTGTTATTTTCTTTCTTCAGGTTTAACACATTATGTTTGACACTCCATCATCAAGTTATATGACTCAACACCTTAAGGAACGACTCAGCCTGGAAAAGCACAAGACAAACTCATATGTCAAGACGTTATTTCAAGTTCAACCCAAGCAACACAACCTGTCAAAACTGTTCAAATTAAATTTGCCACTCTGCAGCTAATCATCCATGCTTACTTTTGGTGCTGTTTACAGTTGTATTGCTTACAGAACTTGCAGCTTTTGCACACAAGACAGAAATCTAGGTTTGTGACTGGCTAAGTAAAGGTGATAACGAAGTGGTTTAGTTCAGTTAACTGTCTTTAAATAAGTCAAGTTTGCAACAATTTTATCCAACTGTATTTCAGATACACATTTGCATACCAATTGAGTACATAAAATATTAAAAATGGCTATTTATTGCTAAGCCAAGCAGCGTACGGTAGGGTCTGTCTTTGGTAAGCCTACTAGTGTTGTCTTGAATCTCCTAACTCTCCTTCACGTAAATGAATAATAAAAATAAGTTGCCCATTTATTCACAACTACTAGACAGACAAGATTGTCTCAGGTTCCAAAGATTTATAGATGGAATAACATTTATAATATCTTGAGCCTGAGTTACTGTATAGTTCAGTTAATACAGCACAACGAGTAGCCAAACAGAAGACATGGTCTTTATTGATTTACTGAATATGAAAATTCTTAAGAATTTAACCCTACCCTCTCAGGACATGTAATGTCATTTCAAACCAACTGCTGCTTTCAAAAGGCTGAATGGGGTTGCAAAAGTAGGAACAGACTTCATGACTACTGTGTGAGAGGGAAGTCAATCTATATCATATTAAATACCACATGTCATACTTGCTCCATGTATTTACAAGGTGGCTGCCATCTTGGGTTCTTCTGCAAGTCAGGGACTGGCTAACAGAGAGGCTTTTCTCTTAGATGATCCCTTGGTTGCGTTCTGAATTCCTGCTAAATATCATGTCCCTGTTCTGAGGGGGAGATGCTGCACCTGGGAATTCAGCTTTGGAAAATGTCACATGCTTCAAGCAGCCCCCTCTGATTCTGCCACACTGCTTCTGCTACCCCCAGACAAGGGGCTTAGGGAGGACAACTGCTAGGAGCTCCAGGGGGGATTCCAGGAAAGCCTCTGTATAAATTAATGTGTCCTGATCTTATGGAAACAATTCATAGGTGGAAATCTGGATTGCTTCTGGGAGGAAAGGCTCAGCCATTGAAGTCAACAAGACGAATCACTGCCAAGACTTTCTGTGCCTGGAGAAAATTCATGCCAGGAAAGGAGTGCAAAGATGTCTTGTTAATTTTGTTGTGATCCAAATCATGACAGAAAGCAGTGCAGGAAGTTAGGGGACTCATTCACAATGAAGTGTATTAAAACTTCAACTAATCTCTGGCAAAAGCATGGTATCAGAAAGTTTGACTTAACCACAGCAACATTCATCCTACTCAGTTCCCCTCATTGCAAGGGCTATGAAAACTTGTGCTGAAGAAGTGTGGAGCATAGAAGGTGGATATGTGAGAACTGAAATACCTTCCCCACTTCACCCACACAACAACCTGCTTTGGCTCTCTTGTATGCAAATCCCTCAAAGCAGCTCATCTTCCATGTGAAAGAGGTGCAGTTGGCTGTGGCAATATCCACTCCACTCCAACTCCTCATAGGATTTGATATGATGAACAGGTGGAACTTGTGTCTGACTGTCCTGTAAAAAGAGCATGTCATGTGCAGCTTGGTTCAGTTCTTATAATTCATTTCAAGACAGTGATTTTTCAGCTCTGAAAGTTAGTTGTGACAGGTCACTAGTAATTAGCTTTATTTTGGAGTTCCTAAATCTCTAAAGTTCTGTTTCTAACCAAGTCTCCCTACTAGATTTGGTTAGTTTTAAATAAATATATTTTTATCTGCAATATGCATAGCTGCTGCACTTCTATCTGGAATAGCTATCAAAGGAATTTCTGAAAAGGAACCTGAGCTTTTAGCCTATATCTATAATTGTGTAAGTACCAAGTCCTGTTCTACAACCTGGAGGCCATCTGACATAGGCTGATCACCTCCATACTATTAAACTCTCTCAGCCTCCAAAACAGTTGGTTGCATCCAAACTACCTATTGTGAAAAGCTGTGCTAACTTCAAAAACCCACTGAGGAGTTGTGCTGGAAGTCAAAAGCTTTGCAAGGAACCCTTTAACAATTTAGCAGCACGGATGGTAGAGTTCAAAAGCCTATGCCCATGCCCTGCCACTGCTTAATTTACTAGCCTGGATTATAGCTGGCTGGAATATCAATATAAGGGAACACCAGGAGGCAACACCAGGCCAGTGATATTTTTGAGGGAGTTACAGGTCTGGAAAGGCTAATATGCCTGCTAGATACTGCCTACCACCATAGAGAAATAGCAAGGAAGAGGAAGGAACTACAATACAGGTGTTCTCATGTCCTTAATAGCAGAAAAATACATTGGAAAATTGCTCCCAGATAGGTGGTAGAAAACATCTTATCATCAGAGACTTGAAGAGCCCAGACTTATCAAAGAGAAAATGAAGACATAACAGCACTACTTTTTCAAGGAGAAACTACCCTGAACTAACAGGCTATTTAATCGGGCAGGTAAAGGTATAACAAAATCCAATGGCTGAAAGCTGAAAGCAGAGAAATTCAAATGAAGAATTAGACACACATTTTACACTGTGAGGGCAATGTGGAACTGGAACACATTGCCAGGGCAAGGGATGGAGTTTCCAACATTCAGTGTCTTCAGATCAGGGGTAGATAAACTTCTGAAGAAGCTTTAATCAAGACACCTGCCATTAAACTGAAAATGGAGTGAAATATTAATACCTTCCAAGGGTGTTAATGCAATGAAAGTGGATTAGACAACCTAATGCATCTTCATGGCATGAGGACCTGAGAATTCTTCACTCTTATACCAGTGGAGTTAAGAATGAAAGTGGTTGTTCAGCAGCCTTGGTGAGATGGGTAGGGTAGAGCCAAGTCAGGAGGGATTCAGGGGAAAGGTAAAGAGTGACAATTTAGGATCACAGAGATGCAAGCTTTATTTGAAAGATTAGAGTCTCCTTTTCTTTCCCATGACTGCTTACTTGTACTCTCCTTGGCAAAACGCTTGGAGGAGGGGATGCTTGTGATCTAAGTAAACCAAACAGCTTCAGGAAATATTCCCAAGCACTGAAACTTAATAATCTGTACCATTAAACCATGTGAATGGGAGGTTATTTGGCTCTGGGCCCCTAGTCCTCACCCAAACCATTTGCAAATTAGGAAAAGCCAAGGACCCATGCCAGTAGGCACTTCAGATGCAGCCTCCTTGCTCGAGAAGCTAAGGGAGTTCAAGAGTATGGATGTGGGCCATTTTGTGCCAGCTGGCCTCAGTGATGGAGAATTAGTCTAGGCATGTTTAATTTACTGGTATAGACATAATTCTTGTTTCCATGTAGTTATCCAAGGAGATATAAACTAGTTTGAGTTAACTTACAGCAGACCTCGCGGTTCTCAGGACAAGATAGAGGATTGAAAATAAAGGTCTAGGGATTTTGGTTTTGCTTAGTGTTTTCCCTAGCACTCTGAAGATATGTATTATACTGTAGTTTTTATCTGAAAGTCATGTGAACGATTTTACAAGAGTTCACAGTCTTGCTGTGTGCAGCTGTTGGAGTGAATCAACCAAAGCAGGAATCTTCCACTTTTTCCACCTGAAAAAAAATGTGTATAACTGTTCTAAGGACTTTTCCCAAAGTGGCACAGTAGTAAACCCAAGGAGGAAAACCAAAATTCATTTCTTCCAACTCACGTGCTTTCTAACTTTGAGCTATCTGTATCTGTGCTCATCCATGTGAGAAAAGGAGGTGATCTACAGGGACTATTCATGTGAGGTAGGGCCATATTACTGAACTTTCCCTTTGAGAGACTTGCTGCTTCCTTCCCTCCCTTCCCCAAATGAAATCCATTTACTACTTTCAGGCAGGGATAGAGTCTCCAGTGTCACATTAGACAGAGTTTTCATTGACCGGCAGCCAATATATGAAGCCAGTATATATTGCTTCAATGAGTCTGTCTAAATGACCTCAAGGAATGGATTTCAGGTCATATCATGGACTGGCACTATCCAAACAAGACAGATCAAGACAAGGTTTTTGGTGTGTCAGATGTGGTTTTAATTTAGATTGAGACATGACAAGTTGTCAGAGGAATGCCACCAAACATTAGCGTTTCTTTTCTTTAAAATACAGTATTGTGTATTTCTGTCATAAGGCTCGTACAAAACATGAGACAACCCCACGAAACTTTATTTTGGGCCTTTGTTGAAAAGAGAACGCAGTAGTGTTCCTACCAGAACACAGACTAAGACTGAATCACTAGCAATAAAATGCAAAAATGACCACTTTATTGTCCTATAATATTTTGGTGAACACAAGAAAGAATTGACAACATATTTATCGGGTTTCAGCTACAGATATTTGAACCCAGACTTTCCAAACTATTGTCTAATCAATGGGCCATGAAATCACCCATCATAAGACCATTCTCACTCTTGTTTTTGTAAAGATTTTAAAACAATGTTTGTTCTCCATTTATGATATTCACAGAAAAAAATTCAACATTGGTTAATTTTGTCCACTTCCCAAAGTATTAGGTGTTGAATGCAAACTCATTATTAGCCCCAAATGAATAGCTTCTCAGTCATCCCTCTCAGATGAGGCAGTGAGAACCATTTTGCTGAACTATCTCTCTGTAAAGACCTCTTTAAACCAAGCTCCTTCTCCATTACAGTACACAGGCTAGTTTAAATCATGACAATAAGAAGTTGACTTCTTCAGCTGACGAGAGAAGAAATACTCGTCTCAGATAGACCACTCTCTGTGATACTTCAGAGAGTTGTTTATTTCTGCCAGCTCAGAAAGATACTTCTTTTAGCTCACACTCTGGAGAACATTGCTTTTATCTCTGGAGTTCACCAGTTTGATCCTCAGAGGCTGGCACAGTCATTCACAAATTTAAGAAAATACAAGAAGAAAGGATAGGGTCTGGAAAATTGTTATGGTCATCCAAACTGTCTCTGTGACAGCACTGGGCATGGCATCGACTCTCCTGTATGGAACAGGGATTCAGCCTTCAACTGCAATCTCATGTATCTCTCACCACAAGATCTGTGTCCACATGTCTCTTCCATCATCTTATGTCAACTGCAGTTGTTCTATGATCTTTTGTCTCTTTATATGATCTTGCATGCCAGACGCATTTGCTCACTGCACAAATCCATTGGATCCCTAAAGAGGATAATTGAGAAAACCTCACACTTCAGACGAGGAAGTCTCACCTCTCAGCAACACTCTACATCACAGAGCTCCTGCTTAAACTAGCACATTTGTATGTACATTTTTCTCCCAACACTTCTATCAGGAGTTAAAGTGATTGACCCTTAAAAACATCCTGCATCATCATGTTCCACAGCAAGTTGTTTCCATAGCAATTAATCTTTTAAAAATAAGTCTCTGAAATGACTCAGATCTTTGTGAGATCGGCATTTTCTTCAAAATAAAATCTTGACTGGAGAAACGTTAGCTGAAAAATGAGGAAGCAGGAGAACGAAGGCAAGGGATTGAAAAGAGCGTGGTGAATTGCTGGCACTTGATGGTTATTGTTGAGTTAAAGATATATTTGCCTCTTGCTTCTAGCTGTTGCAATACATTCAATTTCATCATTTTTCTTGGGAATCTTCCAAAACTTACTATTTATGAGACATGGACAGACTCGGCAGCGTGCATCAGGCCAACATTGGTCCCTTTACACACAGTCAGGTGGGTGAACCTGGTTTGACTCTGCCCAGCTGTAGAGCTCCTTGCACCACTGACCTCTTCCCTTTCCTGCCCCATTGCTCCTGCTCCCCTGCATGACATCTTTGGGCATCAACAAAAAGGCGACTCTGCTTTGTTAGCTCAGCTGTGACAGAGTAAATTGGGAGGCTTCCCTTAATCACTCTAGGTGCAGGTTTACTGAAAAATTTATCTCTGACTACAGGCCAGGGCTGCAGCCTCCCAAGTGGGAGAAACCTTCCACTAATTTGAATTTGTCGGAGTGGAGCTGTCTGGTTGCTTTTATAGCTGGGGAGGACAAAATAATGATTTTTACTTTTATTTTACTGTAAGCAGGCAAATATATTACACAGAATTGGGTTCCTCAAACAGTGCCTGGGAATGAGGTTTTCTTTGCTGTTACAGGAGCTAGAGTTGTCGAGTGTTACTTCAGAGTTAATATTTTGAAGAAGGAGGTTTTTCAAACTGAGCTGTGTTGCTTGCAGGTCAGACCTAACCCTCTGAGATTTTCTTTTTCTTGTTCTCTTTTTCTTTTTCTTGTTCTCTTTTTCTTTTTCTTTTTCTTTTTCTTTTTCTTTTTCTTTTTCTTTTTCTTTCTCTTTTTTTCTTTTTCTTTTTCTTTTTCTTTTTCTTTTTCTTTTTCTTTTTCTTTTTCTTTTTCTTTTTCTTTTTCTTTTTCTTTTTCTTTTTCTTTTTCTTTTTCTTTTTCTTTTTCTTTTTCTTTTTCTTTTTCTTTTTCTTTCTCTTTTTTTCTTTTTCTTTTTCTTTTTCTTTTTCTTTTTCTTTTTCTTTTTCTTTTTCTTTTTCTTTTTCTTTTTCTTTTTCTTTTTCTTTTTCTTTTTCTTTTTCTTTTTCTTTTTCTTTTTCTTTCTCTTTTTTTCTTTTTCTTTTTCTTTTTCTTTTTCTTTTTCTTTTTCTTTTTCTTTTTCTTTTTCTTTTTCTTTTTCTTTTTCTTTTTCTTTTTCTTTTTCTTTTTCTTTTTCTTTTTCTTTCTCTTTTTTTCTTTTTCTTTTTCTTTTTCTTTTTCTTTTTCTTTTTCTTTTTCTTTTTCTTTTTCTTTCTCTTTTTTTCTTTTTCTTTTTCTTTTTCTTTTTCTTTTTCTTTTTCTTTTTCTTTTTCTTTTTCTTTTTTTCTTTTTCTTTTTCTTTTTCTTTTTCTTTTTCTTTTTCTTTTTCTTTTTCTTTTTCTTTTTCTTTTTCTTTTTCTTTTTCTTTTTCTTTTTCTTTCTCTTTTTTTCTATTTCTTTTTCTTTTTCTTTTTCTTTTTCTTTTTCTTTTTCTTTTTCTTTTTCTTTTTCTTTTTCTTTTTCTTTTTCTTTTTCTTTTTCTTTTTCTTTTTCTTTTTCTTTCTCTTTTTTTCTTTTTCTTTTTCTTTTTCTTTTTCTTTTTCTTTTTCTTTTTCTTTTTCTTTTTCTTTTTCTTTTTCTTTTTCTTTTTCTTTTTCTTTTTCTTTTTCTTTTTCTTTTTCTTTTTCTTTTTCTTTTTCTTTTTCTTTTTCTTTTTCTTTTTCTTTCTCTTTTTCTTTTTCTTTTTCTTTTTCTTTTTCTTTTTCTTTCTCTTTTTCTTTTTCTTTTTCTTTTTCTTTTTTTTCTTTTTCTTTCTTTTTTTCTTTTTCTTTTTCCTTTTCCTTTTCCTTTTCTCTTCTTTTCCATTTTTTTTTTTTTCTTTCTTGTATGTCACAAAACTCAGAAAAAATGGGAACTCTCATTATGACCTTTCCTGGTAGAATTTAGAAGGAACCCATGGGCTGCTCTAAAAAAACATTATTTCAGTCCTTGCTTGCTCTGGAGTGGCCGGATTGCAGAGATGTAGGTTCGTGCACACATGCACATGCATATGTGTGTGTTTCTATGAACAAGTGTTGTGAGTAGTTATTGCATGTCAAGCTCCATGTTTCTTTTGTGTCAGGGCAGATTAGGAATTTTTCAAGAGGATTCTCACTATAGTATCTGAGTGGTAGAGCCAGTCAAAATCTTTCAGACAAGTATTCTTTAAAAAGGAACACATTTTCTTTAACCCCTTGCCAAAGTCCTTAAAAATGTCTGTGGTTCTGTCATTTATGTTGATTAAAACTGTAGGGATGTAATGAACAAATACATATGATGGCCTGAAGAAACATTTGAAAAATTATTCCAAAAGGCTAGTGGAAGTTTTCAACAATTCTCAACAATTTTGGGGATGGAAGGATTATTATTTCAGATTCTTTTTTCCCCAGCTCTATTGAGCATCTACTGTCCAAACTGTAATTGACTGATAAGAAGATCCAAAAGTCATAGTAGAGAAGTTGAGATACAACTTGGCAGATGTTTGACTATGAACTTTTTCCAACACCTTCATGGAAAAATCCAGTTTGGTGAATCCTGTGTCTTTACAAACCATCAAAGCGCCCTGCTTCAAGAGAAGAGAAACCACTCCGCATCCATGCTGTATCCAGCACATGTTGCATCATCTTTGCTGCTCAATCTTGAAGTTGAGTGTTGAGATACGAGACCTTCCTCTGGGGTGCTGAAGGGTTCACATCCTGTTAGCAGAAGTTGTAGTGTGTATTATCTCACATATGGTACTCAATAGCCTGGCTTCTGGAACATATTCATCAAATGTCTCATCACCCATGAACCACAGCAGTGATGGAAGCGTCACAAGACTGAAAAAACCCCAGTAAAAAACAAAAATCAGTTTAAAATTTTTTTTTATCATTATGAAAATAAAATGCACATATTTTAATAATTTTTTTGGGGTGTGGTGTTGCTCTCTGTGTTGAAGTTTAGCATTTGCTTAATGTTAATAACATGGGAAATTTCACTGATTGCAATAGGCCACATTCAAAGTGAGCATGGGATAGAAGGTGGCATACAGATTCCTACTGAACAGAGAGTACTTCCAGCAAAGATAAATCAGATTTTGATAGAAAGAAAGAGGCAATTTTACAGCAACAACAGAAAAAGTGAGCTGAGGAACTTGAAATCGTGCATTGGTCTGAGGTGTTATTTTACATAGCCACTCTAAGAACTAAGACTATGTTAAATCAGTTCAAAAAGAAATACAATAGCAAATGAAGAAGAAAAAAATCTTTAGGAAACTCTGTTTTGCTTTCTGAGAATGAGCGATTAAAATATTTGTCTAAATAATTGATGTGATTTTCTTTGATGTGGCAAGATTGTGCTCTTACTGCTCAAATTCTTACTGCACAGCATATATTAGTTAACGTTTGTAAAGAGTTTTGCAGAGAAAAGCCCTGTGTAACTGTGATTACTACATTTTCAGTTAAGGAACTATGGTTTCCTTCCTCTCTCTGTTGTCCATTCTGATTCTTTATTTTTTTTCTCTGTTCAAAGAATATTTTTTTTTCCCCCAAATGTTAAAAGAAAGGTCTGTGCATGATTTATCTGTTATGGTGGAGTCAAATCCATTTTTTTTCTATACGAACACCAAACATGTCTGTCTGCTTTTGCAAATGGATTGTGATTTAACATGGTACTGAAGTATTTTGTATCACAATGACAGTTATATTCTAGGTGGTTAAAACATAAACCCACAAGTGCACACTGAATATCTTTCTCGTTAGAAAGAGTACCAAAAGAAAACAGTTCATATTAAGAAATGTGTCATACAGACTATTGTACCGCCAGTGTTTGTGATTAAAGTTCTAATGCTGTACTGCTTTTAAGCATGACAATTTCATTTCTACATTGCAATAACTTTAGTCAATGATGAGGAGAGAAAGGAAAAAAAAACTCAAGCCATCAACAAAATACCTTGATTATTTAACAGGAGAAAAACCGCAATAATCAGCTATACCTCAAGAAAGAAAAAAAACACACAGGCAAACAGAGTATTGTACTGGAAGTGCAAGCTTTTTATTATTATTATTTTTAAATAACAAACAAAATAGCAAAACGTTTTTTCTCCGTCATAAAAAACTGACTTTGATCCCCAGTACAGCCATTGAGTGGAAAATTGAACCACACTATAATTGCTTTCCCTGTGACCGATAAAGTGGTGTAACAAATTTTGTGTTTGAATGATAAAATCAGCAATTGGCCCCTAGCAATTCCTTCTACCATTCCTCCAAGGACACCGGCGTCCCATCAGGCTCCAGGGCTAGAGCAAAGGCTGAAGAACTGTAAATCTACTCCAAGTTGTTGTTGTTGGATACTCGCTTTCTCTGATGCTCTTTTTTCCCCCCTTTTTTTTCTTTATTTTTTTTTAGATAGAATGGTATATGAAAAGCCTTTGTGTTTATTTGCTTGATTTTTAAATGACTAGGGTAAGTACTTCTAGATCACCTAAAAATACAAATAAAATGAAAGCATTAGGTAGAAGCTTATTGTAGCTACATAAACTAAAACTATCCCAAATAAAATATATTTTACTCTAGAGCAAAATCTTGTTAGAAGGAGAAAATTGCTTTCCTCATAAGCACAGATAAGTCCCAGAGCTTGTAGATGCAGAAAACACCTAAGAAGAATTTCCTCCCAGGAAGGGAGGAGGGTTATGTTTTAAGCTCATTTTGATGAGGTTTTAAGGTAAGAAGCAAATCTTTATCGCACAGCCACTGAAGTAGCAATTAACAGAGTTGGAAACAAATGGAAATTTTGGACTTAAAGAAACAATCGTATTTATCTCTATTTATTTGTAAGTCTAATTAAAGAAAACAGAGTGTGAACTGAGCATTAAGTCTAATTAAAGAAAACAGAGTGTGAACTGACTGTTATTTGAATTTACACCTTTAAGCTGATTATAGACTTAAGAACCTCTGGTTAGTTCCCTATTTTAAAAGTTATTCCTCTTTGTTCACTTTTCTTACACAACAGCTAGGTTTTTTAGTCCAAATCTCCCAAGGTGTTTTTAGGTTCTCAGAAATTTCCATGAGCTCTACCCCAGGTGGCACCTAACTGGGGAGTATCCAACTGTCTTTGCAGGTCTGGGATTCTTGGAACTAGTGAATTACAAGGCACAGTCATCCTTGCTTTATAATCATCTACGCTGTTGCAACCATGTGAGTAGATGGGAAAAAATAAATCATTTCTTATTTAATCTGTCCCTGGTTTTTTTTAATGATCTTCTCTCTACTGTTATTTTTATACCTTCTACTTTACCCATCCCTAATGAAAGTGCCAGGTTGCTACCTCCAGGTGAACTAAAGGCACAGAGGTGAGTGCTCAGCTGGTGAAAACTGTCATTGCTTCTTGTTTCCTTGGTGACAATGTAGATGCAATATCCCTTTCCACATTTACCTCAGTTTAGGTCATACACTAGATCATTTAGCATACCCTACTATTAGGATAAAACAATGATCAGGAAGCCACCTTGAGATTTAAGGCATGGTGCCTTCACTTTGAAATAAATGAATTAATGCAAGCAAATGACTAATGCCATGTCCTACTGTCTTTATTTCCCTTGTTGTCGTTTCATTGATACAGTTTACAACATAACATACAAATAATTTTAATGGCAGAACTGGTGGTAAGCAGGAGAGTAGATAGCAATATGAGGAAGATGGGAACGAGTAGCCAGGTTCAGGACCTCAGACTGCATGTCTATGAAAAACAAAAAAATGCCTAAGAAAATGTAGAAGAGGCTGTATCCTTAGTCAGGAGATAAATATAGGCATTGAAAGAATTAAAATTTAAGCTCTGTGACTGTGTCTATAATAGCAAATTAAATAGTTATGAGCCATGGGCATAGAGACTAAACGTCGTAATTGTCCTGCTGTAGACCAGCTAGCATTGCCCTGGATGATATGCCGACACAGTCTGGGACTTGGCACAGTCCAGAGGCCATTCCCAATTGGATGCAACCACTCAGCCTTGAAGGTCCAGACAGTTTAATAGACCATCCCATGTCGCCTGTCTCTAGTGCTAATTGGGCCTGGCACTACTGAATTTATTAATAAGAACTAATTGTTCTCCACATTTATTAATATAGAAATAATTGTGTTTCCGCATCACCTGCACAGGCAGATTTTGAGAAGGAGACTCCTTCCTTACCAAAACAGTCAAAACTGCTTTGACCTCTGAAGACAGGCTCCCACTCAGCTATATAGGTTTAAGACTATATTTGGCTTACCATCAAACCAGATCTGCGAAACAGCCAACTTAAAAACAAGCACACAAGCAAAAATAATTTTAAAAGTCTTTGGAGGAAAGCGTTATTTAAAACCAGATTATTTCACGAATCCAGGGTTAGATACCAACCCTCCAAACAGCTGATTCGACAATTAAAGGGATATTAATCTTTAGGGAAAGGAGAGACTGCAATAAGTCTCTATCAATGGGATCTGGGAGTGGAAATGTCTTGAACTGGCTCTGGTGGGGTGTGATTTGCAATGTGGAGCTGTGAATACAGGCATGTGTAGTCAAGTCCCTGCTACCTGCTATGCTCTCTCTTCTGACATGCATGGCTATTGGGATGTGGTGCAGCAATATGTTGCTGCCAGATGCCCTCTTCTCCTCGATGCCCAATTGCGGCTGACCAAGCAATGTTAACAGGTACGTATGGACTCATTTTACATACCTTCTCCCACGTCTTTCTTCCCATATATAACACAAAATAGTTACCTGTCACACACATGCAGGGTCATCTAACAAGGAAGGGATCATAAAACTTTTATCACCTTGTAGTATCTTTTGAAGCATGTAGCTTTCTAGGGTGGCATTCCTTTATCCCACCACATCATTACAGTCTCTCTCTGACTCTAGGATCCCATCTGACAGTAAGCAGCAGCTCCTGTGGTCCACTGGGCACTGCAGCAAACTGAGGAATCATGGAGCAGGAGGAGGTTTGTGGCACCACGGTCATAAATGGTTCACACAATTGAGATTTTGAGCAAACTGCAAGGAACCATGAAGCAGAAGCTGTGCTACCTGCCCAGCATATACGGATCAGTAAGTCTACAGTTGCCTGCTTATAATGGGAACATTGAGGAAAAATGGACACAAATTATTTTAACTGTTAGTTACTTTGCTGCAGATATGAAATCCTTTGCCTGCCTCAGTTCCAGTGAGCACTGAAGCAATAGCCTGCAGAAGGGTATTTGTCACAGAACTTGCTGGGCTTCTTCGCTTTCTGTGCTAAACTACTGCAATTTGTTACATTGCCAGCTTCAAGTGCCACCACCAGCACAACTGGGCACTGTCAACATTCGGAAAGGGAAAGGTGAAATTCAAATGTACTTATTTTTTAATAATTAAAAAAAAGGATGTCTTGGGTGAAGTCGTCTTAAATGGATGTCCACAATGTCTTAAATACTTCCTTAGACACTTTCAAGTCTAGCCTGTGATTTTATAAAGTCAATAATCCTAGCTAAAATCAGAGCTCTAAAAATTAAGAAAGGTACGGCCGATATAAATCTCCAGTTATAAATAGTGCCATCCTTTTTTGTCTTCATCTGATATCTTTCTGAGATCAATAATAAAAACAGCTGCCATTTCTTACTGGTATGCTGGAAACCAATGCCAGTACTGTAAAGCACATGTGTTGCCCTATAGAAGTGCTTGCTCCTCTGAACAGATTTGAGATGTGAGGTTACTTGAGATCAGCCCAGCTGGGTATCCTTGTATAGAAACACGACCCATGAAGAACTATATCCCAGATTCAAGACTCTTTTGTGAACTTTGGAGATCACCAGTTAAATATAATGTCCCAGGTTGACCCGAGGAGCCTCCTGCTTCTTTGTGAGGTGGGACCAAGAGATCCTATCTTTAAGGGTGACAGTGGCATTGGCTCACTTCCTTTTGGGCCAGACGGGTTCAATCTGTGGCAGTTCATCTGCCCACTCCCACAGCCTGATTTAATTCCTGGCTGGTTTGGGTAGTCCTGATTTGAACTGTTGCAAGCACAATTAGATGAAATCAGAAAACACTGCAGGTGTTAACTTTGCAGAGCAGGCTTGTACAAAAAACACATTGGAGGATTTTATGTATTGATTAAGTGGAGTAATATTAATATATCTTTTGCCTCCAGTCAGTTTCCCTCTCTTCAGAACATCCCCAGTTGGGAACCAAGATATTTTCCCTTATTCCAGCTGAATACTAATGCCATAAACTTTGGTGTGACTGTTTGACCTGTGCCTCTTCTTTCTCCTGTATTTTATTTTATACTATTTATTTTGTTTTATCTGGTTCTCCAGAGATAATAATTCCACTATTTTTTTCCCTTCTCCCTCTCACGTGTTCTCCCATCCCACCACTGACGCAGCGACTGATGGTAGGCAGCTCTGTCTCCCTTGACCTCGTCAACATCAGAAAGCATTTTCAAATCTCAGTCATCTCTGACAGCCTTTGAGCAGAGAAATGAGACAGTCTCTCTGACACAAAGGCTTCTGGCCTGGGGTAAAAAAACTCCTTTTGAAACAACAACAACAAAAAAAAATCCCTCCTAACACTCCACACACCACACAGCTTTTCATTCATCTTGCTGTGCAGCCCCTGTATACCGTATTAGCTTTCAGAGATTACAGTCTTTTTGTTTACTGTTGGCCAACCACCATACCTAAGATACTTCGCTGTTCTGCACTGCAGTTTTGCAAGAAAAGAAGGCAACAGTTTACATACAGCAATTGTAATGCCTGAGTCTGTGCAGATAATTGGCCCTAAGCTTGGTTTCAAAGGCTGTTTCTGCATACAGAGATTGATAAAAGCATATGCTGAAGAAACATGGGAGACTCTTCTGGAGTATAACATGCAGATTTCTGTTCAATGGAGAAACTGAGGCACTGGGAGAGTGGTGTGAACTGCTCAAATCTCCTCTTTCCTGCCCACTATTACTGTTTTGCAAGATCACTCAGGGTACGAGCCTCTTGTAAAAGTGTTAGCTCTCCAGCACCTTAGAAAAACACCTACAGTTAAGTTAATGTCCTACTTTCCCAGTTCCTACCTACTCTAATGGAGAGCAACACTCCTGGATACAAAATTCATCACTTAGCATTCCAAAATATGCCCCTATGGATTTCATTGTTATAGATGCTTGGCTTCATAGAGATGGAAATTACGGGCACACCAATAGGGAGGGGAATCAAGTGAATGTATTAAGTCCCTAAATGCTGGCTGAGATGGGACAGCTCAGTTGTTGATTCCCACAGCCCCCTACTTCCTGCAGTAGTGTGTAACTATTGTTCCATGCTTTTTGTCAACACAGACACATTTGCTGGGGTTTTGCATCTTGCCACATCGAAGGGACAGCTGTTTTTGCTTGTAATGTGCAAGAATTCCCTCCTATTCTTCTCAACAGTGGTCCGATGAAGATTTCTGCTAGAAAGGGCTGTTTCTAAGACCTTCTGCAGAGTTGCCTCCACTATACAAACGCACCCTGGCTTTGCATATGAAGAGTTTAGGCAGTCATCAGCTCCCAAAAGCAGCCCAAAATGAAGAGAGGGATCTGAATATCTCACAGCAAGAGCACAGCCCCTTGATGTTCTTTCTGTTGTAGCAATTGTTTATGACAAGAGCACTGGGGGAAAATACCGTGATCCTGATTCCTTATGTTTTCGTTGTTTTGGACTCAGATCTGTTCTGATAAGACCAACAGCAGCATTTGACTCCATTCTTAATCCAGTCAGACTGCTGGGGAGCAAACCCAGGGGGTTCAAGTACAGCAAGAGCACTTATGGCATGGTATGGCATGCCCCGTAGCCGAGCTGGTACAGCACACACAAGCTAGCTGCAAGGTCTGACTTTAATCCCCAGCTGTGACTGGGGATTTCTTTCTCATTAAAGGCTGCAGGGCTATCAAAGTTGGGTGAATGGTTGCAAATCCATGGCCAGAAAGACTTACCCTCCTAAAAAATGTGTATGTCTTTATTGAAAAAGAAGGAATCCTTGCTGAGGGAAGAAACGGAAAGTCCCTTTCAAAATGAGCTGGGAACTTTGTGCCACAGATGGGACCAATCAGACCTCCTTTGTCAATGTTTCTGGTTTTCACCATGGAATAATAAATAATAATACTTACAAAGTCCCCCATGCTGTTGTTTTTTTTTTTTCTTCTCCTCCTCCCTCCCCCTCCCATTTATTATACAGCAAGAATATCAGTATTTATGGATCTTGTATTGCTAATGGTGAGTTTGGATTTTGTTTTGCAGATCTGGATCAGTCTGAATTTCTGGCACTGTTTTCAGGGAACATTATGTGCCAAGATTGCTAGATAAGAGCTTGTAAAATAGAAATGAAATAAATAAATACATGTATAGCTGCAATAGTCCAATTTGTGTCTTTTCAAGACTTCATTTGATAAAGAAATAAAAACTCAGTTTAAAGTAAAACACTAGGGGATTTTTTCATTGTCTAAAAAAAGAAAAAAATGGTAAAAAGAAGGGAGGCAGAATGAAGAAAGTTCTGAAAGGGATATTTTTTCTTATATCTGGCTTTTGTTAACGCACAAAAAAAATTTTATATAAAATATTATTAATTTTACCAACCAATACTTTAAGAGAAAGATAAGATCTTCTAACAGCTCTGAAGATTTGGTTTAAAAACAAGCTTTTGAGCATACAAACCTGTCTTTATATTTTTTTCTTGATAACTTTCCTTTACTATCGGGAGCAAAGAGAATTCCAGTGGCCAAACAGCCAGAAGTTACTTGTCAGGTATTTACAACTTCACATTTTCATCATTCCTTGATGAGAAGATTTGCTCGCTCATTTTTTAGTTTGTCTCTTTTTACTACTTCAAAGAAAACTAGTAAGTGTGCTTTGGGACAACTTTTAGCAGTTATTCAATGTCTTTATTTCCATGGCTTTTCCAAAGATCATTCCTAAAGAGAAGAACTTTCACATTGTTCTGCAGCTTCAAGTAAGGATGATAGATACACCCGTTCTTCAACTTGAATACATGAATAATTTCATTGGACTGAGCTTAATGATGGTTTAAGGGACTATATTAAGCTGGTGCCTTACAGTCCTCACAACAGCCGATTAGAAAAAAATCTTATCTATCTGATGGTGTACCAAAAAAATAGTTTCTTATCTAGCCTTGCCTCAGGTGAGTCAACTATTTTGCAAGTGAAGAAGTCTAAGGAAGGATTATCTCCCCTCTCTATTCCTCCTGCTTAGATGGTTCTTGATCAACTAGTGTGATTGTCATAGTTTTGGATTGGGTTTTTCTTTGTTGTTGTTGTTATTTAGAGAGTTAACTACATTAGCAGGAGTCATCCATATGCAAGGTTATTTACCTAGGCCATAGATGAGAGCAAATAGTATTTAGCTAGAGCTACTTTCCTCTTTCCTTCATGTTTCTACTTACTGCAGAATTACTGGGGGGAAAGAAAAAAGGCAAACACATGGTCCTTTTCTAACAGTCCAGGCAAAGAAGCCAATGCAGAATAACAACTAGGGTATGGTTTATTGATCAAACTTTGTTCTTTGAGCAGTATTTAGCATCCATGCACTAATAAAAAGAAAGAGACAGCTCTGCTTGCCTCCTCAAATCCTGGAGCTTGCTGTTAATTCTTCTGAATACATTACCTGAATCAAACACATAAGGCTGCTCTTGGCTTTGTCCCTTTTTGAGCCCCAAGGTATGATTTCCATGGACCAGCACTGAAAAATACCGAAATATTTCTCCCTGCTGCCATCTCTCCAGCCACTCCCAGCAGTTGAATCACAGTGTCTTGACTGTATTAGGCTCCAGGGGGTAAGCTTGTTCAGTAATAGCCCTGACCTTTTCCTAGTGTTGTCATTCCAAATGACATTTATGGCATAAACAAGCAGTGACACAAAACTGACAGGCCAAGTTGCCATCTCAGAGAAGAATCACAAAATAGAAAGAAAAAGACTTTTAAAACCATTCCTTAAATTTAAAAAAAAAAAAAAAAAGAAATAAATCTCTCTCCAAACATTCATCCCTTAGGTGGCAATAATTATTTGACTGTTTGATAAACCTTTTATAGTCCTTATTTTCCAGAAAGTGACATCATTTTGATTCCGCAACCAGACTTTAATCATAGAATCATAGAATCATTTTGGTTGGAAAAGACCTTTAAGAGCATCAGGTCCAACCATTATCCTAATACTACCCAGCCCACCACTAAACCATGTCCCTAAGCACCACATCTATGCGTCTTTTAAACACCTCCAGGGATGATGACTCCACCACCTCCCTGGGAAGCCTGTTCCAATGTCTAACCACTCTTTCAGTAAAGAAATTTTTCCTAATATCCAATCTAAATCTCCCCTGGTGCTGCTTAAGGCCATTACAGTTGCGAGAGAATTGTTCAGGATTCATGCTAATATCATGTAAAAAATTTTGGCCCACAAATGTGAATGGAAAGATTCATTTCCCACGTTTTATCTGCCTAAGAGTGCCTCATCTGTGCTTGTCTCCCTCTGGTTAATGGAGAGAGATAAGTCACTGCATGGTCTGAGTCATCCCACCTTTGCATGAGAAGAATCTCTTTAGAGCACCTACATCTTTAAATCAACTATGCAAGAAGTTAAGACGGCTAGTTTAGACAAGGTGTCTGAATTGTAGGTGTTTAAAGTTAGAAGAGATGAATCCTATCCCATATTACTATTCAGATTGCATTCACAACTTGCAAAGGATCATAAGATTATTTATTAAAATAATTGTCCTCATTCCTAAGAGCCTCTGTTAGCATCTCAGTTGGGGGTAGGCTGGGGTTGGCAGTATAATACAGTATAGGGATTTACTCTGCATCCAGGCAAGCAGAAATGCCATGAATTGTTTCTATAGGACTTCCGTTCCCAATGAGCAAATCTTTCAGAAATTAATGCTAGTTGCACCATCTTGTGTGATGGGACTTTTTGGAGATCATTCTGAGAAAACACGACCTCTTCCAGGGATGCTTAAGTATGATGATACTGATATTCCCTGCAAAAGTAGAGGGGTAAGAATCCACGTCTGCTGACTTTTACTCTTCTGATCAGATGGCAGTGCTTAATGTCTGTCAGCACTGAGCTTAGCCAGTTATGTGGGTGGGAACAGTGGAGAAGGAGGGTGGCAAAGAAGGCAGTTTGGAGGCATCTGTGTATACTATTTATAGGCACAATGCAAAATGCAAAATGTGCTCTACCCTAAGTGTATCTGCCAAAAAAGTGTACCCATGTA